>NW_028295369.1:0-344102 GCF_964341445.2 Mesoplodon mirus
CATCACAATGTTCCATGACCTTTGTCATCACAATGCTCAATACACTTGTCATCACAATTCTCCCTGACACTTGTTTTCTGTATGCTCCTTGAAACCTGTCATGACAATGCTCCATGACTTTTTCATCACTATGATCCATGCCCTTTTCTTCACAATGCTTCAAGACCCCTGTAATCACAATGCTCCATGCCCTTGTCATCACAAAGCTCAATGACACATGTCATCAGAATGCACCTTGGCCTTCTGCTCACAATGCTCCATGCCCTTTTCATCACAATGTGGCAAGATCCCTGTAATCACAATGCTCCATGCCCTTTTTCATCTGTATGCTACATGAGACTTGTCATCACAAAGCTCCATGGTTTTCTCATCACAATGCTCCAGGATCTTGTCATCACAATGCTTCACGACCTTGTCCTGAAAATTCTCAATGGCCCTTGTCATCATAATGCTCTAAGCCCTAGTCATCACAATGCTCCATTATATTTGTCATCAAAATCCTCCATTACATTTGGCATCACAATACTCCCTGCCATTGTCATCGCAATGGACCATGACATATGTCATCACAATGCTCCCTGACACCTGTCTTCACAATACTCCATGAGCATCTCTTCACAATGCTCCATGCCATTGTCATCACCATGCACTATGTCCAATATCATCACAATAATCTATGAAATTTTTCAGACCAATGCTCCATGCCACGGGCATAACAAAGCTTCATGTCCCTGTCATCACAATGCTCCATGCCCTTGTCATCACAATGCTCTATGAATTTTCATCACAAAGCTCCATGACCCATGACCCATGAATCAAAGTGTTCCGTGCCCTTGTCATCACAATGCACCATGCCACTCTCATCCCAATAATCCATGAAATATTTCAGACCAATGCTCCATGCCCTTCTCATCAAAATGCTCCATTACCCCTGTCATAACAATGCTCCATGACCCGTGCCATCACAATGTTACACGGCGTTGTCATCACAAGCCTCCATGACACTTGTCATCACAATGCCCCATGACGCTCGTCATCACAATTATCCATGGTCTTCTCATCACAATATTCCATGATCTTTGTCATCACAATGCTCAAAACACTTGTCATCACAATGCTCCCTGACAGTTGTCGTCTGTAAGCTCCGTGAACCATGTCATGTCAAGGCTTCATGCCTTTTTCATCAATATAATCCATGCCCTTTTCATCACAATGCTCCAAGATCCCTGTAATCACAATGCTCCATGCCCTTGTCATCACATAGCTCCATGACACATGTCTCCAGAATGCTCCATGGCCTTCTCATAACCATGATTCATGCCCTTGTCATCACAATGCTCCAAGACCCCTGTAATCACAATGCTCCATGCCCCTTTTCAACAGAATGCTCCATGAGATTTCTCATCAAATGTCTCCATGGTCTTCTCATCACAATGCTCCAGGACATTGTCAACAGCATGCTCCATTCACTTGTCATCGCAATGCTCCATGACCAATATCATCACAATTCTCCATGACCACTGTCATCACAACACTCCATGACACCTGACACCACAGTGATCCGAGACTCTTGTCCTCACAAAGCTCCATTCCCTAGTCATCACAATGCTCCATGACACTTGTCATCACAATGATCCATGCACTTGTCATCCCAATGCTCCATAACCCCTGTATTCACAATGCTCCATGATGCTTGTCATCACAGTGCTCCATGACACCTGTCATCACAATGCTCCATGCCTTTGTCAGCAAAATGCTACATGACCTTGTCATTACAATTTTCTATGTGCTTGTCATCACAATACTCCATTTCCATTGTCATCACAATCCTCCATGAACCTTGGGATCACATTGCTTCATTCCCTTGTCATCACAATGTTCCATGCTCCTTGAAATCAAAATGATCCATGACCTCTGTCATCACAATGCTCCAAGCCCTTGTGATCCCAATGTTCCATAACACTTGTCATCACAATGCTCCATGATGCCTGTCATCACAATACTCCATGCCCCTTTCATCACAATGCTCCATGACCTTTGTCATCACCATGCTCAATACACTTGTCATCACAATGCTCCCTGACACTTGTCATCACAATGCTCCAAGCCATTGTCATCACAATGCTCCATTACCTTTGTCATCAGAATCCTCCATGACACTTGGCATCACAATGCTCCATGCCATTGTCATCACAATGGGCCATTACATATGTCATCACAATGCTCCCTGACACCTGTCCTCACAATACTGCATGACCTGGTCATCACAATGCTCCATGCCCTTGTCATCACAATGCGCCATTCCAACTCTCATCGCAATAATCCATGAAACTTATTAGACCAATGTTCCATGCCCTTGTCATCACAATGCTCCATGCCCTTGTTGTCACAATGCTCCATGACCCCTGTCATCACAATGCTCCGTGACTCCAGTCATCACAATGCTTCATGACCTTTGTCATCACAATGGTCCATGCCCTCGTCATCAACAGTCTCTGTGACCTTTTTAACCACAATGCTTCATGAACTTTTCATCACAATGCTGTTTGACCTTTGTCATCAATATGCTCTATGCCTTTCTCAGCACAATGCTCCATGACCCTTGTCATCACAATGCTCCATGCGCTTGTCAGCACAATGCTCCATGAAACAGGTCATCACAATGCGCCATGCGCTTTTCATCACAGTGCTCCACCATCTTGTCATCACAATGCTCCATAAACCTTGTCATCACAATGCTCCATGCACTTCTCATCAAAATGCTCTCTCACCACTGATATCACAATGCTACATCACTATTTGTCACAATACTCCCTCACGCCTGTCATCACAATGTTCCATGACTCCTGTCATCACAATGCTACATGCACTTATCATCACAATGTTCGATGACCCCTGACATCACAATGTTCCATAACACCTGTCATCAATGTGCTCCATGACACTTTTCATCAAAATGCTCCATGACCCCTGACATCACAATGTTCCATAACACCTGTCATCAAAATGTTCCATGACACTTTTCATCAAATTGCTCCTTTACCCTGTCATCACAAAGCTCCCAGCCCTTCCCATCAAAATGCACAGCGTCCTTGCCATCAAAATGCTCCAGGACCTTTCTCGTCACAAAGATCCATGACCCTTGGCATCACAATGTTCCATGTCATTGTCATCAAAATGCTCCATGAACACTCTCATCACATTGCTCCATGCACTTGTCTTCACAAAGCTCCATGACACATGTCATCAGAATGATCCATGGCCTTCTCATCACAATTATCCATGCCTTTGCCATCACAATGCTCCATAAAACCTGTCATAACAATGCTCCATGACACCTGCCATCACGATGTTCCATGGCCTTGTCATCACAAGGCTCCATGACCCTTCTCATCACAATGCTCCAAGAACCCTGTAATCACAATGCACTATGCCCATTTTCATATCAATGATCCATGAAACCTGTCATCACAGTGCACCATGCCCATCATCATGCTTCATGCTATTGTCATCATAATGAAATCAAAATGATCCATGATCTCTGTCATAACAATGTTCCATACCATTGTGATCACAATATTTCATAACACTTGTCATAACAATGCCATATGACGCTCGTCATCACAATTATCCATGGTTTGTCATCACAATGCTCCATGACTTTTGTCATCACAATCCTCAATACACTTGTCATCAAAATGCTCCCTGACACTTGTTGTCTGTATGCTCTTTGAACCCTGTCATGACAAGGCTCCATGCCTTTTTCATCACAATGCTCCAAGACCCCTGTAATCACAATGTTCCTTGCCCTTGTCATCACAAACTCAATGACACAGGTCATCAGAATGCTCCTTGGCCTTCTGCTTACAATGCTCCATGCCCTTGTCATCACAATGTGCCAAGACCCCTGTAATCACAATGCTCCATGCCCCTTTTCATCAGTATGCTCCATGAGACTTTTCATCACAAGGCTCCATGATTTTCTCAACACAAGGCTCCAGGACCTTGTCATCACAATGCTTCACGACCTTGTCCTGAAAATTCTCAATGGCCCTTGTCATCATAATGCTCCAATCCCTAGTCATCACAATGCTCCTTTATATTTGTCATCACAATCCTCCATTATATTTGTCATCACAGTACTCCCTGCCATTGTCATCGCAATGGACCATGACATATGTCATCACAATGCTCCCTGAGACCTGTCTTCACAATACTCCATGACCTTCTCTTCACAATGATACATGCCCTTGTCATCACAATGGACCCTGTCCAATGTCATCACAATAATCTATGAAAATTGTCAGACCAATGCTCCATGCCCCTGTCATCACAATGCTCCATCCCCTTGTCATCACAATGCTCCATGACTTGTCATCACAAAGCTCCATGACACATGCCCCATGTATCACAGTGTCCCGTGCCCTTGTCATCACAATGCTCCCAGAACCCTGTAATCTAAATGCTCAATGCCCCGTTTAATCTCAATGCTCCATGAACCCTGTCATCACAATCCAACATGTCCATCATCATAATGCTTCAGACTATTGTCATCACAATGAAATCAAAATGCTCCATGACCCCTGTCATCACAATGCTCCGTGACTCCAGTCATCACAATGCTTCATGAACTTTGTCATCACAATTGTCCATGTACTCGTCATCAACAGTCTCTGTGACCTTTTTAACCACAATGCTCCATGAAATTTGCATCACAGTGCTCTTTGACCCTTGTCATCAAAATGCTCTATGCCTTTCTCAGCACAATGCTCCATGACCCTTGTCATCACAGTGCTCCATGCGCTTGTCAGCACAATGCTCCATGACACATGTATTCACAACGCACCATGCACTTGTCATCACAGTGCTCCACAATCTTTTCATCACAATGCTCCATAAAACTTGTCATCACAATGCTCCATGCACTTCTCATCAAAATGCTCTCTCACCACTGATATCACAATGTTGCACCACTATTCATCACAATACTCCCTCACCCCTGTCATCAAAATGTTCCATGACTCCGGTCATCACAATGCTACATGCACTTATCATCAAAATGTTCGATGACCCCTGACATCACAATGTTCCATAACCACTGTCATCAAAATATTCCATGACCGTTTTCATCAAATTGCTCCATGACCTTTGTCATCAGAAAGATCCATGACCCTTGGCATCAAAATGCTCCATGTCATTGTCATCACAATGCTCCATGAACGATCTCATCACATTGCTCCATGATCTTGTCATCACAAAGCTCCATGACACATGTCATCAGAATGGTCCATGGCCTTTTAATCACAGTGCTCCATGCCCTTGCCATCACAAGGCTCCATTACCCCTCTCATAATAATGCTCCATGACCCCTGCCATCACGATGTTCCATGGACTTGTCATCACAAGGCTCCATGACCCTTCTCATCACAATGCTCCAAGACCCCTCTAATCACAGTGCTCCATGCCCCTTTTCATCTCAATGATCCATGAACCCTGTCATCACTATGCACCATGCCCATCATCATAATGCTTCAAGCTATTGTCATCACAATGAAATCAAAATGCTCCATGACCTCTGTCATAACAATGCTCCAAACCCTTGTGATCACAATATTCCATAACAATTGTCATCACAATGCCCCATGACACTCGTCATCACAATTATCCATGGTCTTCTAATCACAATGCTCCATGACCTTTGTCATCACAATGCTCAATACACTTGTCATCACAATGCTCCCTGACACTTGATGTCAGTATGCTCCTTGAACCCTGTCATGACAAGGCTCCATGCCTTTTTCATCACAATGATCAATGCCTTTTTCATCACAATGCTTCAAGAACACTGTAATCACAATGCTCCATGCCCTTCTCATCACAAAGCTCCATGACGCATGTCATCAGAAGGCTCCATGGCCTTCTCATCACAATGATCCATGCCCTTCTCATCACAACGTTCCAAGACCCCTGTAATCACAATGCTCCATGCTCCTTTTCAACAGAATGCTCCATGAGACTTTTCATCAAATGTCTGCATGGTCTTCTCATCACAATGCTCCAGGACCTTGTCATCACCATGCTCCATTCCATTGTCATCACAATGCTCCATGACCCCTGTCATCACAATACTCCATGAACATTTTCAGCCAAATGCTCCATGACTTTATCATCATAATACTCCATGGCCGATATCATCACAATTATCCATGACCCCTGTTATCACAACACTCCATGACACCTGACAACACAAAGATCCGGGACTCTTGTCATCACAATGCTCCATTCCTTAGTCATCACAATGCTCCAAGAACCCTGTCATCACAATACTCCATGAACATTTTCAGCCCAATGCTCCATGAATCTTGTCATCACAATGATCCATGTCCTTGTCATCCCAAAGCTCCATGACCCTTGTATTCACAGTGCTCCGTGATGCTTGTCATCACAGTGCTCCATGACACCTGTCATCACAATGCTCCATGCCTTTGTCAGCAAACTGCTATATGACATTGTCATTACAATGCTCTACGTGTTTGTCATCACAATCCTCCATGAACCTTGGGATCACATTGCTTAAGGCCCTTGTCATCACAATGCTCCATGCTCCTTGAAATCAAAAAGATCCATGACCTCTGTCATCACAATGCTCCAATCCCTTGTGATCACAATGTTCCATAAGACTTGTCATCACAACGCTCCATGATTCCTGTCATCACAATATTCCATGCCGTTTTCATCACAATGCTCCATGACCTTTGTCATCACAATTCTCAATACACTTGTCATCACAATGCTCCCTGACACTTGTCGTCAGAATGTTCCTTGAACACTGTCACGAAAAGGCTCCATGCCTTTTTCATCACAATGCCCCATGTCGTTTTCATCACAATGATACATGCCATTGTCATCAATATACTCCACCAGCTTGTCATCAGAATGTTCCATGACACTTGTCATCATAAATCTCCATGTACCTCTCAGCACAATGCACCCTGACCCTTGTTATCACAATGCTCCAAGCCATTGTCATCACAATGCTCCATTACCTTTGTCATCCGAATCCTCCATGACACTTGGCATCACAATGCTCCATGCCATTGTCATCACAATGCGCCATTCCAACTGTCATCACAATAATCCATGAAATTTATTAAACCAATGTTCCATGCCCTTGTCATCACAATGTTCCACGGCCTTGTCATCACAAGGCTACATGACACTTCTCATCACAAGGCTCAAGACCCCTGTAATCACAATGCTGAAGACCCCTGTAATCACAATGTTCCATGCACTTGTCACCACAAAGCTCCTTGACGCATATCATCAGAATGTTCCATGGCCTTCACATCACAATGCTCCATGCCCTTGTCATCACAATGCTCCACGACCCCTGTAATCACAATACTCCATGCCCCTTTTCATCTCAATGCTCCATGAACCCTGTCATCACAATGCACAATGCATATCATAATAATGCTTCAGGCTATTGTCATCACAATGAAATCAATATGCTCCATGACCTCTGTCATCATAATACTCCAAACCCTTGAGATCACAATGTTCCATAACACTTATCATCACAACACCCTATGACGCTCATCATCACAATTATCCATGGTCTTCTCATCAAAATGCTCCGTGATCTTTGTCATCACAATGCTCAATAAACTTGTCATCACAATGCTCCCTGACATTTGTCATCAGTATGCTCCTCAAAACCTGTCATGACAAGGATCCATGCCTTTTTCATCACAATTATCCATGCCCTTTTCATTACAATGCTCCAAGACCCCTGTAATCACATAGCTCCATGACCTTGTCATCACAAAGCTCCATGACGCATGTCATCAGAATGCTCCATGGCAATCTCCTCACAATGCTCCATGTCATTGTCATCACAATGCTCCATGTACCCTCTCATCACATTGCTCCATGCCCTTGTCATTACAATCCTCCATGAACCATGTATCACAGTGTTCCGTGCCCTTGTCATCAAAATGCTCCATGCCCTTGTTATCACAGTGCTTCAAGACCCCTGTAATCACAATGCTCCTTGCCCTTGTCATCACAATTCTCCATGACGCATGTCATCAGAATGCTCCATGGCCTTCTCATCACAATGATCCATGCCCTTGTCATCACAATGCTCTAAGACCCCTATAATCACAATGCTCCATGCCCCGTTTCAACAGAATGCTCCATGAGACTTCTAATCAAAAGGCTCCATGGTCTTCTCATCACAATGCTTTAGGAACTTGTCATCACCATGCTCCATTCCCTTGTCATCACAATGCTCCATGACCACTGTCATCACAATACTCCATGAATATTTTCAGCCAAATGCTCCATGACATTATCATCACAATGCTACATGCACATATCATCCGAATGTTCGATGACCACTGACATCACAATATTCCATAACACCTGTCATCAAAATGCTCCATGACCATTTTCATCAAAATGCTCCATGACCCCTGACATCACAATGTTCCATAACACCTGTCATCAAAATGTTCCATGACACATTTCATCAAATTGCTCAATGACCCTGTCATCAAAATGCTCCCTGCCCTTCTCATCACAATGCACAAAGCCCTTACCATCAAAATGCTCCATGACCTTTGTACTCACAATTCTCAATACACTTGTCATCACAATGCTCCCTGACACTTGTCGTTACAATGCTCCTTGAACCCTGTCATGAAAAGGCTCCATGACTTTTTCATCGCAATGCCCCATGCCGTTTTCATCAAAATGCTCCATGCCATTGTCATCAAAATACTGCAAAAGCTTGCCATCAGATTGTTCCATGACCCTTGTCATCACAAATCTCTATTCACTTGTCAGCATAATGCTCCCTGACCATTGTCATTACAATGCTCCAAGCCATTTTCATCACAATGCTCCATTAAATTTGTCATCAGAATGCTCCATGAGATTTGGCATCAAAATGCTCCATGCCATTGTCATCACAATGCGCCAAGACATATGTCATCACAATGCTCCCTGACACCTGTCTTACAATACTGCATGACCTGGTCATCACAATGCGCCATTCCAACGATCATCACAATAATCCATAAAACTGAATAGACCACTGTTCCATGCCCTTGTCATCACAATGCTCCATGCCCTTGTTATCACAATGCTCCATGACCCCTGTCATCACAATGCTCCATGACGCCAGTCATCACAATGCTTCATGAACTTTGTCATCACAATTGTCCATGTCCTCGTCATCAACAGTCTCTGTGACCTTTTTAACCACAATGCTCCATGAACTTTTCATCACAATGCTCTTTGACCCTTGTCATCAAAATGCTCTATGCCTTTCTCAGCACAATGCTCCATGACACTCGTCAACACAATGCTCCATGCGCTTGTCAGCACAATGCTCCATGACACATGTCATCACAATGCACCATGTGCTTGTCATCACAATGCTCCACAAAATTGTCATCACAATGCGCCATAAAATTTGTCATCACATTGCTCCATGCACTTCTCATCAAAATGCTCTCTCACCACTGATATCACAATGCTACATCACTATTTGTCACAGTACTCCCTCACCCCGGTCATCACAATGTTCCATGACACCTGTCAACACAATGCTACATGCACTTATCATCACAGTATTCGATGACCCCTGACACTACAATGTTCCATAACACCTGTCATCAAAATGCTCCATGACACCTGACATTACAGTGTTCCATAACACCTGTCATCAAAATGTTCCATGACACTTTTCATCAAATTGCTCCATGACCCTGTCATCAAAATGTTCCCTGCCCTTCTCATCACAATGCACAATGCACTTGCCATCAAAATGCTCCATGACCTTTGTCATCACAAAGATCCTTGACCCTTGGCATCACAGTGCTCCAAGTCATTGTCATCCCAATGCTCCATGAACGCTGTAATCACATTGCTCCATGCCCTTGTCATCACAATGCTCCATGACACATGTAATCACAATGTCCCATGACCTCTGTCATCACAATGCTCCGTGACTCCAGTCATCACAATGCTTCATAACGTTTGTCATCACAATATTCCATGACCCTGTCATCACAGTGCTACATCCCCTTATCATCACAATGTTCCATGACCCCTGACATCACAATGTTCCATAACCCCTGTCATCAAAATGCTCCATGACCCTTTTCATCCCAAAGCTCCAAGACCCCTGACATCACAATGTTCTATAACCCCATCCATCAAAATGTTCCATTACACTTTTCATCAAATTGCTGCCTGACCTGGTCATCAAAATGCTCCCTGCCATTCTCATCACAATGCACTATGCCCTTGTCATCAAAATGCTCCATGACTTGTCATCACAAATCTCCATGACCCTTGGCATCACAATGCTCCATGTCATTGTCATCACAATGCTCCATGAAGACTCTCATAATATTGCTCAATGCCCTTCTCATCACAAAGCTCCATGACACTTGTCATCACAATGCTCGATGCCCTTCTCATCACAATGCTCCATGCCCTTGTCATTACATTCCTGCATGACCCATGTATCATAGAGTTCCATACCCTTGTCATCACAATGCACCATGCCCACTCTCATCACAATAATCCATGAAACATTTCAGACCAATGTTCCATGCCCTTCTCATCACAATGCACCAATACCTCTGTCATAACAATGCACCATGACCCCTGCCATCACAATGTTCCACAGCCTAGTCATCACAAGGTTCCATGACACTTGTCATCACAGTGCTGAAGTCCCCTGTAATCACAATGCTCCATGCCCTTGTCATCACAAAGCTCCATGATGCATGTCATCAGAATGTTCCATGGCCTTCTCATCACAGTGATCCATGCCCTTGTCATCACAATGCTCCAAGACCCCTGTAAACACAATGCTCCATGCCCCTTTTCATCTCAATGCACCATTAACCCTGTCATCACAATGCACCATGCCCATCATCATAATGCTTCAGGCTATTGTCATCACAATGAAATCAATATTCTCCATGACCTCTGTCATCATAATGCTCCAAACCCTTGTGATCACAATGTTCCATAACACTTATCATCACAACACCCCATGACGCTCATCATCGCAGTTATCCATGGTCTTCTCATCACAATGTTCCATGATATTTGTCATCACAATGCTCAATACACTTGTCATCACAATGCTCCCTGACACTTGTCGTCAGTATGCTCCTTGAACCCTGTCATGACAAGGCTCCATACCTTTGTCATCACAATAATCCATGCCCTTTTCATCACAATGCTCCAAGATCCCTGTAATCACAATGCTCCATGCTCTTGTCATCAAAATGCTCCATGACACATGTCATCAGAATGCTTCATGGCCTTCTCATCACAATGCTCCAAGTCATTGTCATCACAATGCTCCATGAACGCTCTCATCACATTGCTCCATGCACTTGTCTTCACAAAGCACCATGACACATGTCATCAGAATGCTCCATGACCCCTGCCATCACGATTTTCCATGGCCTTGTCATCACAAGGCTCCATCACCCTTCTCATCACAATGCTCCAAGTACCCTGTAATCACAGTGCTCTATGCCCCTTTTCATTTCAATGATCCATGAACCCTGTCATCACAATGCACCATGCCTATCATCATAATGCTTCATGCTATTGTCATCACAAAGAAATCAAAATGCTCCATGACCTCTGTCATAGCAATGTTCAAAACGCTTGTGATCACAATATTCCATAACACTTGTCATCACAATGACCCATGACGCTCGTCATCACAATTATCCATGGACTTCTCATCACAATGTTCCATGACCTTTGTCATCACAATGCTCAATACACTTGTCATCACAATTCTCCCTGACACTTGTTTTCTGTATGCTCCTTGAAACCTGTCATGACAATGCTCCATGACTTTTTCATCACTATGATCCATGCCCTTTTCTTCACAATGCTTCAAGACCCCTGTAATCACAATGCTCCATGCCCTTGTCATCACAAAGCTCAATGGCACATGTCATCAGAATGCTCCTTGGCCTTCTGCTCACAATGCTCCATGCCCTTTTCATCACAATGTGGCAAGATCCCTGTAATCACAATGCTCCATGCCCTTTTTCATCTGTATGCTACATGAGACTTGTCATCACAAAGCTCCATGGTTTTCTCATCACAATGCTCCAGGATCTTGTCATCACAATGCTTCACGACCTTGTCCTGAAAATTCTCAATGGCCCTTGTCATCATAATGCTCTAAGCCCTAGTCATCACAATGCTCCATTATATTTGTCATCAAAATCCTCCATTACATTTGGCATCACAATACTCCCTGCCATTGTCATCGCAATGGACCATGACATATGTCATCACAATGCTCCCTGACACCTGTCTTCACAATACTCCATGAGCATCTCTTCACAATGCTCCATGCCATTGTCATCACCATGCACTATGTCCAATATCATCACAATAATCTATGAAATTTTTCAGACCAATGCTCCATGCCACGGGCATAACAAAGCTTCATGTCCCTGTCATCACAATGCTCCATGCCCTTGTCATCACAATGCTCTATGAATTTTCATCACAAAGCTCCATGACCCATGACCCATGAATCAAAGTGTTCCGTGCCCTTGTCATCACAATGCACCATGCCACTCTCATCCCAATAATCCATGAAATATTTCAGACCAATGCTCCATGCCCTTCTCATCAAAATGCTCCATTACCCCTGTCATAACAATGCTCCATGACCCGTGCCATCACAATGTTACACGGCATTGTCATCACAAGCCTCCATGACACTTGTCATCACAATGCCCCATGACGCTCGTCATCACAATTATCCATGGTCTTCTCATCACAATATTCCATGATCTTTGTCATCACAATGCTCAAAACACTTGTCATCACAATGCTCCCTGACAGTTGTCGTCTGTAAGCTCCGTGAACCATGTCATGTCAAGGCTTCATGCCTTTTTCATCAATATAATCCATGCCCTTTTCATCACAATGCTCCAAGATCCCTGTAATCACAATGCTCCATGCCCTTGTCATCACATAGCTCCATGACACATGTCTCCAGAATGCTCCATGGCCTTCTCATAACCATGATTCATGCCCTTGTCATCACAATGCTCCAAGACCCCTGTAATCACAATGCTCCATGCCCCTTTTCAACAGAATGCTCCATGAGATTTCTCATCAAATGTCTCCATGGTCTTCTCATCACAATGCTCCAGGACATTGTCAACAGCATGCTCCATTCACTTGTCATCGCAATGCTCCATGACCAATATCATCACAATTCTCCATGACCACTGTCATCACAACACTCCATGACACCTGACACCACAGTGATCCGAGACTCTTGTCCTCACAAAGCTCCATTCCCTAGTCATCACAATGCTCCATGACACTTGTCATCACAATGATCCATGCACTTGTCATCCCAATGCTCCATAACCCCTGTATTCACAATGCTCCATGATGCTTGTCATCACAGTGCTCCATGACACCTGTCATCACAATGCTCCATGCCTTTGTCAGCAAAATGCTACATGACCTTGTCATTACAATTTTCTATGTGCTTGTCATCACAATACTCCATTTCCATTGTCATCACAATCCTCCATGAACCTTGGGATCACATTGCTTCATTCCCTTGTCATCACAATGTTCCATGCTCCTTGAAATCAAAATGATCCATGACCTCTGTCATCACAATGCTCCAAGCCCTTGTGATCCCAATGTTCCATAACACTTGTCATCACAATGCTCCATGATGCCTGTCATCACAATACTCCATGCCCCTTTCATCACAATGCTCCATGACCTTTGTCATCACCATGCTCAATACACTTGTCATCACAATGCTCCCTGACACTTGTCATCACAATGCTCCAAGCCATTGTCATCACAATGCTCCATGCCCTTGTTGTCACAATGCTCCATGACCCCTGTCATCACAATGCTCCGTGACTCCAGTCATCACAATGCTTCATGACCTTTGTCATCACAATGGTCCATGCCCTCGTCATCAACAGTCTCTGTGACCTTTTTAACCACAATGCTTCATGAACTTTTCATCACAATGCTGTTTGACCTTTGTCATCAATATGCTCTATGCCTTTCTCAGCAAAATGCTCCATGACCCTTGTCATCACAATGCTCCATAACACCTGTCATCAATGTGCTCCATGACACTTTTCATCAAAATGCTCCATGACCCCTGACATCACAATGTTCCATAACACCTGTCATCAAAATGTTCCATGACACTTTTCATCAAATTGCTCCTTTACCCTGTCATCACAAAGCTCCCAGCCCTTCCCATCAAAATGCACAGCGTCCTTGCCATCAAAATGCTCCAGGACCTTTCTCGTCACAAAGATCCATGACCCTTGGCATCACAATGTTCCATGTCATTGTCATCAAAATGCTCCATGAACACTCTCATCACATTGCTCCATGCACTTGTCTTCACAAAGCTCCATGACACATGTCATCAGAATGATCCATGGCCTTCTCATCACAATTATCCATGCCTTTGCCATCACAATGCTCCATAAAACCTGTCATAACAATGCTCCATGACACCTGCCATCACGATGTTCCATGGCCTTGTCATCACAAGGCTCCATGACCCTTCTCATCACAATGCTCCAAGAACCCTGTAATCACAATGCACTATGCCCCTTTTCATTTCAATGATCCATGAACCCTGTCATCACAATGCACCATGCCTATCATCATAATGCTTCATGCTATTGTCATCACAAAGAAATCAAAATGCTCCATGACCTCTGTCATAGCAATGTTCAAAACGCTTGTGATCACAATATTCCATAACACTTGTCATCACAATGACCCATGACGCTCGTCATCACAATTATCCATGGACTTCTCATCACAATGTTCCATGACCTTTGTCATCACAATGCTCAATACACTTGTCATCACAATTCTCCCTGACACTTGTTTTCTGTATGCTCCTTGAAACCTGTCATGACAATGCTCCATGACTTTTTCATCACTATGATCCATGCCCTTTTCTTCACAATGCTTCAAGACCCCTGTAATCACAATGCTCCATGCCCTTGTCATCACAAAGCTCAATGACACATGTCATCAGAATGCACCTTGGCCTTCTGCTCACAATGCTCCATGCCCTTTTCATCACAATGTGGCAAGATCCCTGTAATCACAATGCTCCATGCCCTTTTTCATCTGTATGCTACATGAGACTTGTCATCACAAAGCTCCATGGTTTTCTCATCACAATGCTCCAGGATCTTGTCATCACAATGCTTCACGACCTTGTCCTGAAAATTCTCAATGGCCCTTGTCATCATAATGCTCTAAGCCCTAGTCATCACAATGCTCCATTATATTTGTCATCAAAATCCTCCATTACATTTGGCATCACAATACTCCCTGCCATTGTCATCGCAATGGACCATGACATATGTCATCACAATGCTCCCTGACACCTGTCTTCACAATACTCCATGAGCATCTCTTCACAATGCTCCATGCCATTGTCATCACCATGCACTATGTCCAATATCATCACAATAATCTATGAAATTTTTCAGACCAATGCTCCATGCCACGGGCATAACAAAGCTTCATGTCCCTGTCATCACAATGCTCCATGCCCTTGTCATCACAATGCTCTATGAATTTTCATCACAAAGCTCCATGACCCATGACCCATGAATCAAAGTGTTCCGTGCCCTTGTCATCACAATGCACCATGCCACTCTCATCCCAATAATCCATGAAATATTTCAGACCAATGCTCCATGCCCTTCTCATCAAAATGCTCCATTACCCCTGTCATAACAATGCTCCATGACCCGTGCCATCACAATGTTACACGGCGTTGTCATCACAAGCCTCCATGACACTTGTCATCACAATGCCCCATGACGCTCGTCATCACAATTATCCATGGTCTTCTCATCACAATATTCCATGATCTTTGTCATCACAATGCTCAAAACACTTGTCATCACAATGCTCCCTGACAGTTGTCGTCTGTAAGCTCCGTGAACCATGTCATGTCAAGGCTTCATGCCTTTTTCATCAATATAATCCATGCCCTTTTCATCACAATGCTCCAAGATCCCTGTAATCACAATGCTCCATGCCCTTGTCATCACATAGCTCCATGACACATGTCTCCAGAATGCTCCATGGCCTTCTCATAACCATGATTCATGCCCTTGTCATCACAATGCTCCAAGACCCCTGTAATCACAATGCTCCATGCCCCTTTTCAACAGAATGCTCCATGAGATTTCTCATCAAATGTCTCCATGGTCTTCTCATCACAATGCTCCAGGACATTGTCAACAGCATGCTCCATTCACTTGTCATCGCAATGCTCCATGACCAATATCATCACAATTCTCCATGACCACTGTCATCACAACACTCCATGACACCTGACACCACAGTGATCCGAGACTCTTGTCCTCACAAAGCTCCATTCCCTAGTCATCACAATGCTCCATGACACTTGTCATCACAATGATCCATGCACTTGTCATCCCAATGCTCCATAACCCCTGTATTCACAATGCTCCATGATGCTTGTCATCACAGTGCTCCATGACACCTGTCATCACAATGCTCCATGCCTTTGTCAGCAAAATGCTACATGACCTTGTCATTACAATTTTCTATGTGCTTGTCATCACAATACTCCATTTCCATTGTCATCACAATCCTCCATGAACCTTGGGATCACATTGCTTCATTCCCTTGTCATCACAATGTTCCATGCTCCTTGAAATCAAAATGATCCATGACCTCTGTCATCACAATGCTCCAAGCCCTTGTGATCCCAATGTTCCATAACACTTGTCATCACAATGCTCCATGATGCCTGTCATCACAATACTCCATGCCCCTTTCATCACAATGCTCCATGACCTTTGTCATCACCATGCTCAATACACTTGTCATCACAATGCTCCCTGACACTTGTCATCACAATGCTCCAAGCCATTGTCATCACAATGCTCCATTACCTTTGTCATCAGAATCCTCCATGACACTTGGCATCACAATGCTCCATGCCATTGTCATCACAATGGGCCATTACATATGTCATCACAATGCTCCCTGACACCTGTCCTCACAATACTGCATGACCTGGTCATCACAATGCTCCATGCCCTTGTCATCACAATGCGCCATTCCAACTCTCATCGCAATAATCCATGAAACTTATTAGACCAATGTTCCATGCCCTTGTCATCACAATGCTCCATGCCCTTGTTGTCACAATGCTCCATGACCCCTGTCATCACAATGCTCCGTGACTCCAGTCATCACAATGCTTCATGACCTTTGTCACAATGCACAACGCAGTTGTCATCAAAATGCCCCATGACCCTTGTCATCACAAATATCCATGACCCTTGGCATCACATTGCTCCATGCCCTTGTCATCACTGAGCTCCATGACACATGTCATCAGAATGCTCCATTGCCTTCTCATCACAATGCTCCATGACCTTTGTCATCACAATGCTCAATACACTTGTCATCAATATGCTCCCTGACACTTGTTGTCTGTTTGCTCCTTGAACCCTGTCATGACAAGGCTCCATGCATTTTTCATCACAATGTTCCATGCCCTTTTCATCACAATGCTCCAAGACCCCTGTAATCTCAGTGATCCAAGCGCTTGTGACCACAAAGCTCAATGACGCATGTCTTCAGAATGCTCCTTGTCCTTCTCTTCACAATGCTCCATGCCCTTGTCATCACAATGTTCCAAGACCCCTGTAATCACAATGCTCCATGCCCCTTTTCATGAGAATGCTCCGAGAGATTTTTCATCACAGGTCTCCATGATCATCTCATCACAATGCTCCAGGACCTTGTCATCACCATTCTCCATTCCCTTGTCATCACAATGCACCATGACCCCTGTCATCACAATAATCCTTTAATATATTCAGCCCAATGCTCCATGACCTACACATCACAATGCTCCATGGCCAATATCATCACAATGGTCCATGACCACTGTCATCACAACACTCCATGACTCCTGACAACACAATGATCCGAGACTCTTGTCATCACAATGCTCCATTCCCTACACATCACTATGCTCCATGACCCCTGTCATCACAACACTCCATGAACATTTTCAGCCCAGTGCTCCATGACACTTGTCATCACAATGACCCATGCCCTTGTCATCCCAATGCTCCATGACCCCTGTATTCACAATGCTCCATGACGCTTGTCATCACAGAGCTCCATGACACGTCATCACAATGCTCCATGCCTTTGTCAGCAAAATGCTACATGACATTTCCATTACAATGCTCTATGTGCTTGTCATCAAAATACTCCATTTCCATTGTCATCACAATCCTCCATGAACCTTGGGATCACATTGCTTCATGCCCTTGTCATCACAATGCTCCATGCTCCTTGAAATCAAAATGATTCATGACCTCTGTCATCACAATGCTCCAAACCCTTGTGATCACAATGTTCCATAACACTTGTCATCACAACGCTCCATGATGCCTGTCATCACAATACTCCATGCCCTTTTTATCACAATGCTCCATGACTTTTGTCATCACAATTCTCAATATACATGTCATCACAATGCTCCCTGACATTGTCATCAGAATGATCCTTGAACCCTGTCACGAAAAGGCTCCATGCCTTTTTCAACACAATGCCCCATGCCATTTTCATCACAATGCTCCATGACATTGTCATCAAAATACTCCACAAGATTGTCATCAGAATGCTCCATGACCCTTGTCATCACAATTCTCCATGCACTTGTCAGCACAATGCTAACTTATGCATGTCATCCCAATGCTCTAAGCCATTGTCATCACAATGTTCCATTACCTTTGTCATCAGAATCCTCCATGACACTTGGCATCACAGTGCTCCATGTCATTGTCATCACAAAGGGCCATTACATATGTCATCACAATGCTCCCTGACTCCTGTCTTCACAATATTGCATGACCTGTTCATCACAATGCTCCATGACCTTGTCATCACAATGCGCCATTCCAACTCTCATCGCAACAATCCATGAAACATATTAGACTAATGTTCGATGCCCTTGTTATCTCAATGCTCCATGCCCTTTTTATCACAATGCTCCCTGACCCCTGTCATCACAATGCTCCGTGACTCCAGCCATCACAATGCTTCATGACCTTTGTCATCACAATTTTCCATGCCGTCGTCATCAACAGTCTCTGTGACCATTTTAACCACAATGTTCCATGAACTTTTCATCACAATGCTCTTTGACCCTTGTCATCACAATGCTCTATGCCTTTCTCAGCACAATGCTCCATGACCTTTGTCATCACAATGCTCCATGCGCTTGTCAGCACAATGCTCCATGACACAGGTCATCACAATGCACCATGCGCTTGTCATCAGAGTGCTCTACAATTTTGTCATCACAATGCTCCATAAACATTGTCATCACAAAGATCCATGACCCTTTGCATCACAGTGCTCCATGTCATTGTCATCACAGTGCTCCATGAACGCTCTCATCACATTGCTCCATGCCCTTGTCTTCACAAAGCTCCATGTCACATGTCATCAGAATGCTCCATGGCTTTCTCATCACAATGCTCTATGTGCTTGCCATCACAATGCTCCATTACCCCTGTGATAAAAATGCTCCATGACACCTGCCATCACGATGTTCCGTGGCCTTGTCATCACAAGGCTCCATGACCCTTCTCATCACAACACTCCAAGAACCCTGTAATCACATTGCTCCATGCCCCTTTTCATCTCAATGTTCCATGAACCCTGTCATCAAAATGCACCATGCCCATCATCATAATGCTTCATGCTATTGTCATCACAATGAAATCAAAATGCTCCATGACCTCTGTCATAACAATGCTCCAAACCCTTGTGATCACAATATTCCATATCACTTGTCATCACAATAACCCATGACGCTCGTCATCACTATTATCCATGGTCTTCTTATCACAATGCTCCATGACCTTTGTCATCACAATGCTTAATACACTTGTCATCAAAACGCTCCCTGACACTTGTTGTCTGTATGCTCCTTGAACCCTGTCATGACAAGGCTCCATGCCTTTTTCATCACAATGATCCATGCCCTTTTCATCACAATGCTCCAAGACCCATGTAATCACAATGCTCCATGCTCTTGTCATCACAAAGCTCAATGACGCATGCCATCAGAATGCTCCTTGGTCTTCTCCTCACAATGTTCCATGCCCTTGTCATCACAATGTTCCATGACCCCTGTAACCACAATGCTCCATGCCCCTTTTCATCAGTATGCTCATGAGACTTGTCATCACAAGGCTCCATAGTTTTGTCATCACAATGCTCCAGGACCTTGTCAGCACAATGCATCACGACTTTGTCATGAAAATTCTCAATAGCCCTTGTCATCATAATGCTCCAATCCCTAATAATCACAATGCTCCATTATATTTGTCATCACAATCCTCCATTACATATGGCATCACAATTCTCCATGCCATTGTCATCGCAATGGACCATGACGTATGTCATCACAATGCTCCCTGACATCTGTCTTCACAATACTCCATGACCTTCTCATCACAATGCTCCATGCCCTTGTCATCACAATGCACCATGCCCACTGTCATCACAATAACCTATGAAATTTGTCAGACCAATGCTCCATTATCTGTCATCACAGTACTCCATGCCCTTGTCATCACAATGCTCCATGACACCTGTCATCACAATGCTCCGTGACTCCAGTCATCACAATGCTTTATAACGTTTGTCATCACAATGGTCCATGCCCGCGTCATCACAAGGCTCTGTGACATTTGTAACCACAATGCTCCATGACCATTGTCATCACAATGTGCCACGCACATTTCATCACAACGTTCCACAACCTTATCATTGCAATGCTCCATAAACTTTGTAATCACAATGGTCCATGCACATCTCATCAAAATGCTCTCTCACCAGTGGTATCACAATGTTCCATCACTAGTCATCACAATACTCCCTCACCCCTGTAATCACAATGTTCCATGACCCTGTCATCACAATGCTACATCCCCTTATCATCACAATATTCCATGACCCCTGACGTAACAATGTTCCATAACCCCTGTCATCAAAATGCTCCATGTCCCGTTTCATCCCAAAGTTCCAAGAACCCTGACATAACAATGTTCTATAACCCCTGCCATTAAAATGTTCCATTTCACTTTTCATCAAATTGCTGCATGATCCGGTCATCAAAATGCTCCCTGCACTTCTCATCACAATGCACCATTCCCTTGTCATCAAAATGCTGCTTGACTTGTCATCACAAAGCTCCATGACCCTTGGCATCACAATGCTCCATGTCATTGTCATCACAATGCTCCAGGAACCCTCTCATCACATTGCTCCATGCCCTGGTCATCACAAAGCTCCATGAAACTTGTCATCACAATGCCCGATGCCATTCTCATCACGATGCTCCATGCGCTAGTCATTAAAATCCTGCATGACCCATGTATCACAGTGTTCCGTGCCCTTGTCATCACAATGCTCCATGCCCAGTCTCATCACAATAATCCATAAAATATTTCAGACTAATATTCCATGCCCTTCTCATAACAATGCTCCATTACCACTGTCATAACAATGCTCCATGACCCCTGTCATCACAGTGTTCCACGGCCTAGTCATCACAAGGCTCCGTGACACTTGCCATCACAGTGCTCCAAGACACCTGTAATCACAATGCTCCATGCCCTTGTCATCACAGAACTCCATGACACATGTCATCAGAATGTTCCATGGTCTTCTCATCAAAATACTCCATGCACTTTTCATTACAGTGCTCCAAGACCCCTGTAATCACAATGCTCCATGCCCCTTTTCATCAGTATGCTCCATGAGACTTGTCATCACAAAGCTCTTTGATCCTTGTCATCACAATGCTCTATGCCTTTCTCAGCACAATGCTCCATGACCCTTGTCATCACAATGCTCCATGCGCTTCTCAGCATGATGCTCCATGACACATGTCATCACAATGCACCAAGCGCTTGTCATCACAGTGCTCCACAATCTTGTCATCACAATGCTCCATAAACCTTGTCATCACAATGCTCCATGCACTTCTCATCAAAATGCTCTCTCACCACAGATATCCCAATGTTACATCACTATTCGTCACAATACACCCTCACCCTTGTTATCACAATGTTCCATGACTCCTGTCATCACAATGCTACATGCACTTATCATCAAAATGTTTGATGACACCTGACATCACAATGCTCCATAACCCCTTTCATCAAAATGCTCCATGACCCTTTTCATCATAATGCTCCATGACCCCTGTCATCACAATGTTCCATAAAACCTGTCATCATAATATTCCATGAACCTTTTCATCAAATTGCTCCATGACCCTGTCATCACAGTGCTCCCTGCCCTTCTCATCACAATGCACAACGCCCTTGTCATCAAAATGCTCCATGACCTTTGTCATCACAAAGATCCATCACCCTTGGCATCACAATGCTCCATGTCATTGTCATCACCATGCTCCATGAACACTCTCATCACATTGCTCCATGCCATTGTCATCACAAAGCTCCATGACACATGTCATCAGAATTCTCCATGGCCTTCTCATCACAATGCTCCATGCCCTTGCTGTCAGAGTGCTCCATTCCCCCTGTGATAACAATCCTCCATGACCACTGCCATCACGATGTTCCGTGGACTTTTCAACACAAGGCTCCATGACCCTTCTCATCACAATGCTCCAAGACCCCTGTCATCACAATGCACCATGCCCATCATCATAATGCTTCATGCTACTGTCATCACAATGAAATCAAAATGCTCCAAGACATCAGTCATAACAATGCTCCAAACCCTTGTGATCACAATGTTCCATAACACTTGTCCTCACTGTGCCCCATGACGCTCGTCATCACAATTATCCATGGTCTTCTCATGACAAAGCTCCATGACCTTTGTCATCACAATGCTCAATACACTTGTCATCAAAATGCTCCTTGACAATTGTTGTCTGTATGCTCATTGAACCCTGTCATGACAGGGCTCCATGGCTTTTTCATCAAAATGATCCATCCCCTTTTTATCACAATGCACCTAGACCCCTTTAAACACAATGCTCCATGCGCTTGTCATCACAAAGCTCAATGAATCATGTCTTCAGAATGCTCCTTGGCCTTCTCCACACAATGCTCCATGCCCATGTCATCACAATGTTCCAAGTCCCCTGTAATCACAATGCTCCATGCCCCTTTTCATCACTATGCTCCATGAGATTTGTCGTAACAACTCTCTATGGATTTCTCATCACAGTGCTCTAGGACATTGTCATAACAATGCTTCACGACCTTGTTTTGAAAATTCTCAACGGCCCTTGTCATCATAAAGCTCCAAGCCCTAGTCATCACAATGCTCCATTATATTTGTCATCAAAATCCTCCATTACATTTGTCATCACAATGCTCCCTGCCATTGTCATTGCAATGGACCATGACATATGTCATCACAATGCTCCCTCACACCTGTCTTCACAATACTCCATGAATTTCGCATCACAATAATCCATGCCAATGTCATCACAATGCACCATGTCCACTGTCATCACAATAATCTATGAAACTTGTCAGAACAATGCTCCATGTCGCTGTCACCACAATGCTCCATACCCTTGTCATCACAATGTTCCATGACCCCTGTCATCAGAATGCTCCGTGACTCCAGTCATCACAATGCTTCATAACATTTGTCATCACAGTGGTCCTTGCCCGCGTCAGCACAAGGCTCTGTGACCTTTATAACCACAATGCTCCATGAACCTTGTCATCAAAATGCTCCATGCCTTTGTCAGAAAAATGCTCCATGAAACTTGTCATCACAGTTTGCTACGCGCTTTTCATCACAACGGTCCACAAATTTGTCATGGTATTGCTCCATAAACCTTGTAATCACAATGCTCCATGCCCTTCTCATCACAATGCTCCATTACCCCTGTCATAACAATGCTCCATGACCCCTTCCATCACGATGTTCCATGGCCTTGTCATCACAAGGCTCCATGACACTTGTCATCACAATGCTCCAAAACCCCTCTAATCACAATGCTCTAATCCCTTGTCATCACAAAGCTCCATGAAACATGTCATCAGAATGTTCCATGGCCTTCTCATCAAAATGCTCCATGCCCTTGTCATCACAGTGCTCCAAGACCTCTGTAATCACAATGCTCCATGCCCCTTTTCATCTCCATGCTCCATGAACCCTGTCATCACAATGCATCATGCCCATCATCATAATGCTTCTTGATATTGTCAGCACAATGAAATCAAAATTCTTCATTACCTCTGTCATCACAATGCTCCATGACCCCTGTCATCACAATACTCCATGATCATATTCAGCCCAATTCTACATGACCCTTGTCATCACAATGATCCATGCCCTTGTCATCCCAATGCTCCATGACCCCTGTATTCACAATGCTCCGTGACGCTTGTCATCACAGTGCTCCATGACACCAGTCATCAAAAGGCTCCATGACTTTGTCAGCAAAATGATACATGACCTTGTCATTACAATGCTCTATGCGCTTGTCATCACAGTACTCCATTTCCATTGTCATCACAATCCTCCATGAAACTTGAGATCACATTGCTTCATGCCCTTGTCATCATAATGCTCCTTGCTCCTTGAAATCAAAATGATCCATGACCACTGTCATCACAATGCTCCAAACACTTGTGATCCCAATGTTCCATAACACTTGTCATCACAATGCTCCATGATGCTTGTCATCACAAAATTCCATGCCCTTTTCATCACAATGCTCCATGACCTTTGTCATCACAATTCTCAGTACACTTGTCATCACAATGCTCCCTGACACTTGTCATAAGAATGCTCCTTGAACACTGTCACGAAAAGGCTCCATGCCTTTTTCATCACAATGCCCCATTCCATTTTCATCACAATGCTCCGTGACCATTGTCATCACAATGCTCCATGCCTTTGTCTGAAAAATATTCCATGACCCTTATCATCACAATGTGCCTTTCACTTTTCATCACAACGGTCCAGAAACTTGTCATTGCAATGCTCCATAAACCTTGTAATCACAATGCTCCATACAATCCTCATCAAAATGCTCTCTCACCAGAGATATCACCGTGTTCCATCACTAGTCGTCACAATAGTCCCTCACCCCTGTAATCACAATGTCCCATGACCCCTGTCATCACAATGCTACATCCCTTTATCATCACAATGTTCCATGACCCCTGACATCACAATATTCTATAACCCCTGTCATCAAAATGTTCCAATACACTTTTCATCATATTGCTGCATGACCCTGTCATCAAAATACTCCCTTCCCTTATCATCACAATGCACCATGCACTTATCATCAAAATGCTCCATGACCTTTGTCATCATAAAGCGCCATGACACTTGGCATCACAATGCTCCATGTCATTGTCATCAAAATGCTCCATGAACCCTCTCATAACATTGTTCAATGCCCTTGTCATCACAAAGCTCCATGACACTTCTCATCAAAATGCTCGATGCCCTTCTCATCACAATGCCCCATGACCTTGTCATTACAATCCTCCATGACCCATGTATCACAGTGTTCCATGCCCTTATCATCACAATGCTCTATGCCCACTCTCATCACAATGATCCATGAAATATTTCAGACCAATGCTCCATGCCCTTCTCATAACAATGCTCCTTTATCTCTGTCATAACAATGCTCCATGACACCTGCCATCACAATGTTCCCCGGCCTTGTCATCACAAGGCTCCATGACACTTGTCATCACAATGCTCCACGACCCCTCTAATCAAAATGCTCCATGCCCTTTTCATCAAAAAGCTACATGACGCATGTCATCAGAATGTTCCATGGCCCTGTCACCACATTGCTCCATGCCCTTGTCATCACAATGATCCAAGACCATTGTAATCAAAATGCTCCATGAGACTTTTCATCTCAATGCTCCATGAACCCTGACATCACAATGGACCATGCCCATCATCATAATGCTTCAGGCTATTTTCATCACAATGAAATCAATATGCTCCATGACCTCTGTCATCACAATATTCCAATCCCTTGTGATCACAATGTTCCATAAAACTTATCATCACAAAACCCTATGACGCTCATCATCACAATTATCCATGGTCTTCTCATCACAATGCTCCATGACTTATGTCATCACAATGCTCAGTACACTTGTCATCACAATGCTCCGTGACCCTTGTCATCAGTCTGCTCCATTAACCGTGTCATGAAACGTCTCCATGCCTTTTTCATCACAATGATCCATGCCCTTTTAATCACAATGCTCCAAGACCCCTGTAATCACAATGCTCCATGCTCTTGTCGTCACAAAACTCAATGACGCATGTCATCAGAATGCTCCATGGCCTTCTCCTCACAATGCTCCATGCCCTTGTCATCACAATGCTCCAAGACCCCTGTAATCACAATGCTCCATGTACCTTTTCATCAGAATGCTCCATGAGACTTGTCATCACAAGTCTCCATTGTATTCTCATAAAAGTGCTCCAGGAACTTGTCATCATAATGCTCCATGATCCCTGCCATCACGATACTCCATGAATATTTTCAGCCCAATGCTCTATGACCTTCTCATCAAAATGCTCCATGACCCCTGTCATCACAATACTCCATGAACATATTCAGCCCAGTGCTCCATGACCCTTGTCATCACAATGATCCATGCCCTTGTCATCCCAATGCTCCATGACCCTGTATTCACAATGCTCCGTGATGCTTGTCATCACAGTGCTCCTTGACACCTGTCATCACAATGCTCCATGCCCTTGTTATCACATTGTTCCATGACCCCTGTCATTACTATGCTCCGTGACTTCATTCATCACAATGCTTCATGAACTTTGTCATCTCAATGGTCCATGCCCTCGTCATCAACAGTCTCTGTGACCATATTAACCACAATGCTCCATGAACTTTTCATCACAATTCTCTTTGACCCTTGTCATCACAATCCTCCCTGCCTTTCTCAGCACAATGCTCCATGACACTTGTCATCACAATCCTCCATGCGCTTGTCAGCACAATGTTCCATGCCACATGTCATCAAAATGCACCATGCGCTTGTCATAACAGTGCTCCACAATCTTGTCATCGCTATGCTCCATAAAACTTGTCATCACAATGCTCCATGCACTTCTCATCAAAATGCTCTCTCACCACTGATATCACAATGTTACATCACTATTTGTCACAATACTCCCTCACCCCTGTCATCACAATGATTCATGACTCCTGTCATCACAATTGTACATGCACATATCATCACAATGTTCAATGACCCATGACATCACAATGTTCCATAACCCCTGTCATCAAAATGATCCTAAAACCTTTTCATCAAAATGCTCCATGACCCCTGGCATCACAATGTTCAATAACCCCTGTCATCAAAATGTTCCATGACACATTTCATCCAATTGCTCCATGACCCTGTCATCACAATGCTCCCTGCCCTTCTCATCACAATGCACAACGCCCTTGTCATCAAAATCCTCCATGACCTTTGTCATCACAAAGATCCATGACCCTTGGCATCACAATGCTCCATGTCATTTTCATCACAATGCTCCATGATCGCATTCATCACATTGTTCCATGCCGTTGTCATCACAAAGCTCCATGACACATGTCATCAGAATGCTCCATGGCCTTCTCATCAAAATCCTCCATGCCATTGCCATCACAATGTTCCATTACCCCTGTCATAACAATGCTCCATGACCACTGCCATCACGATGTTCCATGGCCTTGTCATCACAAGGCTCCATGACCCTTCTCATCACAATGCTCCAAGACCCGGTAATCACAATGTTCCATGACCCCTGTCATCACAATGCTACATCCCCTTATCATCACAATGGTCCATGACACCTGACATCACAATGTTCCACAACACCTGTCATCAAAATGTTCCATGACACTTTTTATCCCAAAGCTCCATGACCCCTGACATCACAATGTTCTATAACCCCTGTCATCAAAATATTCCATTACAATTTACATCAAATTGCTGCATGACACTGTCATCAAAATGCTCCCTGGCCTTCTCATCACAATGCACCACGCCCTTGTCATCAAAATGCTCCGTGTCTTTTGTCATCACAAATCTCCTTGACCCTTGACATCACAATGCTCCATGTCATTGTCATCACAATGCTCCATGAACCTTCTCATCACATTTCTCCATGCCCTTGTCATCACAAAGCTCCATGACACATGTCATCACAATGCTCGATGCCCTTCTCATTACTATGCTCCATGCCCTTGTCATTACAATCGTCTATGACCATTGTATCACAGTGTTCCGTGCTCTTGTCATCACAATGCTCCATGTCCACTCTCATCACAATAATCCATGAAACATTTCACACCAATGCTTCCTGTCCTTCTCATCACAATGCTCCATTACACCTGTCATAACAATGTTCCATGACCCCTGCCATCACAATGTTCCACGGCCTTGTCATTCACAAGGCTCCATGACACATGTCATCACAATGTTCCAAGACCCCTGTAATCACAATGCTCCATGCCCTTGTCATCACAAAGCTCCATGACACATGTAATTAGAATGTTCCATGGACTTCTCATCACAATGCTCCAAGAAAATTTTTATCACAGTGCTCCATGCCCCTTTTCATCTCAAAGCTCCATGAATCCTATCATCACAATGCACCATGCCCATTATCATAATGCTTCAGGCTATTTTCCTCACAATGAAATCAAAATGCTCCATGACCTCTGTCATCACAATGCTCCAAACCGTTGGGATCACAATGTTCCATAACACTTCTCATCACAACACCCAATGATGCTCATAATCACAATTATCCATGGTCTTCTCATCACTGTGCTCCATAACATTTGTCATCACAATGCTCCCTGACACTTGTCGTCAGTATGCTCCTTGAACACTGTCATGACAGGGCTCCATGCCTTTTTCATCACAATGATCCGTGCCCTTTTCATCACAATGCTCAAAGACACCTGTAATCACAAAGCTCCATGCACTTGTCATCACAGTGCTCCATGACGCATTCATCAGAATGCTTCATGGCCTTCTCTTCACAATGCTCCATGCCCTTGTCATCACAATGCTCCAAGACCCCTGTAAACACAATGCTCCATGCCGCTTGTCATTATAGCGCTCCATGACGCTCGTCATCACAATTATCCATGGTCTTCTCATCACAGTGCTCCACGGTCTTGCCATCACAATGCTCCATGCCCTGGTCATCACAATGCTCTATGTTCCCTTTCATCACAATTCTCCACGTTCTTGGCATCTCTATGTTCCATGACACTTCCCATCACAGTGTTAAATGATTTTTCATCAGAATACTCCATGACCCTTGTCATCACAATGATCCATGACCCCTGTCATCACAATGCTCCATGAGACCTATCATCACAATGTTCCATGCCCCTTGTCATTACAGTGCTCCATGATGCTCGTCACCAGAATTATCCATGGTCTTCTCATCACAGTGCTCCACGGTCTTGCCATAACAATGCTCCATGCCCTGGTCATCACAATGCTCCATGTCCCTTGTCATCACAATTCTCCAGGTCCTTGTCATCACAATGCTCCATGACAGTTCTTATCCCCATGTTACATGCTCTTGTCAACACAATTCTCCATGCTCTTGTCATCGCAATGTCCCATGACCCCTGTCATAGCAAGCTCCATGCCTTTGTCATCACAATGCTTCACGACCTTTTCATCAAAATTCTCAAAGGCCGTTGTCATCACAATGCTCCATGCCCTTGTCATCACAATGCTCCATGGCCCTTGTCATCACAATGCTCCAAGCCCTTGTCATCACAATGCTCCATTACCTTTGTCATCACAATCCTCCATAACACTCGGCATCACAATGCTCCATGCCATTGTCATCACAATGGAACATGAAATATGCCATCACAATGCTCCCTGACACCTGTCTTCACAATAATCCATGACCATGTCATCACAATGCTCCATGCCCTTGTCATCACAATGTGTCATGCCCTCTGTCAACACAATTATCCATGAAAATTGTTAGACCAATGCTCCATGCTCCTGTCATCACAATGCTACATGACCCCAGTCATCACAATGCTCCGTGTGTCCCGTCATCACAAGACTCCATGACCTGTGTCACCACAGAAGTCAATGCCCTCATCATCACAAGGCTCTGTGAAATCTGTCACCACAATGCTGCATGAACTTTTCATCAAAATGCTCAATGTCATTGTCATCACAATGCTCCATGAACACTCTCATCACATTGCTCCATGAACTTGTCATCACAAAGCTCCATGACGCATGTCATCAGAATGCTCCAAGGCCTTCTCATCACAATATTCCATGCACTTGCCATCACAATTCTCCATTAACCCTGTCATAACAATGCTCCATGACACCTGCCATCACGATGTTCCATGGACTTGTCATCACAAGGCTCCATGACCCTTCTAATCACTATGCTCCAAGACCCCTGTAATCACAATGCTCCATGCCCCTTTTCATCTCAATGATCCATGAACCCGGTCATCACAATGCACCATGCCCATCATCAAAATGCTTCATGCTATTGTCATCACAATGAAATCAAAATTCTCCATGATCTCTGTCATCACAATGCTCCAAATCCTTGTGATCAAAATGTTCCATAACACTTATCATCAGAACGTCCCATGACGCTCGTCATCACAATTATCCATGGTCTTCTCCTCGCAATGCTCCATGACCTTTTTCATCACAATGCTCAATACACTTGTCATCACAATGCTCCCTGACACTTGTCCTCAGTATGCTCCTTGAACCATATAATGACAAGGCTCCATGCCTTTTTCATCACAATGCTCCATGCCCTTGTCATCAGAAAGCTCAATGATGCATGTCATCAGAACGTTCCATGGCCATCTCATCCCAATGCTCCAAGCCCTTGTCATCACAATGCCCCAAGACCCCTGTAATCACAATGCTCCATGCCCCTTTTCATCAGAATATTCCATGAGACTTGTCATCACAAGTCTCCATGGTCTTCTCATCACAATGCTCCAGTACCTTGTCATCACAAGCCTCCATGGCCCCTGTCATCACAATACTCGTTGAACGTTTTCAGCCCAATGCTCCTTGACCTTCTCATCACAATGCTCCATGACCCATGTCATCACAATGCTCCATGACTCCTGTCATCACAACGATCCATGAACCCTGACAACACAATGATCCGGGACTCTTGTCATGAAAATGCTCCATGCCCATGTCATCCCAATGCTTCATGACCCCGTAATCACAATGCTCCGTGACGCTTGTCATCACAGTGCTCCATGAACTTGTCCTCACAATGCTCCATGCCTTTGTCAGCAGTATGCTACATAATCTTGTCATCACAATGCTCCATGCGCTTGTCATCACAATCATTCATGACACTTTGGATCATATTGCTTCATGCCCTTGTCATCTCCCTCTTGCCTTTCTGGTTTTTACAGATTTTCGGATGTTCCTTTTGACCCGTGGGAAGTGACAATTCTTTGTAGTGTGGATTTGCATTGCGTGCTTGCTTGATTGTCCAAAAAGGTCGTATGCGTTTTCTCCTGAATATATTCAGGAGAAAACGCATACGCCATTTTGGCCAAGTGCATCATTGTCGAAGTTGTGATGCTTTTCCTGTGCTTTAAAGGCGATTCCTATTTACCTCTGGAAATATGTTTTGTGCAATTCTGCCTCATTTTCAAGTCAGCTTCGTTGCCTTCCCTCAACAGATTTTTGGAAGACAGTAGTCCTTTATAACTGTAGGTTTGTGAATTGCTGTGCCCGTGAGCTCCAATTTTCAAATCCCATTTTTGGGAGCTGACCGCAAATCCACAATTTTGCTTCAGGACCTATACTTGTTCCAGGGGTGGCTATACTCTTCCCTGCAGGTGTCTGAGGCTTTGGTTAATTCTTCTTCCTTACGGGAATTTACAGTGACATGTGCCCGTCCAAATGCCTACATCTACTCTCTGATTGGTTCTCCCTCTTCCCTTTCATCCTCTGCACAATTAGCAAACTGTGCGAACCAGGAGGTTATAGGGGCTGGCTCTCCTAAGTTGGGAGATTGATAGTAAAGAAGTTGGAATGCCAACTGGAGCACAAGGAGAGGAAAAATTAGGAGACTTTTAGAAACCTTTCACCATCACAGGGTGTCCATTCTCAAGGTTTCCCATACATGTTATAACTGTAGTGATATTCCCTACTACGTGGAGATTTGGTATCCATGGAATCGTGGCAAGCATTACTACTTTAAAGGGTCTGCATTTTCTCTCCCAATCTCACCAGTCCTCTCAGTCCCAAGTGTCCAGCCTTATGTCTCATCCAGCTGTCTTTGCAGATAGGGTCATTCCCGGTTTCATCAGAACCCCTGAAGGAATTGTGTAAGAATTTCGCTGTTTTTTTGTTTTTTTTTGAAATTCATTCTTATAATGGGGTTGAGCTGATTTTCACTGACGTGTTTATGCCAGTCTAGACACACTTGATTCCCTTATGGAGACAAATCAATACATTGGTTTTAAGATTCTCACTAGTCAGATATATTCCTCTGCGGGGAATAGGGGGTTTGAGTCCCGTTCACTGAGGAAGGGGTAGGTCTCGTCTGTTCTCTATTTGGTTTATGGAATGGTACCTGTGCTAATATCAAACTCTGGTTTTATGCATCACCCCACCTCTCCTTTCCCATTAAACAGGCATAAGAGTGTTTTCTAAATGTGACACTCTGCTCTCTTTCTTAATTCAGTTCATGTGTTGTGATGTTGACATTCCCTCTGTAAGTGATATCTTATGAATAGATTCTTTTTCTGTGTGACAAATTTCACTTAGAATCATCATACCTAAATCCACTCTTTATGCTGCTACTGGCCTTATGACATTGATTTCACGTCTGAGTGATATTCTGTTGTACAAAATTACCACAAGTTATTTATGCATTTCTCTTTTTCCTGGGATATTTTAGGTGTACCGAAGTTGAGGTTCTTGTATGCAGAGCAGACCTAAACTTTGGGGTCCCTGTGTGTTGTCGATATTTATTCTTCCCAAGTTATATGTCTATGAGTTGAAGTCCCCTTTGCTCGGGGGCTTTGTATTTAAATGTTTTAGGAAACAGCATACACTTCTTCAGAGTGGCTCTTGGATATTTATACCCCACCCATCAGCGTGACTAGGCTCCCTGTTCTCCATGGCCTCTCCAGCATTTCTGGTTTGTACACATTTTTTGGATGGCCTTTCTGAGCAGTGGAAATTGAGACTTCTTTGTTGTGCGGATTTGCATTTCCCGCTTGCTTGGTTGGCCAAAAACTCTGTATGTGTTTTTTTCCTGAAGATATTCACGAAAAAAAGGCATACACCCTTTTGCCCAACTGCATCATTTTAGAAATTCTGCTGCTTTTCATATGCTTTAAATGTGAGTACAATCTACTTTTTGAAAAATGTTTCCTGCAATTCTGCCTCTCATTCAGATCCCCTTCGTTGCCTTACCTGAATATATTTTTGGACGTTGGTTATCATTTATATCTTTGCAGGTCTTTGAATTGTCTGCTCCTGAGCTCCATTTTGCAACTCGCTTTTATTGTGAGCTCGCCGCCAAACCATTGAATTGCTTCTGGCCCTATTCTGGTTCTGAGGAGGCAGGCTGAGCCTTTGGTTAATTCTTGTTCCTAATGGGAAATTAGAGTGACATGTGCCTGTCAAAACTCCTACAGCTAATCTCTCATTGGTTCCCCCTCTTCTCATTTATCCTCTGCACACATTGCAAACTGTGTGAAACAGGAGGTTAAAGGTGCTGATTCTCCAAGAGGGGAGATTGTTAATAATGTGGCTGGAATGGCGAACCCCAGCACCAGGAGATCAAAAATGAGGTGCATTTTAGACACCTTTCCTGAGCACATGGTGTACATTCATCTCGGTTTCGCAGGCATGTTTTCGCTGTCAGAAGATTCCCTTGAACCTGCCGATTTGGGACCCATGGAATGGGTACCAGGCAGTATTACTTTAAAAGGTCTGCATTTCCTCACCCAGCCTCTCTAACATCTCTTAGCGTGCATAGCTTCCAGCCTTATATATCATCCTGCTGTGGGTCTACATGTGTTCAATCCATGTTACATCGTAGCCCTTCAACAAAAGTTGTAAGAATTTTTGTGTGTCTCACCGTTTTTATAAATATTTTTAAATTTATTTTTATATTTGTTACAGCTGATTTTCAAAGCTCTGTTTTTTGCTGCTGTACATCCACTTGATTCATGTACTGTGAGACAACACTAAATTATTTTTCAGATGCTTACGAGTCATATGTATTATTGTCCAGTGACTTGAGTGGGCTGAGTGCAGTTCTTTGAGGTACCGTGTAGGCCTTGTCAGTTATTCAATTTGGTACTTGGAATGGTATATTTGCTAATTTCAACCTACTGGATAATACCTCACCATTCCCCACCTTTCCCATTTAGCAGCCTTATGTCTATTTTCTACATATTTGACTATGTTTCTGTTTGTAGTTTATTTCATGTGTAGCCATGTTTGATTCTACCTTTAAGTGACATCTTATGATATGTGTCTTTTTCTTTCTGACATATGTCACTTAGAATGATCTTATGTAACTCCCCCAGAGTTGTTCCAACTGGCCTTATTTCATTGATTTCGGGATGAGTAATATTCCACTCTACATAAGTACCCCATCTCTTTTATCCATTTTATCCTTCCAGGGACATTTAGGTTATATCCAAGTGGAGGCCCTTTTTAACAGAGAGGTGGTAAACGTTGGGGTGCCTGTTTTCTGTCCATTTTTGTTTTTCCCAAGGTATACGCCCATGAGTGCAAGTGCACTATCCTCTGTAGCTCATCTTTTAGATGTCTTAGCAAACACAATACACTTCTCCAGAGTGGCCATTGGCAAATTACATTTCCACTATCAGCCTCACAGGGCTCCCTTTTCTCCTCGCCCTGTCCTGCATTTCTGGTGTTTACACTTTATGTGGATGCCCCTTCTGACTGATGTGAAGTGATGCATTTTGTAGTATTGATTTCCAGTGCCCACCTGTTTGGTTGGATAAAAAGTGTGTATGGCCTTTACTTGAATATATTCAGAAAAAATGCATACGCCCTTTTGGGCCAACTGCATCATTGGCGATGTTCAGCCCCTTTTCTTGTGCTTTAATGGGGAGTCCTTTCTACCTCTTCAAATCTGTTTCCTGCCACACACCCTTGCTTACAACTCCTTTTCTGTGACTTACCTCAAGACATTTTTCGATGATAGATATTTTCAACTCTGCAGTTTCATGAATTTTAGTGCCCCTGAGTTCCATTTTTCAACCTGTGTTTTTGGAAACTGGACACAAAACAGCGGGATTTCCACTAGACCTATTCTGTTTCCGTTGGCAATTCTAGCCTTTGATGAATTTGTCTTCCAGATTGGAAATTAGAGTGGCATGTGCCTGTCCAAGCAACTAAGACTTGTCTCTAAATTTTTCTCATCCTTCCGCTTCATCCTCTGGACAAATTCCAAACTGTGTGCAACAGGATGTTGACGGTGCTGATATCCCCAAGTGAGGAGATTGTTAGGAAAGATGCTGGAGGGGTGAACCCGAGCATCAGGCGATGAGGAGATGAGGTGCCTTTTCCAAACTCTTTCCGATCAAACGGTGTACCATCCTCTAGGTGTGACAGGCATGTTTTAGCTGTAGGAAGGGTCCCGTGCATGGAAGGAGAACACCAGGGATTTTTCCAAATCAGTGCCTCCCCGTACCCCAAACTGGGGAATTTTTAAGCTACAGCTACACGTATGTCCATTAAAGGCCTTGGGAAATAGGCAGAGCCCAAACTTTAGATGATTGAAATCTTCAGGGTCAGAAGCGTTCACCATCGGCCTTGCTTAGGTTACATTTTATCTGTCATTGATAGATGATGTCAATAAAAATATCGATTCTTTTTCAGATTATTTCCCCTTATAGGTTTTTGCAAAATATTCAGTGTAGTTCCCTGTGCTATACAGTAGTTCCTTGTTGATGATCTATTTTATACATAGCAGTGTGTATGTGTTAATCCCAAACTGTTAATTTATCCCTTCTCCTACCTTTCCCCTTTGGTAATAATAAATTATAAGATTTTATACTTCTCAGAAATGGGGGAGCAGAAAGAGAGGTATGCTTTTCAATGGAAAAGTATTCAAAACAAGATTGAAGCTTCAGCCAAGAGTATTCGATGTACATCCATGGAAATAAATCACTTCATTTCTCTAATGTTGACCTGACAAATAAGACAGACGTCTTCACTGAACTTGCTTATAGTAAAGTGATGGAAATATCAAATGTAAGTCTTAGAAACATCTTATTTTATCCGAGCATTATACACTGCTCTATGTTAACTACAGTTTGGCTCACACATCTGTTCATTGAAGTTACAATGTTCTCAATTTCTGTTACTGATTCTCCAGAGTGGACCCCAACAGGAGTCCCCGTGCCCAGTGTCATTGGAGCCAAGAGATCAAGACTGAGTTTGGTTCAGAAGCAAAGGAAACATTATTTTGAAAACCGAATGGAGAGGTGAGCGTGTGCAGTCCCCCACGGGCTGTGGGCTAGGCTGCTGTGTAGGGATCCCAGCAGCGTCAGTGGGAGGGAAGGGAGGGAGCTCTCGAGGGCTGGGTTGGCTGCAGCTCAGGCTGTATGCCGTGGAGTCTGCATGTGTCCCCGCTAGCTGAGGTGTCGACCCAGCCATTCTGCACTAGGAAATCAGGTCTGAAGTGCCGGGTGTGGGACCTCTGCATGCGGAACCCTAGGAGCACGTGAAATTAGACAAAGCACAAAGGAAGAGCAGGTTAGACTTTATTTTATTGCCCAGATTCTCTTTTTATCTCCCAGGAATTTTTAATGAACGTTGCTGGAGATGAACCCCTCCTCTGCTTTTTGTTCCGTTCCTCATTCTTGGGGTTTTGAGGGTGCAGACCCCTCTTTTGTAACTGCCTCATGCTGTGGTGGGAGCCCTGATACCTGAGGGGAGGGGCAAAACGTCTACCTACCAGCCTCCAGGTGAGGTTGATTGTCCCAAGGCCTCCTGCCTCACTTCTCGTACGCATGCGCACCAGCATTGGAAGTGTTATAGATTCTAATGACCTTTAAGGGTCCAGGAAAGAGATGTGCAGAGATGCTGAGGTGGCAGGTTTCACCCCACCCCACATTTGTTTGGCGACCTTAGGCTGATGGTTTTTGCCAGCCTAGATGCTCTGACCAGTAGTCTGTGCTTTCTTTAATTAGGTCCCTGAATTAATGTACAAACAGCACCATGTGTCAGAACCCTGCCCGCGCAACTCCCAGACAGTCCAGGGTCAGTGGTGATCCAGGACCATGACGTCCACTGAGTCAACGGCCTTTAGAAGTAGCCAGCAGTCCTGCCGGTCATATTGGCCACCATCACCGCTGTGTCTGTAGGGTTTTCTATGGTGAAAGCGTGATATACGTTTCCCCCGCCAAGCTTATTAGCTCCCCTCTGGGTGCAGTAAGTCCTGCAAGCAGTAGTCTGCTCTTTCGGGACACAGTCTTCTTGTTTTCTGAGAGAAACTCCAGGTCAAGTGATGGTCACACGAGTCATCTTGGGGGCCCGTTGCCCCCATTTGTCTCTCTGGAGGTTGGAGTTGGAGGGCCTCCTCACTCGAGGTCAGTGTGTCCACAGAGCGACCCCTGCAACTTCAGGGCATGATGGGTGGTTAGGATCACCACGTGGGGTCCTTTTCCCTTAGGAGGGAGCTGGCCTTGTGGGCTGCTGATTTTTTGCTTTTTAGATACCCCAGTATCCTGGCCTGATGAGTCAGTGGGCAAAGCCCTTGGTGACCATAGTTTATCATACCTGAAGGGCATTCTTGTGTTGCTCCATTTCAAGTGGTCCCAGTTTTTGCACTAAGGCTCCAAGGGCAATTAACCATTGACCGGGTATGTAAAGGTCAAAGGGTTTAGCTAAATTATCGAGTTCCTGGGCAAGGGTCTGAATTGACTGCTCTTTCCATTCTTGAAAGGCTGCTTCTGGATTCTATACAAAAGGATCATCATCTTTTCGTGTCAGTGTTTCATGTAGAGGCCCAGCTATTAGACTGTAGTTAGGGATCCAGATGCAGAAAACCTTGGCCTCCCCAGGAACCCCTAAGCTGTCTTCTAGTTTTAGAAGAGGTAAGGCTGCAAATGGCTTCTTCCCTATCCTGGGATGCGTTTCTCTGAATATCTGTGAGAATGAAGCCCAGACATGTCACCTGAGCCTGTGATATTTGAGCCTTTTTCTTGGACACCTTCTATCCTTTCTTGGCTAGGTATTTCTGAGGCGTCTTTAGTAGGCCTGGCGATCAGAATGTCATCTGCATATTGAAGGAGGGTTCCCTTTTACAGAGGTAGAACGTTTAGGTCTTTAGAGGTCATTTCCCCAATGATGGTGTGGGGATTTTTGTACCGTTGGGGCAGGACGGCCCAGCATTATTGCTTTTGTTGCATGTTGTGTCCTGCCACTCACAAGCCAAAAATTCTTGTGACTCTGAGATGAATGGAATACAGAAGAAGGCATCATTGAAGTGTAATACAGAATGCCATGGCCTGGTGGATGGTAGAATGAGCAGCAGGGTGTAGGAAATAGGAGCTACTGGATGTATATCCTCAGTGGCTTCACTGACTGTCCTGATATCCTTTACCAGGTCTCCAGCAGCCCATGGGGCTCTCGTGGTCAGGCCAATCCCAGGATATGGAGCTCACCTGGGCTGCACCACCCATCCCCACAGCCCACGGAGCTCTCATGTTCAAGTCCCTCCCTGGGTATGGAGCTACCCTGTGCAGCTACCCAGCAGCCCATGGGGCTCTCATAGTCAGGCCCTTCCCAGGATACGGAACTCCCCTGGGCAGGTACCCCAGCAGGGCTGGACACACAGGAACTGTGCACATAGCCCACCTTGCAGAGAACCCCCAGCTCACCTGTCGCTCACAGCTGACACAGAACACCTCAGAGCAGGACTTGAACTAACAAACAGCAGCTCTGACAGGTCTGTGACCCTGGCTATCACTCTGTGCAGCCTCTCTCTGCCTGGTCTTCCAGACACTTCCACTGCAGCCAGGGCACCAGGCCTCTGTCTCCACCCACCATCACTCCTCTCCCTGACTCCTGGGTTCCTCTCATTAGGATAGGGTCTTCTTGAAGTTGTTTTCCACTCATGGACCAGATAAAATGATAAGAAAACAAGCCGCAGCTGCAGCCCCTTGTCTAGCCTGACTCTCAAGGGCCCACACCTGTTCCTTGGGCCTGGCTCGTTTAGCAAGGTTCATTTTCTGCTACTGTGAGCCCCTGAGGGGTGAGGATTGGCTGATTTGGGCAGCCTGACACTGCCTGCTGGCCCTCCCCAGGTGTGCCTGGGTTGACGTCAATATAAACACCTCTCCAGGCAGCTAGAGCCCCTGTAGCTGTGCCTGACGCCATATTCTCTGCCCCGTCAGCAGTGTCGTGGCTGGGGTGGTGGTAGGGAGTGAGAGGCCGTGGCTTTGTGGGTGGCCCAGTGTGAGTGGGGCTCTGCTGGACTTTAGACAGGAGTTGCTAGGCTGCCACCTGCTAAAGAAGAGGATGTGTCATCCATACCTGCCTCTTGAATTTCTCCCCAGGCAGAGGTGAGGAAGTAAAAAAGCAGTGGGGGCCGTGGCAGGAGGGGTATCTCAGGCAGGGAAATGGAAAGCTTCCAGAAGAGCATCTGGGGCCAGGACCATCCTGACTGGCCTGCAGGCACCAAGTCGGCCTGCGTGCTGTCGCTGGTGTGGCTCCACAGCCCTTCCTCTAGGCTTGCAAGTGCTTGTACATATTCAGGTGTTTTACCTGGAATGGGTGGGAAGAGTTCAGCTGCAGCAGGACTGGGGATCAGCTCACATTTACTCACAGACGCCTCAACACAGTCCCCCCAGCTTTGCAATGAGGATGCTCCTTGTCGGGGGGAGCACTGCTGACTGCATGGGAGACGATTTCCCACCTGTGACCAACTTAAGAATTTTTTACCAGTGGAGCAAGTGCCCTGATACGATTTTCCTCTGTATAACTGGTGGGTTCTGTTTTTTTTTTTTTTATTTTTTTCTTTTTGGTTCAAGGTAGATTTTATTTATTCCTCTTTTTTTTTAATTTGCAGATATAAACATGGAAATAATGCATTAATATAAAGACGTCTATGTGAAGGGAAATACTTTTTTACTGTTTTATTTTATTAAATGCTATTTATTTTTATTTTTTTTTAAATTTATTTCTTTTATACAGCAGGTTCTTATTGGATATCTATTTTATACATATAAGTGTGCACATGTGAATCCCAGTCTCCCAATTCATCCCACCACCACCCTCACATGGCGTTTCCCCCTTGGTGTCCATATGTTTGTTCTCTACATCTGTGTCTCTATATCTGCCCTGCAAACCGGTTCATCTGTACCATTTTTCTAGGTTCCACATATATGCATTAATATACAATATTTGTTTTTCTCTTTCTGACTTACTTCACTCCGTATGACAGTCTCTAGATCCATTAAGGTCTCTACAAATGACCCAATTTCATTCCTATGTATGGCTGAGTAATATTCCACTATATATATGTACCACATCTTTATCCATTCGTCTGTCTGTGGGCACTTAGGTTGCTTTCATTACCTGGCTATTGTAAATAGTGGTGCAATGAACATTGTGTTGAATGTGTCTTTTTGATTTATGGTTTTCTCTGGGTATATGCCCAGTAGTGGGATTGCTGGATTATATGGTAATTCTATTTTTACTTTTTTAAGGAACCTCCATACTGTTCCCCATAGAGACTGTATCAATTTACATTCCCAACAATAGTGGAAGAAGGTTCCTTTTCTCCATACCCTCTCCAGCATTTGTTGTTTGTAGATTCTCTGATGATGCCCATTCTAACAGGTGTAACATGACACCTCATTATAGTTTCCATTTCCATTTCTCTAATAATTAGTGATGTTGAGCAGATTTTCATGTGCGTACCGGCCACCTCTATGTCTTCTTGGAAGAAATGTCTATTTATATCTTCTTCCATTTTTGTATTGGGTTGTTTGTTTTATTAATATTGAGCTGCATGAGCTGTCTATATATATTGGAGATTAATCATTTGTCCATTGATTCGTTTGCAAATATTTTCTGCCATTCTGAGGGTTGTCTTTTCATCTTGTTTGTAGTTTCCTTTGCTTTGCAAAAGCTTTTACGTTCCCTTAGGTCCCATCTGTTTAGTTTTCTTTTTTATTTCATTACTATAAGAGGTGGGTCAAAAAAGATCTTGCTGTGATTTACGTCAGAGTATCCTTCGTAAGTTTTCCTCTCAGAGATTTATACTATCCGGTCTTACATTAAGGTCTCTAATCCATTTTGAATATATTTTTATGTATGGTGTTGGGGAGTGTTCTAATTTCATTCTTTTACATGTAGCTGTCCATATTTCCCAGCACCAATGATTGAAGAGACTGTCTTATCTCCATTGTATAGTCTTGCCTCCTTTGTCATAGATTAGGTGACCATAGATGTGTAGGTTTATCCCTGTACTTTCTTTTCTTTTTTCCTTTTACACGTTTATTGGAGTGTAATTGCTTTACAATGGAGTGTTCGTTTCTGCTGTATAAAAAAGTGAATCAGCTATACATATACAAATATCACCAGATCCCCTCCCTCTTGCATCTCCCTCTCACACCCCATATCCCACCCCTTTATGTGGTCACAAAGCACCGAGCTGATCTCCCTGTTCTATGTGGCTGCTTCCCAGTAGCTATTGGTGTTACATTTGGTAATGTATTTATGTCCATGCCACTCTCTCACTTCGTCCCAGCTTACCCATCCCCCTTCCGGTGTCCTCAAGTCCTTTCTCTATGTCTGTGTCCTTAATCCTGTCCTGCCACTAGGTTCTTCAAAATCTTTTTTTTTTCTTCATTAGATTCCGTATATCTCTGTTAACATACAGTATTTGTTTTTCCCTTTCTGACTTACTTCACTGTGTAGGACAGATTCTAAGTCCATCCACCTCAGTACAAATAACTCAGTTTTGCTTCTTTTTATGGCTGAGTAATACTCCATTGTATATATGTGCCAGATCTTCTTTAAACATTCATCTGTCGATGGACACTTAGGTTGCTTCCATGTCCTGACTATTGTAAATACAGCTGCAATGAACATTTTTCTACATAACTCTTTTTGAATTATGGTTTTCACAAGGCAAATGCCCAGTAGTTGGATTGTTGTGTCATATGGTACTTCTATTGTTAGTTATTTAAAGGAACCTCCGTACTGTTCTCCCTAGTGCCCATATCAATTTACATTCCCACCCACAGTGCAAGTGTGTTCCCTTTTCTCCAATAAAGGCCTCTCCAGCATTTATTGTTTTGTAGATTTTTTGATGATTGCCACTCTGACTGCTGTGAGGTGATACCTCACGGTAGTTTTGATTTGCATTTCTCTAATGATTAGTAATGTTCAACATCCTTTCATGTGTTTCTTGGTAATCTGTATATCTTCTTTGGAGAAATGTCTATTTAGGTCTTCTGCCCGTTTTTGGATTGGGTTGTTTGTTTTTGTGATATTGAGCTACATGAGGTGCTTGTAAAGTTTGGAGATTAATCCTTTGTCAATTGCTTCATTTGAAAATATTTTCTCCCATTCTGAGGGTTGTTTTTGCATCTTGTTTATGTTTTCCTGTACTGTGTAAAAGCTTTTAAGTTTCATTAGGTCCCATTTGTTGATTTCTGTTTTTATTTCCATTTCTCTAAGTGGTGGGTCAAAAAGGATCTTGCTGTGATTTATGTCATAGAGTGTTCTGCCTATGGTTTCCTCTAAGTTTTTTATAGTGTCTGGTCTTATATTTAGATCTCTAATCAATTTAGAGTTTATTTTTGTGTATAGTGTTATGGAGTGTTCTAATTTCATTCTTTTATGTGTAGGGGTCCAGTTTATCCAGCACCAATTACTGAAGAGACAGTCTTTCCTCCATTGTATATCCTTAGCTCCTTTGTCATAGATGAGATAGCCATAGGTATGTAGGTTTATCTCTGGGCTTTCTGTCCTGTTCCATTGATGTGTGTTTATGCCAATCTACATACACTTGATTCCATTATGCAGACATATAAATACATAGGTTTCAAGTTTATTACCAGTCAGATATATTCCTCTTCAGTGAATAGGGTGTTTTGTGTCCAGTTCATTGAGAAATGAGTAGGTCTTGTCTATTACATATTTGGTATATGGAATGGGATCTGTGCTAATTTCAAACTCTGCTTTTACACATCACCCCACGTCACCTTTCCCCTTAAGGAGGAATAAGTGTGTTTTCTAAATGTGTAACTCTGTTCACATTTGAAATTCAGTTCATGTGTAGCCATGTTTACATTCCCTCTATAAGTGATATATTACAATAATTTTTTTTTTCTTTGTGGCTCATTTCACTTAGCATCATCATACCTAAAGCCACTCATTATGCTGCTATTGGCCTTATGACATTGATTTTATGTCTGAGTGACATTCCATTGTATATAAGTACCACAACATCTATATCCATTTTCTTCCCTTTCCTGGGATATTTAAAGTGTACCGAAGTCGAGGTTCTTGTAAACAGAGCAGCCCTAAACTTTGGACTGGCTGTGTGTTGTGGATTTTTAGTTTTCACAAAATACACGTCCATGAGTGGAAGTGTGCTATGCTCTGTAGCTCTGTTTTAGAAAACAACATACAGTTCTCCAGAGAGGCTGTTGGCAATTTACATCCTGTCCATCGGCATAACCAGACTGCCTTTTCTCCATGGCCTGTCCTGCATTTGTGGTTTTTACACTATTTGTGGATGGCCCTTTTGACTGGAGGTAAGGGACACTTCTCTGTAGTGTGGATTTGCAATGCCTGATGGCTTGCTTGCCCAAAAAGGGTGTATGCATTTTTTCCCGAATATATTCAAGAAAATACACATACTCACTTTTCGGCCAAGGGCAACATTGTCGAAGTTCTGTCGCTTTTCATGTGCTTTAAAGACAACTCCAATCTACCTCTTGAAATCTGTTTCCTTCAATTCTGCCTTGCATTCAAATCCTCTTCACTGCCTTACCTCAATATATTTCTGGATGATAGTTGTCCTTTATAACTCTGCAAGTTTGTGAATTGCTGTGCCCCTGATTTCTATTTTTCAACTGGCCTCTTTGTGAGCTGGCTGCAATACCGCAGGATGGCTGTAGGCCCTAGTCTGGTTCTGGGGTTTCAGGCTGAGCCTTTGGTTAATTCCTCTTGCTGATGGGAACCTAGAGTGACATGTGCCCATCCAAACACCTACAGCTAATCTCTCATTTGTTTCCCCTCTTCCTGTTCATCCTCTGCACAATTTGCAAACTGTGCATAACAGGAGGGTAAAGGCGCTGACACTCCAAGTGTGGGGATTTTTAGTAATGCAGATGGAATGGCGAAGCCGAGCATGACAAAAGGAAAAATGAGGTACCTTTTAGAAAACTTTCCCAATTACACAGTGTACCATCCACTGGGTTTCCCATGCATGCTTTAACTATAGGAAGATTCCCTAAAACTTGGAGAGTTGGGACCACTAGAATGGGTAGTACACAGTATTTCTCTAAGTGGTGTTCTTTTGCTCACACAACCTCAACAAACTTGTCAGCCCCAAGTGTCCAGTTTTATGTCTCATCCAGCTGTGGGTGTAAAGGTGGACAATCCAGGTTGCATCACAGGCCCTGAAAGTAATTCTTAAGGCTTTCCCTCTGTTTCGCTGTTTTTGCATTTTGCTTTTGAAATTTATTTTTATAAGGGTATTTAGCTGAATATCAGTGCTGTGTTCATGCCGTTATACACACACATGACTCCTTTATGGAGACATGATAATACATATGTTTTAAAATTCTTGGAGTCAGATATATTCCTCTGCAATGAATAGGGGGTGTTGAGTCCAGTTCATGGTGCGGGGAGTAGGTGATGTCTATTACATACTTGGTTTATGTAACGGTATCTGTGCTAATTTAAAACTGTAGTCTTATGCATCAACTCACCTCGCCTTTCCCGTTAAGAAGGCAGAATACTGTTTTCTAAGTGTGTAACTCTGTTGTCTTTGTAATTCAGTTCATTCGTAGCCAAGTGTGCATTCCCAAAATAGTGATATCTTATGATAAGATTTGGTACTCTGTTATCTTTCCTAACTCAGTTCATATGTAGCCATGTTTACAGGATCTTCATAAGTGATATCTTATGATAAGTTTCATTTTCTGTGTGACTTATTTCACTTAGAATCATCGTACCTGAATCCACGCATTTTGCTGCTACTGGCCTTATGACATTGATTTCATGGCTGAGGGGTATTCCATCGTATGTAAGTAACACAATTTTTTGAACCATTTTAATCTTTCCTGGGATATTTAAGTTGTACAAAAGTTGAGGTTCTTGTAAGCAGTGCAGCCCTAAACTTTGGGGTTGCTCTGTCTTATTGATTTTCAGTTTTCCCATGGTATATTCCCTAGACTAGAAGTGCCCTTGGCTCTGTAGCTCGGTTGTTTACTTGTTTATGGAACACAATGCACTCCTCCAGTGAGGCAGTTGGCAATTTATATCCCGCACATCAGCATAACAAGGCTCCCTATTCTCCAGGGCCTGTCTTGACTTTCTGCTTTTTATCCATTTTGTGGATGTGCCTTTTGACTGGTGAGAAGTGATACTTGTTTGGAGTGCAGATTTGCATTGCCCGCTTGCTTGCTTGGCCAAAAAGGGCGTATGGGTTTTCTCTTGAATATATTCATGAAAAAACGCATACGCCCTTTTTGGCCAAGTGCATCATTGTCGAAGTAGTGCCCCTCTTCCTGTGCTTTAAAGGCGATTCCAACGTACCTATTGAAATCTGTTTCCTTCTATTCTGCCTCGCTTTCAAGTCCGCCTCGTTGCCTTCCCTCAACAGATTTTTGGACGATAGTTGTCGTTTATTACTCTGCCATTTTGTGAAGTGTTGTGCCCCTGAGCTCCATTTTTTAACTCGTTTTTGGTGAGCTGAACGCAAGTCCAAAATTTTGGTTCAGGAACTCTACTGGTTCCCGGTGGGTGGAGGAGACTTTGGTCAGTTCTTCTTGCTCCCGGGAAGTAAGAGTGATATCTGCCTGTCCAAATGCCTAACAGCTACTCTCTCATTGGTTCTCCCTCTTCCCATTCATCGTCTGGTAAATTGGCAACCTGTGCGAAACAGGAGGTTAAAGATGCTGTCTCTCCAGGTTCGGAGATTGATAGTAAAGCAGTTGGAAAGTCAAACCGAAGGACCAGGAGAGGGACTATTTGTTAAGTTTTAGAGACCTTTCGTATTCACTGTGTATCCATTCTCTAGGTTTCCCGTACATGTTATACCTGTAGTAATATTCCCTTCAACCTGGAGAGTTGGGACCCATGGAATGGGTGCCATGCATTATTGCTTTAAACGGTCTGCATTTGCTCACCCAATCTCACCAAACCTCTCAGTCCAATGTGTCCAGCCTTAATCCACATCCAGCTGTCGTTGTAGATAGGGACATTCCAGGTTTCATCAGAGACCCTGAAGGAAATGTAAAGAATTACCCTTTTTTTTTGTTTTTCAAATTCCTTTTTATATTGGGTTTGAGCTGATTCTCGCTGCAATGTTTATGCCAGTCTAGACACACTTGATTCCCAAAAAGAGACATATCAGTACAAAGGTTTTAAGATTCTCACTACTCAGATATATTCCTCTGTGGGAAATATGGTGTTTTGAGTCCCTTTCACTGAGGAAGGTGTAGGTCTTGTCTATTCCATACTTGGTTCTTGGAACGGTACGTGTGCATATATCAAACTCTGGTTTTATGCATCACCCCACCTCTCCTTCCCCCTTAAGCAGGCATAAGAGTGTTTTCTAAATGTGAGACTCTCTTCTCTTTCCTAACTCAGTTCATGTGTAGCCATGTTTACAGGATCTTCATAAGTGATATCTTATGATAAGTTTCTTTTTCTGTGTGATTATTTCACTTAGAATCATCGTACCTGAATCCACTCATTTTGCTGCTACTGGTCTTATGACATTGATTTCATGGCTGAGGGATATTCCATCGTATGTAAGTACCACAATTTTTTGAACCATTTTTATATTTCCTGGGATATTTAAGGTGAACCCAAGTTGACGTTCTTGTAAGCAGTGCAGGCCTAAATGTGGGGGTGGCTCTGTCTTATTGATTTTCAGTTTTCCCAAGGTATATTCCCTAGACTGGAAGTGCCTTTGGCTCTGTAGCTCTGTTGTTTACTTGTTTTAGGGAACACAATGCACTCCTCCAGAGAGGCAGTTGGCAATTTACATCCCGCCCATCAGCATAACAAGGCTCCCTGTTCTCCAGGGCCTGTCTTGAATTTCTGGTTTTTACCCTTTTTGTGGATGTCCCTTTGGACCGGTGGGAAGTGATACTTCTTTGTAGTGCAGACTTACATTGTCTGCTTGCTTGCTTGGCCAAAATGGGCGTATGCGTTTTCTCCTGAATATACTCAGGAGAAAACGCATACGCCCTTTTTGGACAAGTGCATCATTGTCGAAGTTGTGCCCCTCTTCCTGTGCTTTAAAGGCGATTCCAACATACCTCTTGAAATCTGTTTCCTGCTATTCTGCCTCACTTTCAAGTCCGCCTCGTTGCCTTCCCTCAACAGATTTTTGGATGATAGTTGTCCTTTATTACTCTGCCAGTTTGTGAATTGCTCTGCCCTATAGCTCCATTTTTTAACTCGTTTTTCTGAGCTGAACGCAAGTCCCATATTTTGGTTTAGGACCTATACTGGTTCCCGGTGGGTGGCTGAGACTTTGGTTAATTCTTCTTCCTCCCGGGAAATAAGAGTGACATGTGCCCGTCCAAATGCCTAACAGCTACTCTCTCTTTGGTTCTCCCTCTTCGCTTTCATCCTTTGCCAAATTGGCAACCTGTGCGAACCAGGAGGTTAAAGGTGCTGTCTCTCCAAGTTGGGAGATTGATAGTAAACTAGTTAGAAAGTGAAACTGGAGCACCAGGAGAGGGACTATTCGTTGAGATTTAGAAACCTTTTGTATTCACAGTGTGTGCATTCTCTAGGTTTCCCATACATGTTATAGCTGTAGTAATATCCCCTACAACCTGGAGAGTTGGGACCCATGGAATGGGTGCCATGCATTATTGCTTTAAAGGGTCTGCATTTGCTCACGAATCTCACCAATCCTCTCAGTCCCATGTGTCCAGCCTTATGCCACCTCCAGCTGTCGTTCTAGATAGGGTCATTCCAAGTTTCATCAGAGAGCCTGAAGGAATTGTAAAGAATTTCGCTGTTTTTTTGTTTTGTTTTTGAAATTCCTTTTTATAGTGGGTTTGAGCTGATTCTCGCTGCCATCTTTATGCCAGTCTACACACACTTGATTCCCTTACGGAGAAATATCAATACATAGGTTTTAAGATTCTTACTAGTCAGATATATTCCTCTGCGGGAAATATGGGGTTTTGAGTCCCTTTCACTGAGGAAGGTGTAGGTCTTGTCTATTCCATACTTGGTTTTTGGAACGGTACCTGTGCTTATATCAACCTCTGGTTTTATGCATCACCCCACCTCTCCTTCCCCCTTAAGCAGGCATAAGAGTGTTTTCTAAATGTGAGACTCTCTTCTCTTTCCTAACTCAGTTCATGTGTAGCCATGTTTACAGGATCTTCATAAGTGATATCTTATGATAAGTTTCTTTTTCTGTGTGACTTATTTCACTTAGAATCATCGAACCTGAATCCACTCATTTTGCTGCTACTGGTCTTATGACATTGATTTCACGGCTGAGGGATATTCCATCATACGTAAGTACCACAATTTTTTGAACCATTTTTATCTTTCCTGGGATACTTAAGGTGTACCCAATTTGAGGTTCTTGTAAGCAGTGCATTCCTAAATTTTGGGGTGGCTCTGTCTTATTGATTTTCAGTTTTCCCATTTATATTCCCTAGACTGGAAGTGCCCTTGGCTCTGTAGCTCTGTTGTTTACTTGTTTTAGGGAACACAATGCACTCCTACAGAGAGGCAGTTGGCAATTTACATCCCGGCCATCAGCATAACAAGGCTCCCTGTTCTCCAGGGCCTGTCTTGAATTTCTGGTTTTTACCCTTTTTGTGGATGTCCCTTTGGACCGGTGGGAAGTGATACTTCTTTGTAGTGCAGACTTACATTGTCTGCTTGCTTGCTTGGCCAAAATGGGCGTATGCGTTTTCTCCTGAATATACTCAGGAGAAAACGCATACACCCTTTTTGGACAAGTGCATCATTGTCGAAGTTGTGCCCCTCTTCCTGTGCTTTAAAGGCGATTCCAACATACCTCTTGAAATCTGTTTCCTGCTATTCTGCCTCACTTTCAAGTCCGCCTCGTTGCCTTCCCTCAACAGATTTTTGGATGATAGTTGTCCTTTATTACTCTGCCAGTTTGTGAATTGCTCTGCCCTATAGCTCCATTTTTTAACTCGTTTTTCTGAGCTGAACGCAAGTCCCAAATTTTGGTTTAGGACCTATACTGGTTCCCGGTGGGTGGCTGAGACTTTGGTTAATTCTTCTTCCTCCCGGGAAATAAGAGTGACATGTGCCCGTCCAAATGCCTAACAGCTACTCTCTCTTTGGTTCTCCCTCTTCGCTTTCATCCTTTGCCAAATTGGCAACCTGTGCGAACCAGGAGGTTAAAGGTGCTGTCTCTCCAAGTTGGGAGATTGATAGTAAACTAGTTAGAAAGTGAAACTGGAGCACCAGGAGAGGGACTATTCGTTGAGATTTAGAAACCTTTTGTATTCACAGTGTGTGCATTCTCTAGGTTTCCCATACATGTTATAGCTGTAGTAATATCCCCTACAACCTGGAGAGTTGGGACCCATGGAATGGGTGCCATGCATTATTGCTTTAAAGGGTCTGCATTTGCTCACGAATCTCACCAATCCTCTCAGTCCCATGTGTCCAGCCTTATGCCACCTCCAGCTGTCGTTCTAGATAGGGTCATTCCAAGTTTCATCAGAGAGCCTGAAGGAATTGTAAAGAATTTCGCTGTTTTTTTGTTTTGTTTTTGAAATTCCTTTTTATAGTGGGTTTGAGCTGATTCTCTCTGCCATCTTTATGCCAGTCTACACACACTTGATTCCCTTACGGAGACATATCAATACATAGGTTTTAAGATTCTTACTAGTCAGATATATTCCTCTGCGGGAAATATGGGGTTTTGAGTCCCTTTCACTGAGGAAGGTGTAGGTCTTGTCTATTCCATACTTGGTTTTTGGAACGGTACCTGTGCTTATATCAACCTCTGGTTTTATGCATCACCCCACCTCTCTTTCCCACTTAAGCAGGCATAAGAGTGTTTTCTAAATGTGAGACTCTCTTCTCTTTCCTAACTCAGTTCATGTGTAGCCATGTTTACAGGATCTTCATAAGTGATATCTTATGATAAGTTTCTTTTTCTGTGTGACTTATTTCACTTAGAATCATCGAACCTGAATCCACTCATTTTGCTGCTACTGGTCTTATGACATTGATTTCATGGCTGAGGGATATTCCATCATACGTAAGTACCACAATTTTTTGAACCATTTTTATCTTTCCTGAGATACTTAAGGTGTACCCAATTTGAGGTTCTTGTAAGCAGTGCATTCCTAAATTTTGGGGTGGCTCTGTCTTATTGATTTTCAGTTTTCCCATTTATATTCCCTAGACTGGAAGTGCCCTTGGCTCTGTAGCTCTGTTGTTTACTTGTTTTAGGGAACACAATGCACTCCTCCAGAGAGGCAGTTGGCAATTTACATCCCGGCCATCAGCATAACAAGGCTCCCTGTTCTCCAGGGCCTGTCTTGAATTTCTGGTTTTTACCCTTTTTGTGGATGTCCCTTTGGACCGGTGGGAAGTGATACTTCTTTGTAGTGCAGACTTACATTGTCTGCTTGCTTGCTTGGCCAAAATGGGCGTATGCGTTTTCTCCTGAATATACTCAGGAGAAAACGCATACACCCTTTTTGGACAAGTGCATCATTGTCGAAGTTGTGCCCCTCTTCCTGTGCTTTAAAGGCGATTCCAACATACCTCTTGAAATCTGTTTCCTGCTATTCTGCCTCACTTTCAAGTCCGCCTCGTTGCCTTCCCTCAACAGATTTTTCGATGATAGTTGTCCTTTATTACTCTGCCAGTTTGTGAATTGCTCTGCCCTATAGCTCCATTTTTTAACTCGTTTTTCTGAGCTGAACGCAAGTCCCAAATTTTGGTTTAGGACCTATACTGGTTCCCGGTGGGTGGCTGAGACTTTGGTTAATTCTTCTTCCTCCCGGGAAATAAGAGTGACATGTGCCCGTCCAAATGCCTAACAGCTACTCTCTCTTTGGTTCTCCCTCTTCGCTTTCATCCTTTGCCAAATTGGCAACCTGTGCGAACCAGGAGGTTAAAGGTGCTGTCTCTCCAAGTTGGGAGATTGATAGTAAACTAGTTAGAAAGTGAAACTGGAGCACCAGGAGAGGGACTATTCGTTGAGATTTAGAAACCTTTTGTATTCACAGTGTGTGCATTCTCTAGGTTTCCCATACATGTTATAGCTGTAGTAATATCCCCTACAACCTGGAGAGTTGGGACCCATGGAATGGGTGCCATGCATTATTGCTTTAAAGGGTCTGCATTTGCTCACGAATCTCACCAATCCTCTCAGTCCCATGTGTCCAGCCTTATGCCACCTCCAGCTGTCGTTCTAGATAGGGTCATTCCAAGTTTCATCAGAGAGCCTGAAGGAATTGTAAAGAATTTCGCTGTCTTTTTGTTTTGTTTTTGAAATTCCTTTTTATAGTGGGTTTGAGCTGATTCTCGCTGCCATCTTTATGCCAGTCTACACACACTTGATTCCCTTATGGAGACATATCAATACATAGGTTTTAAGATTCTTACTAGTCAGATATATTCCTCTGCGGGAAATATGGGGTTTTGAGTCCCTTTCACTGAGGAAGGTGTAGGTCTTGTCTATTCCATACTTGGTTTTTGGAACGGTACCTGTGCTTATATCAACCTCTGGTTTTATGCATCACCCCACCTCTCCTTCCCCCTTAAGCAGGCATAAGAGTGTTTTCTAAATGTGAGACTCTCTTCTCTTTCCTAACTCAGTTCATGTGTAGCCATGTTTACAGGATCTTCATAAGTGATATCTTATGATAAGTTTCTTTTTCTGTGTGATTATTTCACTTAGAATCATCGAACCTGAATCCACTCATTTTGCTGCTACTGGTCTTATGACATTGATTTCATGGCTGAGGGATATTCCATCATACGTAAGTACCACAATTTTTTGAACCATTTTTATCTTTCCTGGGATACTTAAGGTGTACCCAATTTGAGGTTCTTGTAAGCAGTGCATTCCTAAATTTTGGGGTGGCTCTGTCTTATTGATTTTCAGTTTTCCCATTTATATTCCCTAGACTGGAAGTGCCCTTGGCTCTGTAGCTCTGTTGTTTACTTGTTTTAGGGAACACAATGCACTCCTCCAGAGAGGCAGTTGGCAATTTACATCCCGGCCATCAGCATAACAAGGCTCCCTGTTCTCCAGGGCCTGTCTTGAATTTCTGGTTTTTACCCTTTTTGTGGATGTCCCTTTGGACCGGTGGGAAGTGATACTTCTTTGTAGTGCAGACTTACATTGTCCGCTTGCTTGCTTGGCCAAAATGGGCGTATGCGTTTTCTCCTGAATATACTCAGGAGAAAACGCATACGCCCTTTTTGGACAAGTGCATCATTGTCGAAGTTGTGCCCCTCTTCCTGTGCTTTAAAGGCGATTCCAACATACCTCTTGAAATCTGTTTCCTGCTATTCTGCCTCACTTTCAAGTCCGCCTCGTTGCCTTCCCTCAACAGATTTTTGGATGATAGTTGTCCTTTATTACTCTGCCAGTTTGTGAATTGCTCTGCCCTATAGCTCCATTTTTTAACTCGTTTTTCTGAGCTGAACGCAAGTCCCAAATTTTGGTTTAGGACCTATACTGGTTCCCGGTGGGTGGCTGAGACTTTGGTTAATTCTTCTTCCTCCCGGGAAATAAGAGTGACATGTGCCCGTCCAAATGCCTAACAGCTACTCTCTCTTTGGTTCTCCCTCTTCGCTTTCATCCTTTGCCAAATTGGCAACCTGTGCGAACCAGGAGGTTAAAGGTGCTGTCTCTCCAAGTTGGGAGATTGATAGTAAACTAGTTAGAAAGTGAAACTGGAGCACCAGGAGAGGAACTATTCGTTGAGATATAGAAACCATTTGTATTCACAGTGTGTGCATTCTCTAGGTTTCCCATACATGTTATAGCTGTAGTAATATCCCCTACAACCTGGAGAGTTGGGACCCATGGAATGGGTGCCATGCATTATTGCTTTAAAGGGTCTGCATTTGCTCACGAATCTCACCAATCCTCTCAGTCCCATGTGTCCAGCCTTATGCCACCTCCAGCTGTCGTTCTAGATAGGGTCATTCCAAGTTTCATCAGAGAGCCTGAAGGAATTGTAAAGAATTTCGCTGTTTTTTTTGTTTTGTTTTTGAAATTCCTTTTTATAGTGGGTTTGAGCTGATTCTCGCTGCCATCTTTATGCCAGTCTACACACACTTGATTCCCTTACGGAGACATATCAATACATAGGTTTTAAGATTCTTACTAGTCAGATATATTCCTCTGCGGGAAATATGGGGTTTTGAGTCCCTTTCACTGAGGAAGGTGTAGGTCTTGTCTATTCCATACTTGGTTTTTGGAACGGTACCTGTGCTTATATCAACCTCTGGTTTTATGCATCACCCCACCTCTCCTTCCCCCTTAAGCAGGCATAAGAGTGTTTTCTAAATGTGAGACTCTCTTCTCTTTCCTAACTCAGTTCATGTGTAGCCATGTTTACAGGATCTTCATAAGTGATATCTTATGATAAGTTTCTTTTTCTGTGTGATTATTTCACTTAGAATCATCGAACCTGAATCCACTCATTTTGCTGCTACTGGTCTTATGACATTGATTTCATGGCTGAGGGATATTCCATCATACGTAAGTACCACAATTTTTTGAACCATTTTTATCTTTCCTGGGATACTTAAGGTGTACCCAATTTGAGGTTCTTGTAAGCAGTGCATTCCTAAATTTTGGGGTGGCTCTGTCTTATTGATTTTCAGTTTTCCCATTTATATTCCCTAGACTGGAAGTGCCCTTGGCTCTGTAGCTCTGTTGTTTACTTGTTTTAGGGAACACAATGCACTCCTCCAGAGAGGCAGTTGGCAATTTACATCCCGGCCATCAGCATAACAAGGCTCCCTGTTCTCCAGGGCCTGTCTTGAATTTCTGGTTTTTACCCTTTTTGTGGATGTCCCTTTGGACCGGTGGGAAGTGATACTTCTTTGTAGTGCAGACTTACATTGTCCGCTTGCTTGCTTGGCCAAAATGGGCGTATGCGTTTTCTCCTGAATATACTCAGGAGAAAACGCATACGCCCTTTTTGGACAAGTGCATCATTGTCGAAGTTGTGCCCCTCTTCCTGTGCTTTAAAGGCGATTCCAACATACCTCTTGAAATCTGTTTCCTGCTATTCTGCCTCACTTTCAAGTCCGCCTCGTTGCCTTCCCTCAACAGATTTTTGGATGATAGTTGTCCTTTATTACTCTGCCAGTTTGTGAATTGCTCTGCCCTATAGCTCCATTTTTTAACTCGTTTTTCTGAGCTGAACGCAAGTCCCAAATTTTGGTTTAGGACCTATACTGGTTCCCGGTGGGTGGCTGAGACTTTGGTTAATTCTTCTTCCTCCCGGGAAATAAGAGTGACATGTGCCCGTCCAAATGCCTAACAGCTACTCTCTCTTTGGTTCTCCCTCTTCGCTTTCATCCTTTGCCAAATTGGCAACCTGTGCGAACCAGGAGGTTAAAGGTGCTGTCTCTCCAAGTTGGGAGATTGATAGTAAACTAGTTAGAAAGTGAAACTGGAGCACCAGGAGAGGGACTATTCGTTGAGATTTAGAAACCTTTTGTATTCACAGTGTGTGCATTCTCTAGGTTTCCCATACATGTTATAGCTGTAGTAATATCCCCTACAACCTGGAGAGTTGGGACCCATGGAATGGGTGCCATGCATTATTGCTTTAAAGGGTCTGCATTTGCTCACGAATCTCACCAATCCTCTCAGTCCCATGTGTCCAGCCTTATGCCACCTCCAGCTGTCGTTCTAGATAGGGTCATTCCAAGTTTCATCAGAGAGCCTGAAGGAATTGTAAAGAATTTCGCTGTCTTTTTGTTTTGTTTTTGAAATTCCTTTTTATAGTGGGTTTGAGCTGATTCTCGCTGCCATCTTTATGCCAGTCTACACACACTTGATTCCCTTACGGAGACATATCAATACATAGGTTTTAAGATTCTTACTAGTCAGATATATTCCTCTGCGGGAAATATGGGGTTTTGAGTCCCTTTCACTGAGGAAGGTGTAGGTCTTGTCTATTCCATACTTGGTTTTTGGAACGGTACCTGTGCTTATATCAACCTCTGGTTTTATGCATCACCCCACCTCTCCTTCCCCCTTAAGCAGGCATAAGAGTGTTTTCTAAATGTGAGACTCTCTTCTCTTTCCTAACTCAGTTCATGTGTAGCCATGTTTACAGGATCTTCATAAGTGATATCTTATGATAAGTTTCTTTTTCTGTGTGATTATTTCACTTAGAATCATCGAACCTGAATCCACTCATTTTGCTGCTACTGGTCTTATGACATTGATTTCATGGCTGAGGGATATTCCATCATACGTAAGTACCACAGTTTTTTGAACCATTTTTATCTTTCCTGGGATACTTAAGGTGTACCCAATTTGAGGTTCTTGTAAGCAGTGCATTCCTAAATTTTGGGGTGGCTCTGTCTTATTGATTTTCAGTTTTCCCATTTATATTCCCTAGACTGGAAGTGCCCTTGGCTCTGTAGCTCTGTTGTTTACTTGTTTTAGGGAACACAATGCACTCCTCCAGAGAGGCAGTTGGCAATTTACATCCCGGCCATCAGCATAACAAGGCTCCCTGTTCTCCAGGGCCTGTCTTGAATTTCTGGTTTTTACCCTTTTTGTGGATGTCCCTTTGGACCGGTGGGAAGTGATACTTCTTTGTAGTGCAGACTTACATTGTCCGCTTGCTTGCTTGGCCAAAATGGGCGTATGCGTTTTCTCCTGAATATACTCAGGAGAAAACGCATACGCCCTTTTTGGACAAGTGCATCATTGTCGAAGTTGTGCCCCTCTTCCTGTGCTTTAAAGGCGATTCCAACATACCTCTTGAAATCTGTTTCCTGCTATTCTGCCTCACTTTCAAGTCCGCCTCGTTGCCTTCCCTCAACAGATTTTTGGATGATAGTTGTCCTTTATTACTCTGCCAGTTTGTGAATTGCTCTGCCCTATAGCTCCATTTTTTAACTCGTTTTTCTGAGCTGAACGCAAGTCCCAAATTTTGGTTTAGGACCTATACTGGTTCCCGGTGGGTGGCTGAGACTTTGGTTAATTCTTCTTCCTCCCGGGAAATAAGAGTGACATGTGCCCGTCCAAATGCCTAACAGCTACTCTCTCTTTGGTTCTCCCTCTTCGCTTTCATCCTTTGCCAAATTGGCAACCTGTGCGAACCAGGAGGTTAAAGGTGCTGTCTCTCCAAGTTGGGAGATTGATAGTAAACTAGTTAGAAAGTGAAACTGGAGCACCAGGAGAGGGACTATTCGTTGAGATTTAGAAACCTTTTGTATTCACAGTGTGTGCATTCTCTAGGTTTCCCATACATGTTATAGCTGTAGTAATATCCCCTACAACCTGGAGAGTTGGGACCCATGGAATGGGTGCCATGCATTATTGCTTTAAAGGGTCTGCATTTGCTCACGAATCTCACCAATCCTCTCAGTCCCATGTGTCCAGCCTTATGCCACCTCCAGCTGTCGTTCTAGATAGGGTCATTCCAAGTTTCATCAGAGAGCCTGAAGGAATTGTAAAGAATTTCGCTGTCTTTTTGTTTTGTTTTTGAAATTCCTTTTTATAGTGGGTTTGAGCTGATTCTCGCTGCCATCTTTATGCCAGTCTACACACACTTGATTCCCTTACGGAGACATATCAATACATAGGTTTTAAGATTCTTACTAGTCAGATATATTCCTCTGCGGGAAATATGGGGTTTTGAGTCCCTTTCACTGAGGAAGGTGTAGGTCTTGTCTATTCCATAGTTGGTTTTTGGAACGGTACCTGTGCTTATATCAACCTCTGGTTTTATGCATCACCCCACCTCTCCTTCCCCCTTAAGCAGGCATAAGAGTGTTTTCTAAATGTGAGACTCTCTTCTCTTTCCTAACTCAGTTCATGTGTAGCCATGTTTACAGGATCTTCATAAGTGATATCTTATGATAAGTTTCTTTTTCTGTGTGATTATTTCACTTAGAATCATCGAACCTGAATCCACTCATTTTGCTGCTACTGGTCTTATGACATTGATTTCATGGCTGAGGGATATTCCATCATACGTAAGTACCACAATTTTTTGAACCATTTTTATCTTTCCTGGGATACTTAAGGTGTACCCAATTTGAGGTTCTTGTAAGCAGTGCATTCCTAAATTTTGGGGTGGCTCTGTCTTATTGATTTTCAGTTTTCCCATTTATATTCCCTAGACTGGAAGTGCCCTTGGCTCTGTAGCTCTGTTGTTTACTTGTTTTAGGGAACACAATGCACTCCTCCAGAGAGGCAGTTGGCAATTTACATCCCGGCCATCAGCATAACAAGGCTCCCTGTTCTCCAGGGCCTGTCTTGAATTTCTGGTTTTTACCCTTTTTGTGGATGTCCCTTTGGACCGGTGGGAAGTGATACTTCTTTGTAGTGCAGGCTTACATTGTCCGCTTGCTTGCTTGGCCAAAATGGGCGTATGCGTTTTCTCCTGAATATACTCAGGAGAAAACGCATACGCCCTTTTTGGACAAGTGCATCATTGTCGAAGTTGTGCCCCTCTTCCTGTGCTTTAAAGGCGATTCCAACATACCTCTTGAAATCTGTTTCCTGCTATTCTGCCTCACTTTCAAGTCCGCCTCGTTGCCTTCCCTCAACAGATTTTTCGATGATAGTTGTCCTTTATTACTCTGCCAGTTTGTGAATTGCTCTGCCCTATAGCTCCATTTTTTAACTCGTTTTTCTGAGCTGAACGCAAGTCCCAAATTTTGGTTTAGGACCTATACTGGTTCCCGGTGGGTGGCTGAGACTTTGGTTAATTCTTCTTCCTCCCGGGAAATAAGAGTGACATGTGCCCGTCCAAATGCCTAACAGCTACTCTCTCTTTGGTTCTCCCTCTTCGCTTTCATCCTTTGCCAAATTGGCAACCTGTGCGAACCAGGAGGTTAAAGGTGCTGTCTCTCCAAGTTGGGAGATTGATAGTAAACTAGTTAGAAAGTGAAACTGGAGCACCAGGAGAGGGACTATTCGTTGAGATTTAGAAACCTTTTGTATTCACAGTGTGTGCATTCTCTAGGTTTCCCATACATGTTATAGCTGTAGTAATATCCCCTACAACCTGGAGAGTTGGGACCCATGGAATGGGTGCCATGCATTATTGCTTTAAAGGGTCTGCATTTGCTCACGAATCTCACCAATCCTCTCAGTCCCATGTGTCCAGCCTTATGCCACCTCCAGCTGTCGTTCTAGATAGGGTCATTCCAAGTTTCATCAGAGAGCCTGAAGGAATTGTAAAGAATTTCGCTGTCTTTTTGTTTTGTTTTTGAAATTCCTTTTTATAGTGGGTTTGAGCTGATTCTCGCTGCCATCTTTATGCCAGTCTACACACACTTGATTCCCTTACGGAGACATATCAATACATAGGTTTTAAGATTCTTACTAGTCAGATATATTCCTCTGCGGGAAATATGGGGTTTTGAGTCCCTTTCACTGAGGAAGGTGTAGGTCTTGTCTATTCCATACTTGGTTTTTGGAACGGTACCTGTGCTTATATCAACCTCTGGTTTTATGCATCACCCCACCTCTCCTTCCCCCTTAAGCAGGCATAAGAGTGTTTTCTAAATGTGAGACTCTCTTCTCTTTCCTAACTCAGTTCATGTGTAGCCATGTTTACAGGATCTTCATAAGTGATATCTTATGATAAGTTTCTTTTTCTGTGTGATTATTTCACTTAGAATCATCGAACCTGAATCCACTCATTTTGCTGCTACTGGTCTTATGACATTGATTTCATGGCTGAGGGATATTCCATCATACGTAAGTACCACAATTTTTTGAACCATTTTTATCTTTCCTGGGATACTTAAGGTGTACCCAATTTGAGGTTCTTGTAAGCAGTGCATTCCTAAATTTTGGGGTGGCTCTGTCTTATTGATTTTCAGTTTTCCCATTTATATTCCCTAGACTGGAAGTGCCCTTGGCTCTGTAGCTCTGTTGTTTACTTGTTTTAGGGAACACAATGCACTCCTCCAGAGAGGCAGTTGGCAATTTACATCCCGGCCATCAGCATAACAAGGCTCCCTGTTCTCCAGGGCCTGTCTTGAATTTCTGGTTTTTACCCTTTTTGTGGATGTCCCTTTGGACCGGTGGGAAGTGATACTTCTTTGTAGTGCAGACTTACATTGTCCGCTTGCTTGCTTGGCCAAAATGGGCGTATGCGTTTTCTCCTGAATATACTCAGGAGAAAACGCATACGCCCTTTTTGGACAAGTGCATCATTGTCGAAGTTGTGCCCCTCTTCCTGTGCTTTAAAGGCGATTCCAACATACCTCTTGAAATCTGTTTCCTGCTATTCTGCCTCACTTTCAAGTCCGCCTCGTTGCCTTCCCTCAACAGATTTTTGGATGATAGTTGTCCTTTATTACTCTGCCAGTTTGTGAATTGCTCTGCCCTATAGCTCCATTTTTTAACTCGTTTTTCTGAGCTGAACGCAAGTCCCATATTTTGGTTTAGGACCTATACTGGTTCCCGGTGGGTGGCTGAGACTTTGGTTAATTCTTCTTCCTCCCGGGAAATAAGAGTGACATGTGCCCGTCCAAATGCCTAACAGCTACTCTCTCTTTGGTTCTCCCTCTTCGCTTTCATCCTTTGCCAAATTGGCAACCTGTGCGAACCAGGAGGTTAAAGGTGCTGTCTCTCCAAGTTGGGAGATTGATAGTAAACTAGTTAGAAAGTGAAACTGGAGCACCAGGAGAGGGACTATTCGTTGAGATTTAGAAACCTTTTGTATTCACAGTGTGTGCATTCTCTAGGTTTCCCATACATGTTATAGCTGTAGTAATATCCCCTACAACCTGGAGAGTTGGGACCCATGGAATGGGTGCCATGCATTATTGCTTTAAAGGGTCTGCATTTGCTCACGAATCTCACCAATCCTCTCAGTCCCATGTGTCCAGCCTTATGCCACCTCCAGCTGTCGTTCTAGATAGGGTCATTCCAAGTTTCATCAGAGAGCCTGAAGGAATTGTAAAGAATTTCGCTGTCTTTTTGTTTTGTTTTTGAAATTCCTTTTTATAGTGGGTTTGAGCTGATTCTCGCTGCCATCTTTATGCCAGTCTACACACACTTGATTCCCTTACGGAGACATATCAATACATAGGTTTTAAGATTCTTACTAGTCAGATATATTCCTCTGCGGGAAATATGGGGTTTTGAGTCCCTTTCACTGAGGAAGGTGTAGGTCTTGTCTATTCCATACTTGGTTTTTGGAACGGTACCTGTGCTTATATCAACCTCTGGTTTTATGCATCACCCCACCTCTCCTTCCCCCTTAAGCAGGCATAAGAGTGTTTTCTAAATGTGAGACTCTCTTCTCTTTCCTAACTCAGTTCATGTGTAGCCATGTTTACAGGATCTTCATAAGTGATATCTTATGATAAGTTTCTTTTTCTGTGTGATTATTTCACTTAGAATCATCGAACCTGAATCCACTCATTTTGCTGCTACTGGTCTTATGACATTGATTTCATGGCTGAGGGATATTCCATCATACGTAAGTACCACAATTTTTTGAACCATTTTTATCTTTCCTGGGATACTTAAGGTGTACCCAATTTGAGGTTCTTGTAAGCAGTGCATTCCTAAATTTTGGGGTGGCTCTGTCTTATTGATTTTCAGTTTTCCCATTTATATTCCCTAGACTGGAAGTGCCCTTGGCTCTGTAGCTCTGTTGTTTACTTGTTTTAGGGAACACAATGCACTCCTCCAGAGAGGCAGTTGGCAATTTACATCCCGGCCATCAGCATAACAAGGCTCCCTGTTCTCCAGGGCCTGTCTTGAATTTCTGGTTTTTACCCTTTTTGTGGATGTCCCTTTGGACCGGTGGGAAGTGATACTTCTTTGTAGTGCAGACTTACATTGTCCGCTTGCTTGCTTGGCCAAAATGGGCGTATGCGTTTTCTCCTGAATATACTCAGGAGAAAACGCATACGCCCTTTTTGGACAAGTGCATCATTGTCGAAGTTGTGCCCCTCTTCCTGTGCTTTAAAGGCGATTCCAACATACCTCTTGAAATCTGTTTCCTGCTATTCTGCCTCACTTTCAAGTCCGCCTCGTTGCCTTCCCTCAACAGATTTTTGGATGATAGTTGTCCTTTATTACTCTGCCAGTTTGTGAATTGCTCTGCCCTATAGCTCCATTTTTTAACTCGTTTTTCTGAGCTGAACGCAAGTCCCAAATTTTGGTTTAGGACCTATACTGGTTCCCGGTGGGTGGCTGAGACTTTGGTTAATTCTTCTTCCTCCCGGGAAATAAGAGTGACATGTGCCCGTCCAAATGCCTAACAGCTACTCTCTCTTTGGTTCTCCCTCTTCGCTTTCATCCTTTGCCAAATTGGCAACCTGTGCGAACCAGGAGGTTAAAGGTGCTGTCTCTCCAAGTTGGGAGATTGATAGTAAACTAGTTAGAAAGTGAAACTGGAGCACCAGGAGAGGGACTATTCGTTGAGATTTAGAAACCTTTTGTATTCACAGTGTGTGCATTCTCTAGGTTTCCCATACATGTTATAGCTGTAGTAATATCCCCTACAACCTGGAGAGTTGGGACCCATGGAATGGGTGCCATGCATTATTGCTTTAAAGGGTCTGCATTTGCTCACGAATCTCACCAATCCTCTCAGTCCCATGTGTCCAGCCTTATGCCACCTCCAGCTGTCGTTCTAGATAGGGTCATTCCAAGTTTCATCAGAGAGCCTGAAGGAATTGTAAAGAATTTCGCTGTCTTTTTGTTTTGTTTTTGAAATTCCTTTTTATAGTGGGTTTGAGCTGATTCTCGCTGCCATCTTTATGCCAGTCTACACACACTTGATTCCCTTATGGAGACATATCAATACATAGGTTTTAAGATTCTTACTAGTCAGATATATTCCTCTGCGGGAAATATGGGGTTTTGAGTCCCTTTCACTGAGGAAGGTGTAGGTCTTGTCTATTCCATACTTGGTTTTTGGAACGGTACCTGTGCTTATATCAACCTCTGGTTTTATGCATCACCCCACCTCTCCTTCCCCCTTAAGCAGGCATAAGAGTGTTTTCTAAATGTGAGACTCTCTTCTCTTTCCTAACTCAGTTCATGTGTAGCCATGTTTACAGGATCTTCATAAGTGATATCTTATGATAAGTTTCTTTTTCTGTGTGATTATTTCACTTAGAATCATCGAACCTGAATCCACTCATTTTGCTGCTACTGGTCTTATGACATTGATTTCATGGCTGAGGGATATTCCATCATACGTAAGTACCACAATTTTTTGAACGATTTTTATCTTTCCTGGGATACTTAAGGTGTACCCAATTTGAGGTTCTTGTAAGCAGTGCATTCCTAAATTTTGGGGTGGCTCTGTCTTATTGATTTTCAGTTTTCCCATTTATATTCCCTAGACTGGAAGTGCCCTTGGCTCTGTAGCTCTGTTGTTTACTTGTTTTAGGGAACACAATGCACTCCTCCAGAGAGGCAGTTGTCAATTTACATCCCGGCCATCAGCATAACAAGGCTCCCTGTTCTCCAGGGCCTGTCTTGAATTTCTGGTTTTTACCCTTTTTGTGGATGTCCCTTTGGACCGGTGGGAAGTGATACTTCTTTGTAGTGCAGACTTACATTGTCCGCTTGCTTGCTTGGCCAAAATGGGCGTATGCGTTTTCTCCTGAATATACTCAGGAGAAAACGCATACGCCCTTTTTGGACAAGTGCATCATTGTCGAAGTTGTGCCCCTCTTCCTGTGCTTTAAAGGCGATTCCAACATACCTCTTGAAATCTGTTTCCTGCTATTCTGCCTCACTTTCAAGTCCGCCTCGTTGCCTTCCCTCAACAGATTTTTCGATGATAGTTGTCCTTTATTACTCTGCCAGTTTGTGAATTGCTCTGCCCTATAGCTCCATTTTTTAACTCGTTTTTCTGAGCTGAACGCAAGTCCCAAATTTTGGTTTAGGACCTATACTGGTTCCCGGTGGGTGGCTGAGACTTTGGTTAATTCTTCTTCCTCCCGGGAAATAAGAGTGACATGTGCCCGTCCAAATGCCTAACAGCTACTCTCTCTTTGGTTCTCCCTCTTCGCTTTCATCCTTTGCCAAATTGGCAACCTGTGCGAACCAGGAGGTTAAAGGTGCTGTCTCTCCAAGTTGGGAGATTGATAGTAAACTAGTTAGAAAGTGAAACTGGAGCACCAGGAGAGGGACTATTCGTTGAGATTTAGAAACCTTTTGTATTCACAGTGTGTGCATTCTCTAGGTTTCCCATACATGTTATAGCTGTAGTAATATCCCCTACAACCTGGAGAGTTGGGACCCATGGAATGGGTGCCATGCATTATTGCTTTAAAGGGTCTGCATTTGCTCACGAATCTCACCAATCCTCTCAGTCCCATGTGTCCAGCCTTATGCCACCTCCAGCTGTCGTTCTAGATAGGGTCATTCCAAGTTTCATCAGAGAGCCTGAAGGAATTGTAAAGAATTTCGCTGTCTTTTTGTTTTGTTTTTGAAATTCCTTTTTATAGTGGGTTTGAGCTGATTCTCGCTGCCATCTTTATGCCAGTCTACACACACTTGATTCCCTTACGGAGACATATCAATACATAGGTTTTAAGATTCTTACTAGTCAGATATATTCCTCTGCGGGAAATATGGGGTTTTGAGTCCCTTTCACTGAGGAAGGTGTAGGTCTTGTCTATTCCATACTTGGTTTTTGGAACGGTACCTGTGCTTATATCAACCTCTGGTTTTATGCATCACCCCACCTCTCCTTCCCCCTTAAGCAGGCATAAGAGTGTTTTCTAAATGTGAGACTCTCTTCTCTTTCCTAACTCAGTTCATGTGTAGCCATGTTTACAGGATCTTCATAAGTGATATCTTATGATAAGTTTCTTTTTCTGTGTGATTATTTCACTTAGAATCATCGAACCTGAATCCACTCATTTTGCTGCTACTGGTCTTATGACATTGATTTCATGGCTGAGGGATATTCCATCATACGTAAGTACCACAATTTTTTGAACCATTTTTATCTTTCCTGGGATACTTAAGGTGTACCCAATTTGAGGTTCTTGTAAGCAGTGCATTCCTAAATATTGGGGTGGCTCTGTCTTATTGATTTTCAGTTTTCCCATTTATATTCCCTAGACTGGAAGTGCCCTTGGCTCTGTAGCTCTGTTGTTTACTTGTTTTAGGGAACACAATGCACTCCTCCAGAGAGGCAGTTGGCAATTTACATCCCGGCCATCAGCATAACAAGTCTCCCTGTTCTCCAGGGCCTGTCTTGAATTTCTGGTTTTTACCCTTTTTGTGGATGTCCCTTTGGACCGGTGGGAAGTGATACTTCTTTGTAGTGCAGACTTACATTGTCCGCTTGCTTGCTTGGCCAAAATGGGCGTATGCGTTTTCTCCTGAATATACTCAGGAGAAAACGCATACGCCCTTTTTGGACAAGTGCATCATTGTCGAAGTTGTGCCCCTCTTCCTGTGCTTTAAAGGCGATTCCAACATACCTCTTGAAATCTGTTTCCTGCTATTCTGCCTCACTTTCAAGTCCGCCTCGTTGCCTTCCCTCAACAGATTTTTGGATGATAGTTGTCCTTTATTACTCTGCCAGTTTGTGAATTGCTCTGCCCTATAGCTCCATTTTTTAACTCGTTTTTCTGAGCTGAACGCAAGTCCCAAATTTTGGTTTAGGACCTATACTGGTTCCCGGTGGGTGGCTGAGACTTTGGTTAATTCTTCTTCCTCCCGGGAAATAAGAGTGACATGTGCCCGTCCAAATGCCTAACAGCTACTCTCTCTTTGGTTCTCCCTCTTCGCTTTCATCCTTTGCCAAATTGGCAACCTGTGCGAACCAGGAGGTTAAAGGTGCTGTCTCTCCAAGTTGGGAGATTGATAGTAAACTAGTTAGAAAGTGAAACTGGAGCACCAGGAGAGGGACTATTCGTTGAGATTTAGAAACCTTTTGTATTCACAGTGTGTGCATTCTCTAGGTTTCCCATACATGTTATAGCTGTAGTAATATCCCCTACAACCTGGAGAGTTGGGACCCATGGAATGGGTGCCATGCATTATTGCTTTAAAGGGTCTGCATTTGCTCACGAATCTCACCAATCCTCTCAGTCCCATGTGTCCAGCCTTATGCCACCTCCAGCTGTCGTTCTAGATAGGGTCATTCCAAGTTTCATCAGAGAGCCTGAAGGAATTGTAAAGAATTTCGCTGTCTTTTTGTTTTGTTTTTGAAATTCCTTTTTATAGTGGGTTTGAGCTGATTCTCGCTGCCATCTTTATGCCAGTCTACACACACTTGATTCCCTTACGGAGACATATCAATACATAGGTTTTAAGATTCTTACTAGTCAGATATATTCCTCTGCGGGAAATATGGGGTTTTGAGTCCCTTTCACTGAGGAAGGTGTAGGTCTTGTCTATTCCATACTTGGTTTTTGGAACGGTACCTGTGCTTATATCAACCTCTGGTTTTATGCATCACCCCACCTCTCCTTCCCCCTTAAGCAGGCATAAGAGTGTTTTCTAAATGTGAGACTCTCTTCTCTTTCCTAACTCAGTTCATGTGTAGCCATGTTTACAGGATCTTCATAAGTGATATCTTATGATAAGTTTCTTTTTCTGTGTGATTATTTCACTTAGAATCATCGAACCTGAATCCACTCATTTTGCTGCTACTGGTCTTATGACATTGATTTCATGGCTGAGGGATATTCCATCATACGTAAGTACCACAATTTTTTGAACCATTTTTATCTTTCCTGGGATACTTAAGGTGTACCCAATTTGAGGTTCTTGTAAGCAGTGCATTCCTAAATTTTGGGGTGGCTCTGTCTTATTGATTTTCAGTTTTCCCATTTATATTCCCTAGACTGGAAGTGCCCTTGGCTCTGTAGCTCTGTTGTTTACTTGTTTTAGGGAACACAATGCACTCCTCCAGAGAGGCAGTTGGCAATTTACATCCCGGCCATCAGCATAACAAGGCTCCCTGTTCTCCAGGGCCTGTCTTGAATTTCTGGTTTTTATCCTTTTTGTGGATGTCCCTTTGGACCGGTGGGAAGTGATACTTCTTTGTAGTGCAGACTTACATTGTCCGCTTGCTTGCTTGGCCAAAATGGGCGTATGCGTTTTCTCCTGAATATACTCAGGAGAAAACGCATACGCCCTTTTTGGACAAGTGCATCATTGTCGAAGTTGTGCCCCTCTTCCTGTGCTTTAAAGGCGATTCCAACATACCTCTTGAAATCTGTTTCCTGCTATTCTGCCTCACTTTCAAGTCCGCCTCGTTGCCTTCCCTCAACAGATTTTTGGATGATAGTTGTCCTTTATTACTCTGCCAGTTTGTGAATTGCTCTGCCCTATAGCTCCATTTTTTAACTCGTTTTTCTGAGCTGAACGCAAGTCCCAAATTTTGGTTTAGGACCTATACTGGTTCCCGGTGGGTGGCTGAGACTTTGGTTAATTCTTCTTCCTCCCGGGAAATAAGAGTGACATGTGCCCGTCCAAATGCCTAACAGCTACTCTCTCTTTGGTTCTCCCTCTTCGCTTTCATCCTTTGCCAAATTGGCAACCTGTGCGAACCAGGAGGTTAAAGGTGCTGTCTCTCCAAGTTGGGAGATTGATAGTAAACTAGTTAGAAAGTGAAACTGGAGCACCAGGAGAGGGACTATTCGTTGAGATTTAGAAACCTTTTGTATTCACAGTGTGTGCATTCTCTAGGTTTCCCATACATGTTATAGCTGTAGTAATATCCCCTACAACCTGGAGAGTTGGGACCCATGGAATGGGTGCCATGCATTATTGCTTTAAAGGGTCTGCATTTGCTCACGAATCTCACCAATCCTCTCAGTCCCATGTGTCCAGCCTTATGCCACCTCCAGCTGTCGTTCTAGATAGGGTCATTCCAAGTTTCATCAGAGAGCCTGAAGGAATTGTAAAGAATTTCGCTGTCTTTTTGTTTTGTTTTTGAAATTCCTTTTTATAGTGGGTTTGAGCTGATTCTCGCTGCCATCTTTATGCCAGTCTACACACACTTGATTCCCTTACGGAGACATATCAATACATAGGTTTTAAGATTCTTACTAGTCAGATATATTCCTCTGCGGGAAATATGGGGTTTTGAGTCCCTTTCACTGAGGAAGGTGTAGGTCTTGTCTATTCCATACTTGGTTTTTGGAACGGTACCTGTGCTTATATCAACCTCTGGTTTTATGCATCACCCCACCTCTCCTTCCCCCTTAAGCAGGCATAAGAGTGTTTTCTAAATGTGAGACTCTCTTCTCTTTCCTAACTCAGTTCATGTGTAGCCATGTTTACAGGATCTTCATAAGTGATATCTTATGATAAGTTTCTTTTTCTGTGTGATTATTTCACTTAGAATCATCGAACCTGAATCCACTCATTTTGCTGCTACTGGTCTTATGACATTGATTTCATGGCTGAGGGATATTCCATCATACGTAAGTACCACAATTTTTTGAACCATTTTTATCTTTCCTGGGATACTTAAGGTGTACCCAATTTGAGGTTCTTGTAAGCAGTGCATTCCTAAATATTGGGGTGGCTCTGTCTTATTGATTTTCAGTTTTCCCACTTATATTCCCTAGACTGGAAGTGCCCTTGGCTCTGTAGCTCTGTTGTTTACTTGTTTTAGGGAACACAATGCACTCCTCCAGAGAGGCAGTTGGCAATTTACATCCCGGCCATCAGCATAACAAGTCTCCCTGTTCTCCAGGGCCTGTCTTGAATTTCTGGTTTTTACCCTTTTTGTGGATGTCCCTTTGGACCGGTGGGAAGTGATACTTCTTTGTAGTGCAGACTTACATTGTCCGCTTGCTTGCTTGGCCAAAATGGGCGTATGCGTTTTCTCCTGAATATACTCAGGAGAAAACGCATACGCCCATTTTGGACAAGTGCATCATTGTCGAAGTTGTGCCCCTCTTCCTGTGCTTTAAAGGCGATTCCAACATACCTCTTGAAATCTGTTTCCTGCTATTCTGCCTCACTTTCAAGTCCGCCTCGTTGCCTTCCCTCAACAGATTTTTGGATGATAGTTGTCCTTTATTACTCTGCCAGTTTGTGAATTGCTCTGCCCTATAGCTCCATTTTTTAACTCGTTTTTCTGAGCTGAACGCAAGTCCCAAATTTTGGTTTAGGACCTATACTGGTTCCCGGTGGGTGGCTGAGACTTTGGTTAATTCTTCTTCCTCCCGGGAAATAAGAGTGACATGTGCCCGTCCAAATGCCTAACAGCTACTCTCTCTTTGGTTCTCCCTCTTCGCTTTCATCCTTTGCCAAATTGGCAACCTGTGCGAACCAGGAGGTTAAAGGTGCTGTCTCTCCAAGTTGGGAGATTGATAGTAAACTAGTTAGAAAGTGAAACTGGAGCACCAGGAGAGGGACTATTCGTTGAGATTTAGAAACCTTTTGTATTCACAGTGTGTGCATTCTCTAGGTTTCCCATACATGTTATAGCTGTAGTAATATCCCCTACAACCTGGAGAGTTGGGACCCATGGAATGGGTGCCATGCATTATTGCTTTAAAGGGTCTGCATTTGCTCACGAATCTCACCAATCCTCTCAGTCCCATGTGTCCAGCCTTATGCCACCTCCAGCTGTCGTTCTAGATAGGGTCATTCCAAGTTTCATCAGAGAGCCTGAAGGAATTGTAAAGAATTTCGCTGTCTTTTTGTTTTGTTTTTGAAATTCCTTTTTATAGTGGGTTTGAGCTGATTCTCGCTGCCATCTTTATGCCAGTCTACACACACTTGATTCCCTTACGGAGACATATCAATACATAGGTTTTAAGATTCTTACTAGTCAGATATATTCCTCTGCGGGAAATATGGGGTTTTGAGTCCCTTTCACTGAGGAAGGTGTAGGTCTTGTCTATTCCATACTTGGTTTTTGGAACGGTACCTGTGCTTATATCAACCTCTGGTTTTATGCATCACCCCACCTCTCCTTCCCCCTTAAGCAGGCATAAGAGTGTTTTCTAAATGTGAGACTCTCTTCTCTTTCCTAACTCAGTTCATGTGTAGCCATGTTTACAGGATCTTCATAAGTGATATCTTATGATAAGTTTCTTTTTCTGTGTGATTATTTCACTTAGAATCATCGAACCTGAATCCACTCATTTTGCTGCTACTGGTCTTATGACATTGATTTCATGGCTGAGGGATATTCCATCATACGTAAGTACCACAATTTTTTGAACCATTTTTATCTTTCCTGGGATACTTAAGGTGTACCCAATTTGAGGTTCTTGTAAGCAGTGCATTCCTAAATTTTGGGGTGGCTCTGTCTTATTGATTTTCAGTTTTCCCATTTATATTCCCTAGACTGGAAGTGCCCTTGGCTCTGTAGCTCTGTTGTTTACTTGTTTTAGGGAACACAATGCACTCCTCCAGAGAGGCAGTTGTCAATTTACATCCCGGTCATCAGCATAACAAGGCTCCCTGTTCTCCAGGGCCTGTCTTGAATTTCTGGTTTTTACCCTTTTTGTGGATGTCCCTTTGGACCGGTGGGAAGTGATACTTCTTTGTAGTGCAGACTTACATTGTCCGCTTGCTTGCTTGGCCAAAATGGGCGTATGCGTTTTCTCCTGAATATACTCAGGAGAAAACGCATACGCCCATTTTGGACAAGTGCATCATTGTCGAAGTTGTGCCCCTCTTCCTGTGCTTTAAAGGCGATTCCAACATACCTCTTGAAATCTGTTTCCTGCTATTCTGCCTCACTTTCAAGTCCGCCTCGTTGCCTTCCCTCAACAGATTTTTGGATGATAGTTGTCCTTTATTACTCTGCCAGTTTGTGAATTGCTCTGCCCTATAGCTCCATTTTTTAACTCGTTTTTCTGAGCTGAACGCAAGTCCCAAATTTTGGTTTAGGACCTATACTGGTTCCCGGTGGGTGGCTGAGACTTTGGTTAATTCTTCTTCCTCCCGGGAAATAAGAGTGACATGTGCCCGTCCAAATGCCTAACAGCTACTCTCTCTTTGGTTCTCCCTCTTCGCTTTCATCCTTTGCCAAATTGGCAACCTGTGCGAACCAGGAGGTTAAAGGTGCTGTCTCTCCAAGTTGGGAGATTGATAGTAAACTAGTTAGAAAGTGAAACTGGAGCACCAGGAGAGGGACTATTCGTTGAGATTTAGAAACCTTTTGTATTCACAGTGTGTGCATTCTCTAGGTTTCCCATACATGTTATAGCTGTAGTAATATCCCCTACAACCTGGAGAGTTGGGACCCATGGAATGGGTGCCATGCATTATTGCTTTAAAGGGTCTGCATTTGCTCACGAATCTCACCAATCCTCTCAGTCCCATGTGTCCAGCCTTATGCCACCTCCAGCTGTCGTTCTAGATAGGGTCATTCCAAGTTTCATCAGAGAGCCTGAAGGAATTGTAAAGAATTTCGCTGTCTTTTTGTTTTGTTTTTGAAATTCCTTTTTATAGTGGGTTTGAGCTGATTCTCGCTGCCATCTTTATGCCAGTCTACACACACTTGATTCCCTTACGGAGACATATCAATACATAGGTTTTAAGATTCTTACTAGTCAGATATATTCCTCTGCGGGAAATATGGGGTTTTGAGTCCCTTTCACTGAGGAAGGTGTAGGTCTTGTCTATTCCATACTTGGTTTTTGGAACGGTACCTGTGCTTATATCAACCTCTGGTTTTATGCATCACCCCACCTCTCCTTCCCCCTTAAGCAGGCATAAGAGTGTTTTCTAAATGTGAGACTCTCTTCTCTTTCCTAACTCAGTTCATGTGTAGCCATGTTTACAGGATCTTCATAAGTGATATCTTATGATAAGTTTCTTTTTCTGTGTGATTATTTCACTTAGAATCATCGAACCTGAATCCACTCATTTTGCTGCTACTGGTCTTATGACATTGATTTCATGGCTGAGGGATATTCCATCATACGTAAGTACCACAATTTTTTGAACCATTTTTATCTTTCCTGGGATACTTAAGGTGTACCCAATTTGAGGTTCTTGTAAGCAGTGCATTCCTAAATTTTGGGGTGGCTCTGTCTTATTGATTTTCAGTTTTCCCATTTATATTCCCTAGACTGGAAGTGCCCTTGGCTCTGTAGCTCTGTTGTTTACTTGTTTTAGGGAACACAATGCACTCCTCCAGAGAGGCAGTTGGCAATTTACATCCCGGCCATCAGCATAACAAGGCTCCCTGTTCTCCAGGGCCTGTCTTGAATTTCTGGTTTTTACCCTTTTTGTGGATGTCCCTTTGGACCGGTGGGAAGTGATACTTCTTTGTAGTGCAGACTTACATTGTCCGCTTGCTTGCTTGGCCAAAATGGGCGTATGCGTTTTCTCCTGAATATACTCAGGAGAAAACGCATACGCCCTTTTTGGACAAGTGCATCATTGTCGAAGTTGTGCCCCTCTTCCTGTGCTTTAAAGGCGATTCCAACATACCTCTTGAAATCTGTTTCCTGCTATTCTGCCTCACTTTCAAGTCCGCCTCGTTGCCTTCCCTCAACAGATTTTTGGATGATAGTTGTCCTTTATTACTCTGCCAGTTTGTGAATTGCTCTGCCCTATAGCTCCATTTTTTAACTCGTTTTTCTGAGCTGAACGCAAGTCCCAAATTTTGGTTTAGGACCTATACTGGTTCCCGGTGGGTGGCTGAGACTTTGGTTAATTCTTCTTCCTCCCGGGAAATAAGAGTGACATGTGCCCGTCCAAATGCCTAACAGCTACTCTCTCTTTGGTTCTCCCTCTTCGCTTTCATCCTTTGCCAAATTGGCAACCTGTGCGAACCAGGAGGTTAAAGGTGCTGTCTCTCCAAGTTGGGAGATTGATAGTAAACTAGTTAGAAAGTGAAACTGGAGCACCAGGAGAGGGACTATTCGTTGAGATTTAGAAACCTTTTGTATTCACAGTGTGTGCATTCTCTAGGTTTCCCATACATGTTATAGCTGTAGTAATATCCCCTACAACCTGGAGAGTTGGGACCCATGGAATGGGTGCCATGCATTATTGCTTTAAAGGGTCTGCATTTGCTCACGAATCTCACCAATCCTCTCAGTCCCATGTGTCCAGCCTTATGCCACCTCCAGCTGTCGTTCTAGATAGGGTCATTCCAAGTTTCATCAGAGAGCCTGAAGGAATTGTAAAGAATTTCGCTGTCTTTTTGTTTTGTTTTTGAAATTCCTTTTTATAGTGGGTTTGAGCTGATTCTCGCTGCCATCTTTATGCCAGTCTACACACACTTGATTCCCTTACGGAGACATATCAATACATAGGTTTTAAGATTCTTACTAGTCAGATATATTCCTCTGCGGGAAATATGGGGTTTTGAGTCCCTTTCACTGAGGAAGGTGTAGGTCTTGTCTATTCCATACTTGGTTTTTGGAACGGTACCTGTGCTTATATCAACCTCTGGTTTTATGCATCACCCCACCTCTCCTTCCCCCTTAAGCAGGCATAAGAGTGTTTTCTAAATGTGAGACTCTCTTCTCTTTCCTAACTCAGTTCATGTGTAGCCATGTTTACAGGATCTTCATAAGTGATATCTTATGATAAGTTTCTTTTTCTGTGTGATTATTTCACTTAGAATCATCGAACCTGAATCCACTCATTTTGCTGCTACTGGTCTTATGACATTGATTTCATGGCTGAGGGATATTCCATCATACGTAAGTACCACAATTTTTTGAACCATTTTTATCTTTCCTGGGATACTTAAGGTGTACCCAATTTGAAGTTCTTGTAAGCAGTGCATTCCTAAATTTTGGGGTGGCTCTGTCTTATTGATTTTCAGTTTTCCCATTTATATTCCCTAGACTGGAAGTGCCCTTGGCTCTGTAGCTCTGTTGTTTACTTGTTTTAGGGAACACAATGCACTCCTCCAGAGAGGCAGTTGGCAATTTACATCCCGGCCATCAGCATAACAAGGCTCCCTGTTCTCCAGGGCCTGTCTTGAATTTCTGGTTTTTACCCTTTTTGTGGATGTCCCTTTGGACCGGTGGGAAGTGATACTTCTTTGTAGTGCAGACTTACATTGTCCGCTTGCTTGCTTGGCCAAAATGGGCGTATGCGTTTTCTCCTGAATATACTCAGGAGAAAACGCATACGCCCTTTTTGGACAAGTGCATCATTGTCGAAGTTGTGCCCCTCTTCCTGTGCTTTAAAGGCGATTCCAACATACCTCTTGAAATCTGTTTCCTGCTATTCTGCCTCACTTTCAAGTCCGCCTCGTTGCCTTCCCTCAACAGATTTTTCGATGATAGTTGTCCTTTATTACTCTGCCAGTTTGTGAATTGCTCTGCCCTATAGCTCCATTTTTTAACTCGTTTTTCTGAGCTGAACGCAAGTCCCAAATTTTGGTTTAGGACCTATACTGGTTCCCGGTGGGTGGCTGAGACTTTGGTTAATTCTTCTTCCTCCCGGGAAATAAGAGTGACATGTGCCCGTCCAAATGCCTAACAGCTACTCTCTCTTTGGTTCTCCCTCTTCGCTTTCATCCTTTGCCAAATTGGCAACCTGTGCGAACCAGGAGGTTAAAGGTGCTGTCTCTCCAAGTTGGGAGATTGATAGTAAACTAGTTAGAAAGTGAAACTGGAGCACCAGGAGAGGGACTATTCGTTGAGATTTAGAAACCTTTTGTATTCACAGTGTGTGCATTCTCTAGGTTTCCCATACATGTTATAGCTGTAGTAATATCCCCTACAACCTGGAGAGTTGGGACCCATGGAATGGGTGCCATGCATTATTGCTTTAAAGGGTCTGCATTTGCTCACGAATCTCACCAATCCTCTCAGTCCCATGTGTCCAGCCTTATGCCACCTCCAGCTGTCGTTCTAGATAGGGTCATTCCAAGTTTCATCAGAGAGCCTGAAGGAATTGTAAAGAATTTCGCTGTCTTTTTGTTTTGTTTTTGAAATTCCTTTTTATAGTGGGTTTGAGCTGATTCTCGCTGCCATCTTTATGCCAGTCTACACACACTTGATTCCCTTACGGAGACATATCAATACATAGGTTTTAAGATTCTTACTAGTCAGATATATTCCTCTGCGGGAAATATGGGGTTTTGAGTCCCTTTCACTGAGGAAGGTGTAGGTCTTGTCTATTCCATACTTGGTTTTTGGAACGGTACCTGTGCTTATATCAACCTCTGGTTTTATGCATCACCCCACCTCTCCTTCCCCCTTAAGCAGGCATAAGAGTGTTTTCTAAATGTGAGACTCTCTTCTCTTTCCTAACTCAGTTCATGTGTAGCCATGTTTACAGGATCTTCATAAGTGATATCTTATGATAAGTTTCTTTTTCTGTGTGATTATTTCACTTAGAATCATCGAACCTGAATCCACTCATTTTGCTGCTACTGGTCTTATGACATTGATTTCATGGCTGAGGGATATTCCATCATACGTAAGTACCACAATTTTTTGAACCATTTTTATCTTTCCTGGGATACTTAAGGTGTACCCAATTTGAGGTTCTTGTAAGCAGTGCATTCCTAAATTTTGGGGTGGCTCTGTCTTATTGATTTTCAGTTTTCCCATTTATATTCCCTAGACTGGAAGTGCCCTTGGCTCTGTAGCTCTGTTGTTTACTTGTTTTAGGGAACACAATGCACTCCTCCAGAGAGGCAGTTGTCAATTTACATCCCGGCCATCAGCATAACAAGGCTCCCTGTTCTCCAGGGCCTGTCTTGAATTTCTGGTTTTTACCCTTTTTGTGGATGTCCCTTTGGACCGGTGGGAAGTGATACTTCTTTGTAGTGCAGACTTACATTGTCCGCTTGCTTGCTTGGCCAAAATGGGCGTATGCGTTTTCTCCTGAATATACTCAGGAGAAAACGCATACGCCCATTTTGGACAAGTGCATCATTGTCGAAGTTGTGCCCCTCTTCCTGTGCTTTAAAGGCGATTCCAACATACCTCTTGAAATCTGTTTCCTGCTATTCTGCCTCACTTTCAAGTCCGCCTCGTTGCCTTCCCTCAACAGATTTTTGGATGATAGTTGTCCTTTATTACTCTGCCAGTTTGTGAATTGCTCTGCCCTATAGCTCCATTTTTTAACTCGTTTTTCTGAGCTGAACGCAAGTCCCAAATTTTGGTTTAGGACCTATACTGGTTCCCGGTGGGTGGCTGAGACTTTGGTTAATTCTTCTTCCTCCCGGGAAATAAGAGTGACATGTGCCCGTCCAAATGCCTAACAGCTACTCTCTCTTTGGTTCTCCCTCTTCGCTTTCATCCTTTGCCAAATTGGCAACCTGTGCGAACCAGGAGGTTAAAGGTGCTGTCTCTCCAAGTTGGGAGATTGATAGTAAACTAGTTAGAAAGTGAAACTGGAGCACCAGGAGAGGGACTATTCGTTGAGATTTAGAAACCTTTTGTATTCACAGTGTGTGCATTCTCTAGGTTTCCCATACATGTTATAGCTGTAGTAATATCCCCTACAACCTGGAGAGTTGGGACCCATGGAATGGGTGCCATGCATTATTGCTTTAAAGGGTCTGCATTTGCTCACGAATCTCACCAATCCTCTCAGTCCCATGTGTCCAGCCTTATGCCACCTCCAGCTGTCGTTCTAGATAGGGTCATTCCAAGTTTCATCAGAGAGCCTGAAGGAATTGTAAAGAATTTCGCTGTCTTTTTGTTTTGTTTTTGAAATTCCTTTTTATAGTGGGTTTGAGCTGATTCTCGCTGCCATCTTTATGCCAGTCTACACACACTTGATTCCCTTACGGAGACATATCAATACATAGGTTTTAAGATTCTTACTAGTCAGATATATTCCTCTGCGGGAAATATGGGGTTTTGAGTCCCTTTCACTGAGGAAGGTGTAGGTCTTGTCTATTCCATACTTGGTTTTTGGAACGGTACCTGTGCTTATATCAACCTCTGGTTTTATGCATCACCCCACCTCTCCTTCCCCCTTAAGCAGGCATAAGAGTGTTTTCTAAATGTGAGACTCTCTTCTCTTTCCTAACTCAGTTCATGTGTAGCCATGTTTACAGGATCTTCATAAGTGATATCTTATGATAAGTTTCTTTTTCTGTGTGATTATTTCACTTAGAATCATCGAACCTGAATCCACTCATTTTGCTGCTACTGGTCTTATGACATTGATTTCATGGCTGAGGGATATTCCATCATACGTAAGTACCACAATTTTTTGAACCATTTTTATCTTTCCTGGGATACTTAAGGTGTACCCAATTTGAGGTTCTTGTAAGCAGTGCATTCCTAAATTTTGGGGTGGCTCTGTCTTATTGATTTTCAGTTTTCCCATTTATATTCCCTAGACTGGAAGTGCCCTTGGCTCTGTAGCTCTGTTGTTTACTTGTTTTAGGGAACACAATGCACTCCTCCAGAGAGGCAGTTGGCAATTTACATCCCGGCCATCAGCATAACAAGGCTCCCTGTTCTCCAGGGCCTGTCTTGAATTTCTGGTTTTTACCCTTTTTGTGGATGTCCCTTTGGACCGGTGGGAAGTGATACTTCTTTGTAGTGCAGACTTACATTGTCCGCTTGCTTGCTTGGCCAAAATGGGCGTATGCGTTTTCTCCTGAATATACTCAGGAGAAAACGCATACGCCCTTTTTGGACAAGTGCATCATTGTCGAAGTTGTGCCCCTCTTCCTGTGCTTTAAAGGCGATTCCAACATACCTCTTGAAATCTGTTTCCTGCTATTCTGCCTCACTTTCAAGTCCGCCTCGTTGCCTTCCCTCAACAGATTTTTCGATGATAGTTGTCCTTTATTACTCTGCCAGTTTGTGAATTGCTCTGCCCTATAGCTCCATTTTTTAACTCGTTTTTCTGAGCTGAACGCAAGTCCCAAATTTTGGTTTAGGACCTATACTGGTTCCCGGTGGGTGGCTGAGACTTTGGTTAATTCTTCTTCCTCCCGGGAAATAAGAGTGACATGTGCCCGTCCAAATGCCTAACAGCTACTCTCTCTTTGGTTCTCCCTCTTCGCTTTCATCCTTTGCCAAATTGGCAACCTGTGCGAACCAGGAGGTTAAAGGTGCTGTCTCTCCAAGTTGGGAGATTGATAGTAAACTAGTTAGAAAGTGAAACTGGAGCACCAGGAGAGGGACTATTCGTTGAGATTTAGAAACCTTTTGTATTCACAGTGTGTGCATTCTCTAGGTTTCCCATACATGTTATAGCTGTAGTAATATCCCCTACAACCTGGAGAGTTGGGACCCATGGAATGGGTGCCATGCATTATTGCTTTAAAGGGTCTGCATTTGCTCACGAATCTCACCAATCCTCTCAGTCCCATGTGTCCAGCCTTATGCCACCTCCAGCTGTCGTTCTAGATAGGGTCATTCCAAGTTTCATCAGAGAGCCTGAAGGAATTGTAAAGAATTTCGCTGTCTTTTTGTTTTGTTTTTGAAATTCCTTTTTATAGTGGGTTTGAGCTGATTCTCGCTGCCATCTTTATGCCAGTCTACACACACTTGATTCCCTTACGGAGACATATCAATACATAGGTTTTAAGATTCTTACTAGTCAGATATATTCCTCTGCGGGAAATATGGGGTTTTGAGTCCCTTTCACTGAGGAAGGTGTAGGTCTTGTCTATTCCATACTTGGTTTTTGGAACGGTACCTGTGCTTATATCAACCTCTGGTTTTATGCATCACCCCACCTCTCCTTCCCCCTTAAGCAGGCATAAGAGTGTTTTCTAAATGTGAGACTCTCTTCTCTTTCCTAACTCAGTTCATGTGTAGCCATGTTTACAGGATCTTCATAAGTGATATCTTATGATAAGTTTCTTTTCCTGTGTGATTATTTCACTTAGAATCATCGAACCTGAATCCACTCATTTTGCTGCTACTGGTCTTATGACATTGATTTCATGGCTGAGGGATATTCCATCATACGTAAGTACCACAATTTTTTGAACCATTTTTATCTTTCCTGGGATACTTAAGGTGTACCCAATTTGAGGTTCTTGTAAGCAGTGCATTCCTAAATTTTGGGGTGGCTCTGTCTTATTGATTTTCAGTTTTCCCATTTATATTCCCTAGACTGGAAGTGCCCTTGGCTCTGTAGCTCTGTTGTTTACTTGTTTTAGGGAACACAATGCACTCCTCCAGAGAGGCAGTTGTCAATTTACATCCCGGCCATCAGCATAACAAGGCTCCCTGTTCTCCAGGGCCTGTCTTGAATTTCTGGTTTTTACCCTTTTTGTGGATGTCCCTTTGGACCGGTGGGAAGTGATACTTCTTTGTAGTGCAGACTTACATTGTCCGCTTGCTTGCTTGGCCAAAATGGGCGTATGCGTTTTCTCCTGAATATACTCAGGAGAAAACGCATACGCCCTTTTTGGACAAGTGCATCATTGTCGAAGTTGTGCCCCTCTTCCTGTGCTTTAAAGGCGATTCCAACATACCTCTTGAAATCTGTTTCCTGCTATTCTGCCTCACTTTCAAGTCCGCCTCGTTGCCTTCCCTCAACAGATTTTTGGATGATAGTTGTCCTTTATTACTCTGCCAGTTTGTGAATTGCTCTGCCCTATAGCTCCATTTTTTAACTCGTTTTTCTGAGCTGAACACAAGTCCCAAATTTTGGTTTAGGACCTATACTGGTTCCCGGTGGGTGGCTGAGACTTTGGTTAATTCTTCTTCCTCCCGGGAAATAAGAGTGACATGTGCCCGTCCAAATGCCTAACAGCTACTCTCTCTTTGGTTCTCCCTCTTCGCTTTCATCCTTTGCCAAATTGGCAACCTGTGCGAACCAGGAGGTTAAAGGTGCTGTCTCTCCAAGTTGGGAGATTGATAGTAAACTAGTTAGAAAGTGAAACTGGAGCACCAGGAGAGGGACTATTCGTTGAGATTTAGAAACCTTTTGTATTCACAGTGTGTGCATTCTCTAGGTTTCCCATACATGTTATAGCTGTAGTAATATCCCCTACAACCTGGAGAGTTGGGACCCATGGAATGGGTGCCATGCATTATTGCTTTAAAGGGTCTGCATTTGCTCACGAATCTCACCAATCCTCTCAGTCCCATGTGTCCAGCCTTATGCCACCTCCAGCTGTCGTTCTAGATAGGGTCATTCCAAGTTTCATCAGAGAGCCTGAAGGAATTGTAAAGAATTTCGCTGTCTTTTTGTTTTGTTTTTGAAATTCCTTTTTATAGTGGGTTTGAGCTGATTCTCGCTGCCATCTTTATGCCAGTCTACACACACTTGATTCCCTTACGGAGACATATCAATACATAGGTTTTAAGATTCTTACTAGTCAGATATATTCCTCTGCGGGAAATATGGGGTTTTGAGTCCCTTTCACTGAGGAAGGTGTAGGTCTTGTCTATTCCATACTTGGTTTTTGGAACGGTACCTGTGCTTATATCAACCTCTGGTTTTATGCATCACCCCACCTCTCCTTCCCCCTTAAGCAGGCATAAGAGTGTTTTCTAAATGTGAGACTCTCTTCTCTTTCCTAACTCAGTTCATGTGTAGCCATGTTTACAGGATCTTCATAAGTGATATCTTATGATAAGTTTCTTTTTCTGTGTGATTATTTCACTTAGAATCATCGAACCTGAATCCACTCATTTTGCTGCTACTGGTCTTATGACATTGATTTCATGGCTGAGGGATATTCCATCATACGTAAGTACCACAATTTTTTGAACCATTTTTATCTTTCCTGGGATACTTAAGGTGTACCCAATTTGAGGTTCTTGTAAGCAGTGCATTCCTAAATTTTGGGGTGGCTCTGTCTTATTGATTTTCAGTTTTCCCATTTATATTCCCTAGACTGGAAGTGCCCTTGGCTCTGTAGCTCTGTTGTTTACTTGTTTTAGGGAACACAATGCACTCCTCCAGAGAGGCAGTTGGCAATTTACATCCCGGCCATCAGCATAACAAGGCTCCCTGTTCTCCAGGGCCTGTCTTGAATTTCTGGTTTTTACCCTTTTTGTGGATGTCCCTTTGGACCGGTGGGAAGTGATACTTCTTTGTAGTGCAGACTTACATTGTCCGCTTGCTTGCTTGGCCAAAATGGGCGTATGCGTTTTCTCCTGAATATACTCAGGAGAAAACGCATACGCCCTTTTTGGACAAGTGCATCATTGTCGAAGTTGTGCCCCTCTTCCTGTGCTTTAAAGGCGATTCCAACATACCTCTTGAAATCTGTTTCCTGCTATTCTGCCTCACTTTCAAGTCCGCCTCGTTGCCTTCCCTCAACAGATTTTTGGATGATAGTTGTCCTTTATTACTCTGCCAGTTTGTGAATTGCTCTGCCCTATAGCTCCATTTTTTAACTCGTTTTTCTGAGCTGAACGCAAGTCCCAAATTTTGGTTTAGGACCTATACTGGTTCCCGGTGGGTGGCTGAGACTTTGGTTAATTCTTCTTCCTCCCGGGAAATAAGAGTGACATGTGCCCGTCCAAATGCCTAACAGCTACTCTCTCTTTGGTTCTCCCTCTTCGCTTTCATCCTTTGCCAAATTGGCAACCTGTGCGAACCAGGAGGTTAAAGGTGCTGTCTCTCCAAGTTGGGAGATTGATAGTAAACTAGTTAGAAAGTGAAACTGGAGCACCAGGAGAGGGACTATTCGTTGAGATTTAGAAACCTTTTGTATTCACAGTGTGTGCATTCTCTAGGTTTCCCATACATGTTATAGCTGTAGTAATATCCCCTACAACCTGGAGAGTTGGGACCCATGGAATGGGTGCCATGCATTATTGCTTTAAAGGGTCTGCATTTGCTCACGAATCTCACCAATCCTCTCAGTCCCATGTGTCCAGCCTTATGCCACCTCCAGCTGTCGTTCTAGATAGGGTCATTCCAAGTTTCATCAGAGAGCCTGAAGGAATTGTAAAGAATTTCGCTGTCTTTTTGTTTTGTTTTTGAAATTCCTTTTTATAGTGGGTTTGAGCTGATTCTCGCTGCCATCTTTATGCCAGTCTACACACACTTGATTCCCTTACGGAGACATATCAATACATAGGTTTTAAGATTCTTACTAGTCAGATATATTCCTCTGCGGGAAATATGGGGTTTTGAGTCCCTTTCACTGAGGAAGGTGTAGGTCTTGTCTATTCCATACTTGGTTTTTGGAACGGTACCTGTGCTTATATCAACCTCTGGTTTTATGCATCACCCCACCTCTCCTTCCCCCTTAAGCAGGCATAAGAGTGTTTTCTAAATGTGAGACTCTCTTCTCTTTCCTAACTCAGTTCATGTGTAGCCATGTTTACAGGATCTTCATAAGTGATATCTTATGATAAGTTTCTTTTCCTGTGTGATTATTTCACTTAGAATCATCGAACCTGAATCCACTCATTTTGCTGCTACTGGTCTTATGACATTGATTTCATGGCTGAGGGATATTCCATCATACGTAAGTACCACAATTTTTTGAACCATTTTTATCTTTCCTGGGATACTTAAGGTGTACCCAATTTGAGGTTCTTGTAAGCAGTGCATTCCTAAATTTTGGGGTGGCTCTGTCTTATTGATTTTCAGTTTTCCCATTTATATTCCCTAGACTGGAAGTGCCCTTGGCTCTGTAGCTCTGTTGTTTACTTGTTTTAGGGAACACAATGCACTCCTCCAGAGAGGCAGTTGGCAATTTACATCCCGGCCATCAGCATAACAAGGCTCCCTGTTCTCCAGGGCCTGTCTTGAATTTCTGGTTTTTACCCTTTTTGTGGATGTCCCTTTGGACCGGTGGGAAGTGATACTTCTTTGTAGTGCAGACTTACATTGTCCGCTTGCTTGCTTGGCCAAAATGGGCGTATGCGTTTTCTCCTGAATATACTCAGGAGAAAACGCATACGCCCTTTTTGGACAAGTGCATCATTGTCGAAGTTGTGCCCCTCTTCCTGTGCTTTAAAGGCGATTCCAACATACCTCTTGAAATCTGTTTCCTGCTATTCTGCCTCACTTTCAAGTCCGCCTCGTTGCCTTCCCTCAACAGATTTTTGGATGATAGTTGTCCTTTATTACTCTGCCAGTTTGTGAATTGCTCTGCCCTATAGCTCCATTTTTTAACTCGTTTTTCTGAGCTGAACGCAAGTCCCAAATTTTGGTTTAGGACCTATACTGGTTCCCGGTGGGTGGCTGAGACTTTGGTTAATTCTTCTTCCTCCCGGGAAATAAGAGTGACATGTGCCCGTCCAAATGCCTAACAGCTACTCTCTCTTTGGTTCTCCCTCTTCGCTTTCATCCTTTGCCAAATTGGCAACCTGTGCGAACCAGGAGGTTAAAGGTGCTGTCTCTCCAAGTTGGGAGATTGATAGTAAACTAGTTAGAAAGTGAAACTGGAGCACCAGGAGAGGGACTATTCGTTGAGATTTAGAAACCTTTTGTATTCACAGTGTGTGCATTCTCTAGGTTTCCCATACATGTTATAGCTGTAGTAATATCCCCTACAACCTGGAGAGTTGGGACCCATGGAATGGGTGTCATGCATTATTGCTTTAAAGGGTCTGCATTTGCTCACGAATCTCACCAATCCTCTCAGTCCCATGTGTCCAGCCTTATGCCACCTCCAGCTGTCGTTCTAGATAGGGTCATTCCAAGTTTCATCAGAGAGCCTGAAGGAATTGTAAAGAATTTCGCTGTCTTTTTGTTTTGTTTTTGAAATTCCTTTTTATAGTGGGTTTGAGCTGATTCTCGCTGCCATCTTTATGCCAGTCTACACACACTTGATTCCCTTACGGAGACATATCAATACATAGGTTTTAAGATTCTTACTAGTCAGATATATTCCTCTGCGGGAAATATGGGGTTTTGAGTCCCTTTCACTGAGGAAGGTGTAGGTCTTGTCTATTCCATACTTGGTTTTTGGAACGGTACCTGTGCTTATATCAACCTCTGGTTTTATGCATCACCCCACCTCTCCTTCCCCCTTAAGCAGGCATAAGAGTGTTTTCTAAATGTGAGACTCTCTTCTCTTTCCTAACTCAGTTCATGTGTAGCCATGTTTACAGGATCTTCATAAGTGATATCTTATGATAAGTTTCTTTTTCTGTGTGATTATTTCACTTAGAATCATCGAACCTGAATCCACTCATTTTGCTGCTACTGGTCTTATGACATTGATTTCATGGCTGAGGGATATTCCATCATACGTAAGTACCACAATTTTTTGAACCATTTTTATCTTTCCTGGGATACTTAAGGTGTACCCAATTTGAGGTTCTTGTAAGCAGTGCATTCCTAAATTTTGGGGTGGCTCTGTCTTATTGATTTTCAGTTTTCCCATTTATATTCCCTAGACTGGAAGTGCCCTTGGCTCTGTAGCTCTGTTGTTTACTTGTTTTAGGGAACACAATGCACTCCTCCAGAGAGGCAGTTGGCAATTTACATCCCGGCCATCAGCATAACAAGGCTCCCTGTTCTCCAGGGCCTGTCTTGAATTTCTGGTTTTTACCCTTTTTGTGGATGTCCCTTTGGACCGGTGGGAAGTGATACTTCTTTGTAGTGCAGACTTACATTGTCCGCTTGCTTGCTTGGCCAAAATGGGCGTATGCGTTTTCTCCTGAATATACTCAGGAGAAAACGCATACGCCCTTTTTGGACAAGTGCATCATTGTCGAAGTTGTGCCCCTCTTCCTGTGCTTTAAAGGCGATTCCAACATACCTCTTGAAATCTGTTTCCTGCTATTCTGCCTCACTTTCAAGTCCGCCTCGTTGCCTTCCCTCAACAGATTTTTGGATGATAGTTGTCCTTTATTACTCTGCCAGTTTGTGAATTGCTCTGCCCTATAGCTCCATTTTTTAACTCGTTTTTCTGAGCTGAACGCAAGTCCCAAATTTTGGTTTAGGACCTATACTGGTTCCCGGTGGGTGGCTGAGACTTTGGTTAATTCTTCTTCCTCCCGGGAAATAAGAGTGACATGTGCCCGTCCAAATGCCTAACAGCTACTCTCTCTTTGGTTCTCCCTCTTCGCTTTCATCCTTTGCCAAATTGGCAACCTGTGCGAACCAGGAGGTTAAAGGTGCTGTCTCTCCAAGTTGGGAGATTGATAGTAAACTAGTTAGAAAGTGAAACTGGAGCACCAGGAGAGGGACTATTCGTTGAGATTTAGAAACCTTTTGTATTCACAGTGTGTGCATTCTCTAGGTTTCCCATACATGTTATAGCTGTAGTAATATCCCCTACAACCTGGAGAGTTGGGACCCATGGAATGGGTGCCATGCATTATTGCTTTAAAGGGTCTGCATTTGCTCACGAATCTCACCAATCCTCTCAGTCCCATGTGTCCAGCCTTATGCCACCTCCAGCTGTCGTTCTAGATAGGGTCATTCCAAGTTTCATCAGAGAGCCTGAAGGAATTGTAAAGAATTTCGCTGTCTTTTTGTTTTGTTTTTGAAATTCCTTTTTATAGTGGGTTTGAGCTGATTCTCGCTGCCATCTTTATGCCAGTCTACACACACTTGATTCCCTTACGGAGACATATCAATACATAGGTTTTAAGATTCTTACTAGTCAGATATATTCCTCTGCGGGAAATATGGGGTTTTGAGTCCCTTTCACTGAGGAAGGTGTAGGTCTTGTCTATTCCATACTTGGTTTTTGGAACGGTACCTGTGCTTATATCAACCTCTGGTTTTATGCATCACCCCACCTCTCCTTCCCCCTTAAGCAGGCATAAGAGTGTTTTCTAAATGTGAGACTCTCTTCTCTTTCCTAACTCAGTTCATGTGTAGCCATGTTTACAGGATCTTCATAAGTGATATCTTATGATAAGTTTCTTTTTCTGTGTGATTATTTCACTTAGAATCATCGAACCTGAATCCACTCATTTTGCTGCTACTGGTCTTATGACATTGATTTCATGGCTGAGGGATATTCCATCATACGTAAGTACCACAATTTTTTGAACCATTTTTATCTTTCCTGGGATACTTAAGGTGTACCCAATTTGAGGTTCTTGTAAGCAGTGCATTCCTAAATTTTGGGGTGGCTCTGTCTTATTGATTTTCAGTTTTCCCATTTATATTCCCTAGACTGGAAGTGCCCTTGGCTCTGTAGCTCTGTTGTTTACTTGTTTTAGGGAACACAATGCACTCCTCCAGAGAGGCAGTTGGCAATTTACATCCCGGCCATCAGCATAACAAGGCTCCCTGTTCTCCAGGGCCTGTCTTGAATTTCTGGTTTTTACCCTTTTTGTGGATGTCCCTTTGGACCGGTGGGAAGTGATACTTCTTTGTAGTGCAGACTTACATTGTCCGCTTGCTTGCTTGGCCAAAATGGGCGTATGCGTTTTCTCCTGAATATACTCAGGAGAAAACGCATACGCCCTTTTTGGACAAGTGCATCATTGTCGAAGTTGTGCCCCTCTTCCTGTGCTTTAAAGGCGATTCCAACATACCTCTTGAAATCTGTTTCCTGCTATTCTGCCTCACTTTCAAGTCCGCCTCGTTGCCTTCCCTCAACAGATTTTTCGATGATAGTTGTCCTTTATTACTCTGCCAGTTTGTGAATTGCTCTGCCCTATAGCTCCATTTTTTAACTCGTTTTTCTGAGCTGAACGCAAGTCCCAAATTTTGGTTTAGGACCTATACTGGTTCCCGGTGGGTGGCTGAGACTTTGGTTAATTCTTCTTCCTCCCGGGAAATAAGAGTGACATGTGCCCGTCCAAATGCCTAACAGCTACTCTCTCTTTGGTTCTCCCTCTTCGCTTTCATCCTTTGCCAAATTGGCAACCTGTGCGAACCAGGAGGTTAAAGGTGCTGTCTCTCCAAGTTGGGAGATTGATAGTAAACTAGTTAGAAAGTGAAACTGGAGCACCAGGAGAGGGACTATTCGTTGAGATTTAGAAACCTTTTGTATTCACAGTGTGTGCATTCTCTAGGTTTCCCATACATGTTATAGCTGTAGTAATATCCCCTACAACCTGGAGAGTTGGGACCCATGGAATGGGTGCCATGCATTATTGCTTTAAAGGGTCTGCATTTGCTCACGAATCTCACCAATCCTCTCAGTCCCATGTGTCCAGCCTTATGCCACCTCCAGCTGTCGTTCTAGATAGGGTCATTCCAAGTTTCATCAGAGAGCCTGAAGGAATTGTAAAGAATTTCGCTGTCTTTTTGTTTTGTTTTTGAAATTCCTTTTTATAGTGGGTTTGAGCTGATTCTCGCTGCCATCTTTATGCCAGTCTACACACACTTGATTCCCTTACGGAGACATATCAATACATAGGTTTTAAGATTCTTACTAGTCAGATATATTCCTCTGCGGGAAATATGGGGTTTTGAGTCCCTTTCACTGAGGAAGGTGTAGGTCTTGTCTATTCCATACTTGGTTTTTGGAACGGTACCTGTGCTTATATCAACCTCTGGTTTTATGCATCACCCCACCTCTCCTTCCCCCTTAAGCAGGCATAAGAGTGTTTTCTAAATGTGAGACTCTCTTCTCTTTCCTAACTCAGTTCATGTGTAGCCATGTTTACAGGATCTTCATAAGTGATATCTTATGATAAGTTTCTTTTTCTGTGTGATTATTTCACTTAGAATCATCGAACCTGAATCCACTCATTTTGCTGCTACTGGTCTTATGACATTGATTTCATGGCTGAGGGATATTCCATCATACGTAAGTACCACAATTTTTTGAACCATTTTTATCTTTCCTGGGATACTTAAGGTGTACCCAATTTGAGGTTCTTGTAAGCAGTGCATTCCTAAATTTTGGGGTGGCTCTGTCTTATTGATTTTCAGTTTTCCCATTTATATTCCCTAGACTGGAAGTGCCCTTGGCTCTGTAGCTCTGTTGTTTACTTGTTTTAGGGAACACAATGCACTCCTCCAGAGAGGCAGTTGGCAATTTACATCCCGGCCATCAGCATAACAAGGCTCCCTGTTCTCCAGGGCCTGTCTTGAATTTCTGGTTTTTACCCTTTTTGTGGATGTCCCTTTGGACCGGTGGGAAGTGATACTTCTTTGTAGTGCAGACTTACATTGTCCGCTTGCTTGCTTGGCCAAAATGGGCGTATGCGTTTTCTCCTGAATATACTCAGGAGAAAACGCATACGCCCTTTTTGGACAAGTGCATCATTGTCGAAGTTGTGCCCCTCTTCCTGTGCTTTAAAGGCGATTCCAACATACCTCTTGAAATCTGTTTCCTGCTATTCTGCCTCACTTTCAAGTCCGCCTCGTTGCCTTCCCTCAACAGATTTTTCGATGATAGTTGTCCTTTATTACTCTGCCAGTTTGTGAATTGCTCTGCCCTATAGCTCCATTTTTTAACTCGTTTTTCTGAGCTGAACGCAAGTCCCAAATTTTGGTTTAGGACCTATACTGGTTCCCGGTGGGTGGCTGAGACTTTGGTTAATTCTTCTTCCTCCCGGGAAATAAGAGTGACATGTGCCCGTCCAAATGCCTAACAGCTACTCTCTCTTTGGTTCTCCCTCTTCGCTTTCATCCTTTGCCAAATTGGCAACCTGTGCGAACCAGGAGGTTAAAGGTGCTGTCTCTCCAAGTTGGGAGATTGATAGTAAACTAGTTAGAAAGTGAAACTGGAGCACCAGGAGAGGGACTATTCGTTGAGATTTAGAAACCTTTTGTATTCACAGTGTGTGCATTCTCTAGGTTTCCCATACATGTTATAGCTGTAGTAATATCCCCTACAACCTGGAGAGTTGGGACCCATGGAATGGGTGCCATGCATTATTGCTTTAAAGGGTCTGCATTTGCTCACGAATCTCACCAATCCTCTCAGTCCCATGTGTCCAGCCTTATGCCACCTCCAGCTGTCGTTCTAGATAGGGTCATTCCAAGTTTCATCAGAGAGCCTGAAGGAATTGTAAAGAATTTCGCTGTCTTTTTGTTTTGTTTTTGAAATTCCTTTTTATAGTGGGTTTGAGCTGATTCTCGCTGCCATCTTTATGCCAGTCTACACACACTTGATTCCCTTACGGAGACATATCAATACATAGGTTTTAAGATTCTTACTAGTCAGATATATTCCTCTGCGGGAAATATGGGGTTTTGAGTCCCTTTCACTGAGGAAGGTGTAGGTCTTGTCTATTCCATACTTGGTTTTTGGAACGGTACCTGTGCTTATATCAACCTCTGGTTTTATGCATCACCCCACCTCTCCTTCCCCCTTAAGCAGGCATAAGAGTGTTTTCTAAATGTGAGACTCTCTTCTCTTTCCTAACTCAGTTCATGTGTAGCCATGTTTACAGGATCTTCATAAGTGATATCTTATGATAAGTTTCTTTTTCTGTGTGATTATTTCACTTAGAATCATCGAACCTGAATCCACTCATTTTGCTGCTACTGGTCTTATGACATTGATTTCATGGCTGAGGGATATTCCATCATACGTAAGTACCACAATTTTTTGAACCATTTTTATCTTTCCTGGGATACTTAAGGTGTACCCAATTTGAGGTTCTTGTAAGCAGTGCATTCCTAAATTTTGGGGTGGCTCTGTCTTATTGATTTTCAGTTTTCCCATTTATATTCCCTAGACTGGAAGTGCCCTTGGCTCTGTAGCTCTGTTGTTTACTTGTTTTAGGGAACACAATGCACTCCTCCAGAGAGGCAGTTGGCAATTTACATCCCGGCCATCAGCATAACAAGGCTCCCTGTTCTCCAGGGCCTGTCTTGAATTTCTGGTTTTTACCCTTTTTGTGGATGTCCCTTTGGACCGGTGGGAAGTGATACTTCTTTGTAGTGCAGACTTACATTGTCCGCTTGCTTGCTTGGCCAAAATGGGCGTATGCGTTTTCTCCTGAATATACTCAGGAGAAAACGCATACGCCCTTTTTGGACAAGTGCATCATTGTCGAAGTTGTGCCCCTCTTCCTGTGCTTTAAAGGCGATTCCAACATACCTCTTGAAATCTGTTTCCTGCTATTCTGCCTCACTTTCAAGTCCGCCTCGTTGCCTTCCCTCAACAGATTTTTGGATGATAGTTGTCCTTTATTACTCTGCCAGTTTGTGAATTGCTCTGCCCTATAGCTCCATTTTTTAACTCGTTTTTCTGAGCTGAACGCAAGTCCCAAATTTTGGTTTAGGACCTATACTGGTTCCCGGTGGGTGGCTGAGACTTTGGTTAATTCTTCTTCCTCCCGGGAAATAAGAGTGACATGTGCCCGTCCAAATGCCTAACAGCTACTCTCTCTTTGGTTCTCCCTCTTCGCTTTCATCCTTTGCCAAATTGGCAACCTGTGCGAACCAGGAGGTTAAAGGTGCTGTCTCTCCAAGTTGGGAGATTGATAGTAAACTAGTTAGAAAGTGAAACTGGAGCACCAGGAGAGGGACTATTCGTTGAGATTTAGAAACCTTTTGTATTCACAGTGTGTGCATTCTCTAGGTTTCCCATACATGTTATAGCTGTAGTAATATCCCCTACAACCTGGAGAGTTGGGACCCATGGAATGGGTGCCATGCATTATTGCTTTAAAGGGTCTGCATTTGCTCACGAATCTCACCAATCCTCTCAGTCCCATGTGTCCAGCCTTATGCCACCTCCAGCTGTCGTTCTAGATAGGGTCATTCCAAGTTTCATCAGAGAGCCTGAAGGAATTGTAAAGAATTTCGCTGTCTTTTTGTTTTGTTTTTGAAATTCCTTTTTATAGTGGGTTTGAGCTGATTCTCGCTGCCATCTTTATGCCAGTCTACACACACTTGATTCCCTTACGGAGACATATCAATACATAGGTTTTAAGATTCTTACTAGTCAGATATATTCCTCTGCGGGAAATATGGGGTTTTGAGTCCCTTTCACTGAGGAAGGTGTAGGTCTTGTCTATTCCATACTTGGTTTTTGGAACGGTACCTGTGCTTATATCAACCTCTGGTTTTATGCATCACCCCACCTCTCCTTCCCCCTTAAGCAGGCATAAGAGTGTTTTCTAAATGTGAGACTCTCTTCTCTTTCCTAACTCAGTTCATGTGTAGCCATGTTTACAGGATCTTCATAAGTGATATCTTATGATAAGTTTCTTTTTCTGTGTGATTATTTCACTTAGAATCATCGAACCTGAATCCACTCATTTTGCTGCTACTGGTCTTATGACATTGATTTCATGGCTGAGGGATATTCCATCATACGTAAGTACCACAATTTTTTGAACCATTTTTATCTTTCCTGGGATACTTAAGGTGTACCCAATTTGAGGTTCTTGTAAGCAGTGCATTCCTAAATTTTGGGGTGGCTCTGTCTTATTGATTTTCAGTTTTCCCATTTATATTCCCTAGACTGGAAGTGCCCTTGGCTCTGTAGCTCTGTTGTTTACTTGTTTTAGGGAACACAATGCACTCCTCCAGAGAGGCAGTTGGCAATTTACATCCCGGCCATCAGCATAACAAGGCTCCCTGTTCTCCAGGGCCTGTCTTGAATTTCTGGTTTTTACCCTTTTTGTGGATGTCCCTTTGGACCGGTGGGAAGTGATACTTCTTTGTAGTGCAGACTTACATTGTCCGCTTGCTTGCTTGGCCAAAATGGGCGTATGCGTTTTCTCCTGAATATACTCAGGAGAAAACGCATACGCCCTTTTTGGACAAGTGCATCATTGTCGAAGTTGTGCCCCTCTTCCTGTGCTTTAAAGGCGATTCCAACATACCTCTTGAAATCTGTTTCCTGCTATTCTGCCTCACTTTCAAGTCCGCCTCGTTGCCTTCCCTCAACAGATTTTTGGATGATAGTTGTCCTTTATTACTCTGCCAGTTTGTGAATTGCTCTGCCCTATAGCTCCATTTTTTAACTCGTTTTTCTGAGCTGAACGCAAGTCCCAAATTTTGGTTTAGGACCTATACTGGTTCCCGGTGGGTGGCTGAGACTTTGGTTAATTCTTCTTCCTCCCGGGAAATAAGAGTGACATGTGCCCGTCCAAATGCCTAACAGCTACTCTCTCTTTGGTTCTCCCTCTTCGCTTTCATCCTTTGCCAAATTGGCAACCTGTGCGAACCAGGAGGTTAAAGGTGCTGTCTCTCCAAGTTGGGAGATTGATAGTAAACTAGTTAGAAAGTGAAACTGGAGCACCAGGAGAGGGACTATTCGTTGAGATTTAGAAACCTTTTGTATTCACAGTGTGTGCATTCTCTAGGTTTCCCATACATGTTATAGCTGTAGTAATATCCCCTACAACCTGGAGAGTTGGGACCCATGGAATGGGTGCCATGCATTATTGCTTTAAAGGGTCTGCATTTGCTCACGAATCTCACCAATCCTCTCAGTCCCATGTGTCCAGCCTTATGCCACCTCCAGCTGTCGTTCTAGATAGGGTCATTCCAAGTTTCATCAGAGAGCCTGAAGGAATTGTAAAGAATTTCGCTGTCTTTTTGTTTTGTTTTTGAAATTCCTTTTTATAGTGGGTTTGAGCTGATTCTCGCTGCCATCTTTATGCCAGTCTACACACACTTGATTCCCTTACGGAGACATATCAATACATAGGTTTTAAGATTCTTACTAGTCAGATATATTCCTCTGCGGGAAATATGGGGTTTTGAGTCCCTTTCACTGAGGAAGGTGTAGGTCTTGTCTATTCCATACTTGGTTTTTGGAACGGTACCTGTGCTTATATCAACCTCTGGTTTTATGCATCACCCCACCTCTCCTTCCCCCTTAAGCAGGCATAAGAGTGTTTTCTAAATGTGAGACTCTCTTCTCTTTCCTAACTCAGTTCATGTGTAGCCATGTTTACAGGATCTTCATAAGTGATATCTTATGATAAGTTTCTTTTTCTGTGTGATTATTTCACTTAGAATCATCGAACCTGAATCCACTCATTTTGCTGCTACTGGTCTTATGACATTGATTTCATGGCTGAGGGATATTCCATCATACGTAAGTACCACAATTTTTTGAACCATTTTTATCTTTCCTGGGATACTTAAGGTGTACCCAATTTGAGGTTCTTGTAAGCAGTGCATTCCTAAATTTTGGGGTGGCTCTGTCTTATTGATTTTCAGTTTTCCCATTTATATTCCCTAGACTGGAAGTGCCCTTGGCTCTGTAGCTCTGTTGTTTACTTGTTTTAGGGAACACAATGCACTCCTCCAGAGAGGCAGTTGGCAATTTACATCCCGGCCATCAGCATAACAAGGCTCCCTGTTCTCCAGGGCCTGTCTTGAATTTCTGGTTTTTACCCTTTTTGTGGATGTCCCTTTGGACCGGTGGGAAGTGATACTTCTTTGTAGTGCAGACTTACATTGTCCGCTTGCTTGCTTGGCCAAAATGGGCGTATGCGTTTTCTCCTGAATATACTCAGGAGAAAACGCATACGCCCTTTTTGGACAAGTGCATCATTGTCGAAGTTGTGCCCCTCTTCCTGTGCTTTAAAGGCGATTCCAACATACCTCTTGAAATCTGTTTCCTGCTATTCTGCCTCACTTTCAAGTCCGCCTCGTTGCCTTCCCTCAACAGATTTTTGGATGATAGTTGTCCTTTATTACTCTGCCAGTTTGTGAATTGCTCTGCCCTATAGCTCCATTTTTTAACTCGTTTTTCTGAGCTGAACGCAAGTCCCAAATTTTGGTTTAGGACCTATACTGGTTCCCGGTGGGTGGCTGAGACTTTGGTTAATTCTTCTTCCTCCCGGGAAATAAGAGTGACATGTGCCCGTCCAAATGCCTAACAGCTACTCTCTCTTTGGTTCTCCCTCTTCGCTTTCATCCTTTGCCAAATTGGCAACCTGTGCGAACCAGGAGGTTAAAGGTGCTGTCTCTCCAAGTTGGGAGATTGATAGTAAACTAGTTAGAAAGTGAAACTGGAGCACCAGGAGAGGGACTATTCGTTGAGATTTAGAAACCTTTTGTATTCACAGTGTGTGCATTCTCTAGGTTTCCCATACATGTTATAGCTGTAGTAATATCCCCTACAACCTGGAGAGTTGGGACCCATGGAATGGGTGCCATGCATTATTGCTTTAAAGGGTCTGCATTTGCTCACGAATCTCACCAATCCTCTCAGTCCCATGTGTCCAGCCTTATGCCACCTCCAGCTGTCGTTCTAGATAGGGTCATTCCAAGTTTCATCAGAGAGCCTGAAGGAATTGTAAAGAATTTCGCTGTCTTTTTGTTTTGTTTTTGAAATTCCTTTTTATAGTGGGTTTGAGCTGATTCTCGCTGCCATCTTTATGCCAGTCTACACACACTTGATTCCCTTACGGAGACATATCAATACATAGGTTTTAAGATTCTTACTAGTCAGATATATTCCTCTGCGGGAAATATGGGGTTTTGAGTCCCTTTCACTGAGGAAGGTGTAGGTCTTGTCTATTCCATACTTGGTTTTTGGAACGGTACCTGTGCTTATATCAACCTCTGGTTTTATGCATCACCCCACCTCTCCTTCCCCCTTAAGCAGGCATAAGAGTGTTTTCTAAATGTGAGACTCTCTTCTCTTTCCTAACTCAGTTCATGTGTAGCCATGTTTACAGGATCTTCATAAGTGATATCTTATGATAAGTTTCTTTTTCTGTGTGATTATTTCACTTAGAATCATCGAACCTGAATCCACTCATTTTGCTGCTACTGGTCTTATGACATTGATTTCATGGCTGAGGGATATTCCATCATACGTAAGTACCACAATTTTTTGAACCATTTTTATCTTTCCTGGGATACTTAAGGTGTACCCAATTTGAGGTTCTTGTAAGCAGTGCATTCCTAAATTTTGGGGTGGCTCTGTCTTATTGATTTTCAGTTTTCCCATTTATATTCCCTAGACTGGAAGTGCCCTTGGCTCTGTAGCTCTGTTGTTTACTTGTTTTAGGGAACACAATGCACTCCTCCAGAGAGGCAGTTGGCAATTTACATCCCGGCCATCAGCATAACAAGGCTCCCTGTTCTCCAGGGCCTGTCTTGAATTTCTGGTTTTTACCCTTTTTGTGGATGTCCCTTTGGACCGGTGGGAAGTGATACTTCTTTGTAGTGCAGACTTACATTGTCCGCTTGCTTGCTTGGCCAAAATGGGCGTATGCGTTTTCTCCTGAATATACTCAGGAGAAAACGCATACGCCCTTTTTGGACAAGTGCATCATTGTCGAAGTTGTGCCCCTCTTCCTGTGCTTTAAAGGCGATTCCAACATACCTCTTGAAATCTGTTTCCTGCTATTCTGCCTCACTTTCAAGTCCGCCTCGTTGCCTTCCCTCAACAGATTTTTGGATGATAGTTGTCCTTTATTACTCTGCCAGTTTGTGAATTGCTCTGCCCTATAGCTCCATTTTTTAACTCGTTTTTCTGAGCTGAACGCAAGTCCCAAATTTTGGTTTAGGACCTATACTGGTTCCCGGTGGGTGGCTGAGACTTTGGTTAATTCTTCTTCCTCCCGGGAAATAAGAGTGACATGTGCCCGTCCAAATGCCTAACAGCTACTCTCTCTTTGGTTCTCCCTCTTCGCTTTCATCCTTTGCCAAATTGGCAACCTGTGCGAACCAGGAGGTTAAAGGTGCTGTCTCTCCAAGTTGGGAGATTGATAGTAAACTAGTTAGAAAGTGAAACTGGAGCACCAGGAGAGGGACTATTCGTTGAGATTTAGAAACCTTTTGTATTCACAGTGTGTGCATTCTCTAGGTTTCCCATACATGTTATAGCTGTAGTAATATCCCCTACAACCTGGAGAGTTGGGACCCATGGAATGGGTGCCATGCATTATTGCTTTAAAGGGTCTGCATTTGCTCACGAATCTCACCAATCCTCTCAGTCCCATGTGTCCAGCCTTATGCCACCTCCAGCTGTCGTTCTAGATAGGGTCATTCCAAGTTTCATCAGAGAGCCTGAAGGAATTGTAAAGAATTTCGCTGTCTTTTTGTTTTGTTTTTGAAATTCCTTTTTATAGTGGGTTTGAGCTGATTCTCGCTGCCATCTTTATGCCAGTCTACACACACTTGATTCCCTTACGGAGACATATCAATACATAGGTTTTAAGATTCTTACTAGTCAGATATATTCCTCTGCGGGAAATATGGGGTTTTGAGTCCCTTTCACTGAGGAAGGTGTAGGTCTTGTCTATTCCATACTTGGTTTTTGGAACGGTACCTGTGCTTATATCAACCTCTGGTTTTATGCATCACCCCACCTCTCCTTCCCCCTTAAGCAGGCATAAGAGTGTTTTCTAAATGTGAGACTCTCTTCTCTTTCCTAACTCAGTTCATGTGTAGCCATGTTTACAGGATCTTCATAAGTGATATCTTATGATAAGTTTCTTTTTCTGTGTGATTATTTCACTTAGAATCATCGAACCTGAATCCACTCATTTTGCTGCTACTGGTCTTATGACATTGATTTCATGGCTGAGGGATATTCCATCATACGTAAGTACCACAATTTTTTGAACCATTTTTATCTTTCCTGGGATACTTAAGGTGTACCCAATTTGAGGTTCTTGTAAGCAGTGCATTCCTAAATTTTGGGGTGGCTCTGTCTTATTGATTTTCAGTTTTCCCATTTATATTCCCTAGACTGGAAGTGCCCTTGGCTCTGTAGCTCTGTTGTTTACTTGTTTTAGGGAACACAATGCACTCCTCCAGAGAGGCAGTTGGCAATTTACATCCCGGCCATCAGCATAACAAGGCTCCCTGTTCTCCAGGGCCTGTCTTGAATTTCTGGTTTTTACCCTTTTTGTGGATGTCCCTTTGGACCGGTGGGAAGTGATACTTCTTTGTAGTGCAGACTTACATTGTCCGCTTGCTTGCTTGGCCAAAATGGGCGTATGCGTTTTCTCCTGAATATACTCAGGAGAAAACGCATACGCCCTTTTTGGACAAGTGCATCATTGTCGAAGTTGTGCCCCTCTTCCTGTGCTTTAAAGGCGATTCCAACATACCTCTTGAAATCTGTTTCCTGCTATTCTGCCTCACTTTCAAGTCCGCCTCGTTGCCTTCCCTCAACAGATTTTTGGATGATAGTTGTCCTTTATTACTCTGCCAGTTTGTGAATTGCTCTGCCCTATAGCTCCATTTTTTAACTCGTTTTTCTGAGCTGAACGCAAGTCCCAAATTTTGGTTTAGGACCTATACTGGTTCCCGGTGGGTGGCTGAGACTTTGGTTAATTCTTCTTCCTCCCGGGAAATAAGAGTGACATGTGCCCGTCCAAATGCCTAACAGCTACTCTCTCTTTGGTTCTCCCTCTTCGCTTTCATCCTTTGCCAAATTGGCAACCTGTGCGAACCAGGAGGTTAAAGGTGCTGTCTCTCCAAGTTGGGAGATTGATAGTAAACTAGTTAGAAAGTGAAACTGGAGCACCAGGAGAGGGACTATTCGTTGAGATTTAGAAACCTTTTGTATTCACAGTGTGTGCATTCTCTAGGTTTCCCATACATGTTATAGCTGTAGTAATATCCCCTACAACCTGGAGAGTTGGGACCCATGGAATGGGTGCCATGCATTATTGCTTTAAAGGGTCTGCATTTGCTCACGAATCTCACCAATCCTCTCAGTCCCATGTGTCCAGCCTTATGCCACCTCCAGCTGTCGTTCTAGATAGGGTCATTCCAAGTTTCATCAGAGAGCCTGAAGGAATTGTAAAGAATTTCGCTGTCTTTTTGTTTTGTTTTTGAAATTCCTTTTTATAGTGGGTTTGAGCTGATTCTCGCTGCCATCTTTATGCCAGTCTACACACACTTGATTCCCTTACGGAGACATATCAATACATAGGTTTTAAGATTCTTACTAGTCAGATATATTCCTCTGCGGGAAATATGGGGTTTTGAGTCCCTTTCACTGAGGAAGGTGTAGGTCTTGTCTATTCCATACTTGGTTTTTGGAACGGTACCTGTGCTTATATCAACCTCTGGTTTTATGCATCACCCCACCTCTCCTTCCCCCTTAAGCAGGCATAAGAGTGTTTTCTAAATGTGAGACTCTCTTCTCTTTCCTAACTCAGTTCATGTGTAGCCATGTTTACAGGATCTTCATAAGTGATATCTTATGATAAGTTTCTTTTTCTGTGTGATTATTTCACTTAGAATCATCGAACCTGAATCCACTCATTTTGCTGCTACTGGTCTTATGACATTGATTTCATGGCTGAGGGATATTCCATCATACGTAAGTACCACAATTTTTTGAACCATTTTTATCTTTCCTGGGATACTTAAGGTGTACCCAATTTGAGGTTCTTGTAAGCAGTGCATTCCTAAATTTTGGGGTGGCTCTGTCTTATTGATTTTCAGTTTTCCCATTTATATTCCCTAGACTGGAAGTGCCCTTGGCTCTGTAGCTCTGTTGTTTACTTGTTTTAGGGAACACAATGCACTCCTCCAGAGAGGCAGTTGGCAATTTACATCCCGGCCATCAGCATAACAAGGCTCCCTGTTCTCCAGGGCCTGTCTTGAATTTCTGGTTTTTACCCTTTTTGTGGATGTCCCTTTGGACCGGTGGGAAGTGATACTTCTTTGTAGTGCAGACTTACATTGTCCGCTTGCTTGCTTGGCCAAAATGGGCGTATGCGTTTTCTCCTGAATATACTCAGGAGAAAACGCATACGCCCTTTTTGGACAAGTGCATCATTGTCGAAGTTGTGCCCCTCTTCCTGTGCTTTAAAGGCGATTCCAACATACCTCTTGAAATCTGTTTCCTGCTATTCTGCCTCACTTTCAAGTCCGCCTCGTTGCCTTCCCTCAACAGATTTTTGGATGATAGTTGTCCTTTATTACTCTGCCAGTTTGTGAATTGCTCTGCCCTATAGCTCCATTTTTTAACTCGTTTTTCTGAGCTGAACGCAAGTCCCAAATTTTGGTTTAGGACCTATACTGGTTCCCGGTGGGTGGCTGAGACTTTGGTTAATTCTTCTTCCTCCCGGGAAATAAGAGTGACATGTGCCCGTCCAAATGCCTAACAGCTACTCTCTCTTTGGTTCTCCCTCTTCGCTTTCATCCTTTGCCAAATTGGCAACCTGTGCGAACCAGGAGGTTAAAGGTGCTGTCTCTCCAAGTTGGGAGATTGATAGTAAACTAGTTAGAAAGTGAAACTGGAGCACCAGGAGAGGGACTATTCGTTGAGATTTAGAAACCTTTTGTATTCACAGTGTGTGCATTCTCTAGGTTTCCCATACATGTTATAGCTGTAGTAATATCCCCTACAACCTGGAGAGTTGGGACCCATGGAATGGGTGCCATGCATTATTGCTTTAAAGGGTCTGCATTTGCTCACGAATCTCACCAATCCTCTCAGTCCCATGTGTCCAGCCTTATGCCACCTCCAGCTGTCGTTCTAGATAGGGTCATTCCAAGTTTCATCAGAGAGCCTGAAGGAATTGTAAAGAATTTCGCTGTCTTTTTGTTTTGTTTTTGAAATTCCTTTTTATAGTGGGTTTGAGCTGATTCTCGCTGCCATCTTTATGCCAGTCTACACACACTTGATTCCCTTACGGAGACATATCAATACATAGGTTTTAAGATTCTTACTAGTCAGATATATTCCTCTGCGGGAAATATGGGGTTTTGAGTCCCTTTCACTGAGGAAGGTGTAGGTCTTGTCTATTCCATACTTGGTTTTTGGAACGGTACCTGTGCTTATATCAACCTCTGGTTTTATGCATCACCCCACCTCTCCTTCCCCCTTAAGCAGGCATAAGAGTGTTTTCTAAATGTGAGACTCTCTTCTCTTTCCTAACTCAGTTCATGTGTAGCCATGTTTACAGGATCTTCATAAGTGATATCTTATGATAAGTTTCTTTTTCTGTGTGATTATTTCACTTAGAATCATCGAACCTGAATCCACTCATTTTGCTGCTACTGGTCTTATGACATTGATTTCATGGCTGAGGGATATTCCATCATACGTAAGTACCACAATTTTTTGAACCATTTTTATCTTTCCTGGGATACTTAAGGTGTACCCAATTTGAGGTTCTTGTAAGCAGTGCATTCCTAAATTTTGGGGTGGCTCTGTCTTATTGATTTTCAGTTTTCCCATTTATATTCCCTAGACTGGAAGTGCCCTTGGCTCTGTAGCTCTGTTGTTTACTTGTTTTAGGGAACACAATGCACTCCTCCAGAGAGGCAGTTGGCAATTTACATCCCGGCCATCAGCATAACAAGGCTCCCTGTTCTCCAGGGCCTGTCTTGAATTTCTGGTTTTTACCCTTTTTGTGGATGTCCCTTTGGACCGGTGGGAAGTGATACTTCTTTGTAGTGCAGACTTACATTGTCCGCTTGCTTGCTTGGCCAAAATGGGCGTATGCGTTTTCTCCTGAATATACTCAGGAGAAAACGCATACGCCCTTTTTGGACAAGTGCATCATTGTCGAAGTTGTGCCCCTCTTCCTGTGCTTTAAAGGCGATTCCAACATACCTCTTGAAATCTGTTTCCTGCTATTCTGCCTCACTTTCAAGTCCGCCTCGTTGCCTTCCCTCAACAGATTTTTGGATGATAGTTGTCCTTTATTACTCTGCCAGTTTGTGAATTGCTCTGCCCTATAGCTCCATTTTTTAACTCGTTTTTCTGAGCTGAACGCAAGTCCCAAATTTTGGTTTAGGACCTATACTGGTTCCCGGTGGGTGGCTGAGACTTTGGTTAATTCTTCTTCCTCCCGGGAAATAAGAGTGACATGTGCCCGTCCAAATGCCTAACAGCTACTCTCTCTTTGGTTCTCCCTCTTCGCTTTCATCCTTTGCCAAATTGGCAACCTGTGCGAACCAGGAGGTTAAAGGTGCTGTCTCTCCAAGTTGGGAGATTGATAGTAAACTAGTTAGAAAGTGAAACTGGAGCACCAGGAGAGGGACTATTCGTTGAGATTTAGAAACCTTTTGTATTCACAGTGTGTGCATTCTCTAGGTTTCCCATACATGTTATAGCTGTAGTAATATCCCCTACAACCTGGAGAGTTGGGACCCATGGAATGGGTGCCATGCATTATTGCTTTAAAGGGTCTGCATTTGCTCACGAATCTCACCAATCCTCTCAGTCCCATGTGTCCAGCCTTATGCCACCTCCAGCTGTCGTTCTAGATAGGGTCATTCCAAGTTTCATCAGAGAGCCTGAAGGAATTGTAAAGAATTTCGCTGTCTTTTTGTTTTGTTTTTGAAATTCCTTTTTATAGTGGGTTTGAGCTGATTCTCGCTGCCATCTTTATGCCAGTCTACACACACTTGATTCCCTTACGGAGACATATCAATACATAGGTTTTAAGATTCTTACTAGTCAGATATATTCCTCTGCGGGAAATATGGGGTTTTGAGTCCCTTTCACTGAGGAAGGTGTAGGTCTTGTCTATTCCATACTTGGTTTTTGGAACGGTACCTGTGCTTATATCAACCTCTGGTTTTATGCATCACCCCACCTCTCCTTCCCCCTTAAGCAGGCATAAGAGTGTTTTCTAAATGTGAGACTCTCTTCTCTTTCCTAACTCAGTTCATGTGTAGCCATGTTTACAGGATCTTCATAAGTGATATCTTATGATAAGTTTCTTTTTCTGTGTGATTATTTCACTTAGAATCATCGAACCTGAATCCACTCATTTTGCTGCTACTGGTCTTATGACATTGATTTCATGGCTGAGGGATATTCCATCATACGTAAGTACCACAATTTTTTGAACCATTTTTATCTTTCCTGGGATACTTAAGGTGTACCCAATTTGAGGTTCTTGTAAGCAGTGCATTCCTAAATTTTGGGGTGGCTCTGTCTTATTGATTTTCAGTTTTCCCATTTATATTCCCTAGACTGGAAGTGCCCTTGGCTCTGTAGCTCTGTTGTTTACTTGTTTTAGGGAACACAATGCACTCCTCCAGAGAGGCAGTTGGCAATTTACATCCCGGCCATCAGCATAACAAGGCTCCCTGTTCTCCAGGGCCTGTCTTGAATTTCTGGTTTTTACCCTTTTTGTGGATGTCCCTTTGGACCGGTGGGAAGTGATACTTCTTTGTAGTGCAGACTTACATTGTCCGCTTGCTTGCTTGGCCAAAATGGGCGTATGCGTTTTCTCCTGAATATACTCAGGAGAAAACGCATACGCCCTTTTTGGACAAGTGCATCATTGTCGAAGTTGTGCCCCTCTTCCTGTGCTTTAAAGGCGATTCCAACATACCTCTTGAAATCTGTTTCCTGCTATTCTGCCTCACTTTCAAGTCCGCCTCGTTGCCTTCCCTCAACAGATTTTTGGATGATAGTTGTCCTTTATTACTCTGCCAGTTTGTGAATTGCTCTGCCCTATAGCTCCATTTTTTAACTCGTTTTTCTGAGCTGAACGCAAGTCCCATATTTTGGTTTAGGACCTATACTGGTTCCCGGTGGGTGGCTGAGACTTTGGTTAATTCTTCTTCCTCCCGGGAAATAAGAGTGACATGTGCCCGTCCAAATGCCTAACAGCTACTCTCTCTTTGGTTCTCCCTCTTCGCTTTCATCCTTTGCCAAATTGGCAACCTGTGAGAACCAGGAGGTTAAAGGGGCTGTCTCTCCAAGTTGGGAGATTGATAGTAAACTAGTTAGAAAGTGAAACTGGAGCACCAGGAGAGGGACTATTCGTTGAGATTTAGAAACCTTTTGTATTCACAGTGTGTGCATTCTCTAGGTTTCCCATACATGTTATAGCTGTAGTAATATCCCCTACAACCTGGAGAGTTGGGACCCATGGAATGGGTGCCATGCATTATTGCTTTAAAGGGTCTGCATTTGCTCACGAATCTCACCAATCCTCTCAGTCCCATGTGTCCAGCCTTATGCCACCTCCAGCTGTCGTTCTAGATAGGGTCATTCCAAGTTTCATCAGAGAGCCTGAAGGAATTGTAAAGAATTTCGCTGTCTTTTTGTTTTGTTTTTGAAATTCCTTTTTATAGTGGGTTTGAGCTGATTCTCGCTGCCATCTTTATGCCAGTCTACACACACTTGATTCCCTTACGGAGACATATCAATACATAGGTTTTAAGATTCTTACTAGTCAGATATATTCCTCTGCGGGAAATATGGGGTTTTGAGTCCCTTTCACTGAGGAAGGTGTAGGTCTTGTCTATTCCATACTTGGTTTTTGGAACGGTACCTGTGCTTATATCAACCTCTGGTTTTATGCATCACCCCACCTCTCCTTCCCCCTTAAGCAGGCATAAGAGTGTTTTCTAAATGTGAGACTCTCTTCTCTTTCCTAACTCAGTTCATGTGTAGCCATGTTTACAGGATCTTCATAAGTGATATCTTATGATAAGTTTCTTTTTCTGTGTGATTATTTCACTTAGAATCATCGAACCTGAATCCACTCATTTTGCTGCTACTGGTCTTATGACATTGATTTCATGGCTGAGGGATATTCCATCATACGTAAGTACCACAATTTTTTGAACCATTTTTATCTTTCCTGGGATACTTAAGGTGTACCCAATTTGAGGTTCTTGTAAGCAGTGCATTCCTAAATTTTGGGGTGGCTCTGTCTTATTGATTTTCAGTTTTCCCATTTATATTCCCTAGACTGGAAGTGCCCTTGGCTCTGTAGCTCTGTTGTTTACTTGTTTTAGGGAACACAATGCACTCCTCCAGAGAGGCAGTTGGCAATTTACATCCCGGCCATCAGCATAACAAGGCTCCCTGTTCTCCAGGGCCTGTCTTGAATTTCTGGTTTTTACCCTTTTTGTGGATGTCCCTTTGGACCGGTGGGAAGTGATACTTCTTTGTAGTGCAGACTTACATTGTCCGCTTGCTTGCTTGGCCAAAATGGGCGTATGCGTTTTCTCCTGAATATACTCAGGAGAAAACGCATACGCCCTTTTTGGACAAGTGCATCATTGTCGAAGTTGTGCCCCTCTTCCTGTGCTTTAAAGGCGATTCCAACATACCTCTTGAAATCTGTTTCCTGCTATTCTGCCTCACTTTCAAGTCCGCCTCGTTGCCTTCCCTCAACAGATTTTTGGATGATAGTTGTCCTTTATTACTCTGCCAGTTTGTGAATTGCTCTGCCCTATAGCTCCATTTTTTAACTCGTTTTTCTGAGCTGAACGCAAGTCCCAAATTTTGGTTTAGGACCTATACTGGTTCCCGGTGGGTGGCTGAGACTTTGGTTAATTCTTCTTCCTCCCGGGAAATAAGAGTGACATGTGCCCGTCCAAATGCCTAACAGCTACTCTCTCTTTGGTTCTCCCTCTTCGCTTTCATCCTTTGCCAAATTGGCAACCTGTGCGAACCAGGAGGTTAAAGGTGCTGTCTCTCCAAGTTGGGAGATTGATAGTAAACTAGTTAGAAAGTGAAACTGGAGCACCAGGAGAGGGACTATTCGTTGAGATTTAGAAACCTTTTGTATTCACAGTGTGTGCATTCTCTAGGTTTCCCATACATGTTATAGCTGTAGTAATATCCCCTACAACCTGGAGAGTTGGGACCCATGGAATGGGTGCCATGCATTATTGCTTTAAAGGGTCTGCATTTGCTCACGAATCTCACCAATCCTCTCAGTCCCATGTGTCCAGCCTTATGCCACCTCCAGCTGTCGTTCTAGATAGGGTCATTCCAAGTTTCATCAGAGAGCCTGAAGGAATTGTAAAGAATTTCGCTGTCTTTTTGTTTTGTTTTTGAAATTCCTTTTTATAGTGGGTTTGAGCTGATTCTCGCTGCCATCTTTATGCCAGTCTACACACACTTGATTCCCTTACGGAGACATATCAATACATAGGTTTTAAGATTCTTACTAGTCAGATATATTCCTCTGCGGGAAATATGGGGTTTTGAGTCCCTTTCACTGAGGAAGGTGTAGGTCTTGTCTATTCCATACTTGGTTTTTGGAACGGTACCTGTGCTTATATCAACCTCTGGTTTTATGCATCACCCCACCTCTCCTTCCCCCTTAAGCAGGCATAAGAGTGTTTTCTAAATGTGAGACTCTCTTCTCTTTCCTAACTCAGTTCATGTGTAGCCATGTTTACAGGATCTTCATAAGTGATATCTTATGATAAGTTTCTTTTTCTGTGTGATTATTTCACTTAGAATCATCGAACCTGAATCCACTCATTTTGCTGCTACTGGTCTTATGACATTGATTTCATGGCTGAGGGATATTCCATCATACGTAAGTACCACAATTTTTTGAACCATTTTTATCTTTCCTGGGATACTTAAGGTGTACCCAATTTGAGGTTCTTGTAAGCAGTGCATTCCTAAATTTTGGGGTGGCTCTGTCTTATTGATTTTCAGTTTTCCCATTTATATTCCCTAGACTGGAAGTGCCCTTGGCTCTGTAGCTCTGTTGTTTACTTGTTTTAGGGAACACAATGCACTCCTCCAGAGAGGCAGTTGGCAATTTACATCCCGGCCATCAGCATAACAAGGCTCCCTGTTCTCCAGGGCCTGTCTTGAATTTCTGGTTTTTACCCTTTTTGTGGATGTCCCTTTGGACCGGTGGGAAGTGATACTTCTTTGTAGTGCAGACTTACATTGTCCGCTTGCTTGCTTGGCCAAAATGGGCGTATGCGTTTTCTCCTGAATATACTCAGGAGAAAACGCATACGCCCTTTTTGGACAAGTGCATCATTGTCGAAGTTGTGCCCCTCTTCCTGTGCTTTAAAGGCGATTCCAACATACCTCTTGAAATCTGTTTCCTGCTATTCTGCCTCACTTTCAAGTCCGCCTCGTTGCCTTCCCTCAACAGATTTTTGGATGATAGTTGTCCTTTATTACTCTGCCAGTTTGTGAATTGCTCTGCCCTATAGCTCCATTTTTTAACTCGTTTTTCTGAGCTGAACGCAAGTCCCAAATTTTGGTTTAGGACCTATACTGGTTCCCGGTGGGTGGCTGAGACTTTGGTTAATTCTTCTTCCTCCCGGGAAATAAGAGTGACATGTGCCCGTCCAAATGCCTAACAGCTACTCTCTCTTTGGTTCTCCCTCTTCGCTTTCATCCTTTGCCAAATTGGCAACCTGTGCGAACCAGGAGGTTAAAGGTGCTGTCTCTCCAAGTTGGGAGATTGATAGTAAACTAGTTAGAAAGTGAAACTGGAGCACCAGGAGAGGGACTATTCGTTGAGATTTAGAAACCTTTTGTATTCACAGTGTGTGCATTCTCTAGGTTTCCCATACATGTTATAGCTGTAGTAATATCCCCTACAACCTGGAGAGTTGGGACCCATGGAATGGGTGCCATGCATTATTGCTTTAAAGGGTCTGCATTTGCTCACGAATCTCACCAATCCTCTCAGTCCCATGTGTCCAGCCTTATGCCACCTCCAGCTGTCGTTCTAGATAGGGTCATTCCAAGTTTCATCAGAGAGCCTGAAGGAATTGTAAAGAATTTCGCTGTCTTTTTGTTTTGTTTTTGAAATTCCTTTTTATAGTGGGTTTGAGCTGATTCTCGCTGCCATCTTTATGCCAGTCTACACACACTTGATTCCCTTACGGAGACATATCAATACATAGGTTTTAAGATTCTTACTAGTCAGATATATTCCTCTGCGGGAAATATGGGGTTTTGAGTCCCTTTCACTGAGGAAGGTGTAGGTCTTGTCTATTCCATACTTGGTTTTTGGAACGGTACCTGTGCTTATATCAACCTCTGGTTTTATGCATCACCCCACCTCTCCTTCCCCCTTAAGCAGGCATAAGAGTGTTTTCTAAATGTGAGACTCTCTTCTCTTTCCTAACTCAGTTCATGTGTAGCCATGTTTACAGGATCTTCATAAGTGATATCTTATGATAAGTTTCTTTTTCTGTGTGATTATTTCACTTAGAATCATCGAACCTGAATCCACTCATTTTGCTGCTACTGGTCTTATGACATTGATTTCATGGCTGAGGGATATTCCATCATACGTAAGTACCACAATTTTTTGAACCATTTTTATCTTTCCTGGGATACTTAAGGTGTACCCAATTTGAGGTTCTTGTAAGCAGTGCATTCCTAAATTTTGGGGTGGCTCTGTCTTATTGATTTTCAGTTTTCCCATTTATATTCCCTAGACTGGAAGTGCCCTTGGCTCTGTAGCTCTGTTGTTTACTTGTTTTAGGGAACACAATGCACTCCTCCAGAGAGGCAGTTGGCAATTTACATCCCGGCCATCAGCATAACAAGGCTCCCTGTTCTCCAGGGCCTGTCTTGAATTTCTGGTTTTTACCCTTTTTGTGGATGTCCCTTTGGACCGGTGGGAAGTGATACTTCTTTGTAGTGCAGACTTACATTGTCCGCTTGCTTGCTTGGCCAAAATGGGCGTATGCGTTTTCTCCTGAATATACTCAGGAGAAAACGCATACGCCCTTTTTGGACAAGTGCATCATTGTCGAAGTTGTGCCCCTCTTCCTGTGCTTTAAAGGCGATTCCAACATACCTCTTGAAATCTGTTTCCTGCTATTCTGCCTCACTTTCAAGTCCGCCTCGTTGCCTTCCCTCAACAGATTTTTGGATGATAGTTGTCCTTTATTACTCTGCCAGTTTGTGAATTGCTCTGCCCTATAGCTCCATTTTTTAACTCGTTTTTCTGAGCTGAACGCAAGTCCCAAATTTTGGTTTAGGACCTATACTGGTTCCCGGTGGGTGGCTGAGACTTTGGTTAATTCTTCTTCCTCCCGGGAAATAAGAGTGACATGTGCCCGTCCAAATGCCTAACAGCTACTCTCTCTTTGGTTCTCCCTCTTCGCTTTCATCCTTTGCCAAATTGGCAACCTGTGCGAACCAGGAGGTTAAAGGTGCTGTCTCTCCAAGTTGGGAGATTGATAGTAAACTAGTTAGAAAGTGAAACTGGAGCACCAGGAGAGGGACTATTCGTTGAGATTTAGAAACCTTTTGTATTCACAGTGTGTGCATTCTCTAGGTTTCCCATACATGTTATAGCTGTAGTAATATCCCCTACAACCTGGAGAGTTGGGACCCATGGAATGGGTGCCATGCATTATTGCTTTAAAGGGTCTGCATTTGCTCACGAATCTCACCAATCCTCTCAGTCCCATGTGTCCAGCCTTATGCCACCTCCAGCTGTCGTTCTAGATAGGGTCATTCCAAGTTTCATCAGAGAGCCTGAAGGAATTGTAAAGAATTTCGCTGTCTTTTTGTTTTGTTTTTGAAATTCCTTTTTATAGTGGGTTTGAGCTGATTCTCGCTGCCATCTTTATGCCAGTCTACACACACTTGATTCCCTTACGGAGACATATCAATACATAGGTTTTAAGATTCTTACTAGTCAGATATATTCCTCTGCGGGAAATATGGGGTTTTGAGTCCCTTTCACTGAGGAAGGTGTAGGTCTTGTCTATTCCATACTTGGTTTTTGGAACGGTACCTGTGCTTATATCAACCTCTGGTTTTATGCATCACCCCACCTCTCCTTCCCCCTTAAGCAGGCATAAGAGTGTTTTCTAAATGTGAGACTCTCTTCTCTTTCCTAACTCAGTTCATGTGTAGCCATGTTTACAGGATCTTCATAAGTGATATCTTATGATAAGTTTCTTTTTCTGTGTGATTATTTCACTTAGAATCATCGAACCTGAATCCACTCATTTTGCTGCTACTGGTCTTATGACATTGATTTCATGGCTGAGGGATATTCCATCATACGTAAGTACCACAATTTTTTGAACCATTTTTATCTTTCCTGGGATACTTAAGGTGTACCCAATTTGAGGTTCTTGTAAGCAGTGCATTCCTAAATTTTGGGGTGGCTCTGTCTTATTGATTTTCAGTTTTCCCATTTATATTCCCTAGACTGGAAGTGCCCTTGGCTCTGTAGCTCTGTTGTTTACTTGTTTTAGGGAACACAATGCACTCCTCCAGAGAGGCAGTTGGCAATTTACATCCCGGCCATCAGCATAACAAGGCTCCCTGTTCTCCAGGGCCTGTCTTGAATTTCTGGTTTTTACCCTTTTTGTGGATGTCCCTTTGGACCGGTGGGAAGTGATACTTCTTTGTAGTGCAGACTTACATTGTCCGCTTGCTTGCTTGGCCAAAATGGGCGTATGCGTTTTCTCCTGAATATACTCAGGAGAAAACGCATACGCCCTTTTTGGACAAGTGCATCATTGTCGAAGTTGTGCCCCTCTTCCTGTGCTTTAAAGGCGATTCCAACATACCTCTTGAAATCTGTTTCCTGCTATTCTGCCTCACTTTCAAGTCCGCCTCGTTGCCTTCCCTCAACAGATTTTTGGATGATAGTTGTCCTTTATTACTCTGCCAGTTTGTGAATTGCTCTGCCCTATAGCTCCATTTTTTAACTCGTTTTTCTGAGCTGAACGCAAGTCCCAAATTTTGGTTTAGGACCTATACTGGTTCCCGGTGGGTGGCTGAGACTTTGGTTAATTCTTCTTCCTCCCGGGAAATAAGAGTGACATGTGCCCGTCCAAATGCCTAACAGCTACTCTCTCTTTGGTTCTCCCTCTTCGCTTTCATCCTTTGCCAAATTGGCAACCTGTGCGAACCAGGAGGTTAAAGGTGCTGTCTCTCCAAGTTGGGAGATTGATAGTAAACTAGTTAGAAAGTGAAACTGGAGCACCAGGAGAGGGACTATTCGTTGAGATTTAGAAACCTTTTGTATTCACAGTGTGTGCATTCTCTAGGTTTCCCATACATGTTATAGCTGTAGTAATATCCCCTACAACCTGGAGAGTTGGGACCCATGGAATGGGTGCCATGCATTATTGCTTTAAAGGGTCTGCATTTGCTCACGAATCTCACCAATCCTCTCAGTCCCATGTGTCCAGCCTTATGCCACCTCCAGCTGTCGTTCTAGATAGGGTCATTCCAAGTTTCATCAGAGAGCCTGAAGGAATTGTAAAGAATTTCGCTGTCTTTTTGTTTTGTTTTTGAAATTCCTTTTTATAGTGGGTTTGAGCTGATTCTCGCTGCCATCTTTATGCCAGTCTACACACACTTGATTCCCTTACGGAGACATATCAATACATAGGTTTTAAGATTCTTACTAGTCAGATATATTCCTCTGCGGGAAATATGGGGTTTTGAGTCCCTTTCACTGAGGAAGGTGTAGGTCTTGTCTATTCCATACTTGGTTTTTGGAACGGTACCTGTGCTTATATCAACCTCTGGTTTTATGCATCACCCCACCTCTCCTTCCCCCTTAAGCAGGCATAAGAGTGTTTTCTAAATGTGAGACTCTCTTCTCTTTCCTAACTCAGTTCATGTGTAGCCATGTTTACAGGATCTTCATAAGTGATATCTTATGATAAGTTTCTTTTTCTGTGTGATTATTTCACTTAGAATCATCGAACCTGAATCCACTCATTTTGCTGCTACTGGTCTTATGACATTGATTTCATGGCTGAGGGATATTCCATCATACGTAAGTACCACAATTTTTTGAACCATTTTTATCTTTCCTGGGATACTTAAGGTGTACCCAATTTGAGGTTCTTGTAAGCAGTGCATTCCTAAATTTTGGGGTGGCTCTGTCTTATTGATTTTCAGTTTTCCCATTTATATTCCCTAGACTGGAAGTGCCCTTGGCTCTGTAGCTCTGTTGTTTACTTGTTTTAGGGAACACAATGCACTCCTCCAGAGAGGCAGTTGGCAATTTACATCCCGGCCATCAGCATAACAAGGCTCCCTGTTCTCCAGGGCCTGTCTTGAATTTCTGGTTTTTACCCTTTTTGTGGATGTCCCTTTGGACCGGTGGGAAGTGATACTTCTTTGTAGTGCAGACTTACATTGTCCGCTTGCTTGCTTGGCCAAAATGGGCGTATGCGTTTTCTCCTGAATATACTCAGGAGAAAACGCATACGCCCTTTTTGGACAAGTGCATCATTGTCGAAGTTGTGCCCCTCTTCCTGTGCTTTAAAGGCGATTCCAACATACCTCTTGAAATCTGTTTCCTGCTATTCTGCCTCACTTTCAAGTCCGCCTCGTTGCCTTCCCTCAACAGATTTTTGGATGATAGTTGTCCTTTATTACTCTGCCAGTTTGTGAATTGCTCTGCCCTATAGCTCCATTTTTTAACTCGTTTTTCTGAGCTGAACGCAAGTCCCATATTTTGGTTTAGGACCTATACTGGTTCCCGGTGGGTGGCTGAGACTTTGGTTAATTCTTCTTCCTCCCGGGAAATAAGAGTGACATGTGCCCGTCCAAATGCCTAACAGCTACTCTCTCTTTGGTTCTCCCTCTTCGCTTTCATCCTTTGCCAAATTGGCAACCTGTGCGAACCAGGAGGTTAAAGGTGCTGTCTCTCCAAGTTGGGAGATTGATAGTAAACTAGTTTGAAAGTGAAACTGGAGCACCAGGAGAGGGACTATTCGTTGAGATTTAGAAACCTTTTGTATTCACAGTGTGTGCATTCTCTAGGTTTCCCATACATGTTATAGCTGTAGTAATATCCCCTACAACCTGGAGAGTTGGGACCCATGGAATGGGTGCCATGCATTATTGCTTTAAAGGGTCTGCATTTGCTCACGAATCTCACCAATCCTCTCAGTCCCATGTGTCCAGCCTTATGCCACCTCCAGCTGTCGTTCTAGATAGGGTCATTCCAAGTTTCATCAGAGAGCCTGAAGGAATTGTAAAGAATTTCGCTGTTTTTTTGTTTTGTTTTTGAAATTCCTTTTTATAGTGGGTTTGAGCTGATTCTCGCTGCCATCTTTATGCCAGTCTACACACACTTGATTCCCTTACGGAGACATATCAATACATAGGTTTTAAGATTCTTACTAGTCAGATATATTCCTCTGCGGGAAATATGGGGTTTTGAGTCCCTTTCACTGAGGAAGGTGTAGGTCTTGTCTATTCCATACTTGGTTTTTGGAACGGTACCTGTGCTTATATCAACCTCTGGTTTTATGCATCACCCCACCTCTCCTTCCCCCTTAAGCAGGCATAAGAGTGTTTTCTAAATGTGAGACTCTCTTCTCTTTCCTAACTCAGTTCATGTGTAGCCATGTTTACAGGATCTTCATAAGTGATATCTTATGATAAGTTTCTTTTTCTGTGTGATTATTTCACTTAGAATCATCGAACCTGAATCCACTCATTTTGCTGCTACTGGTCTTATGACATTGATTTCATGGCTGAGGGATATTCCATCATACGTAAGTACCACAATTTTTTGAACCATTTTTATCTTTCCTGGGATACTTAAGGTGTACCCAATTTGAGGTTCTTGTAAGCAGTGCATTCCTAAATTTTGGGGTGGCTCTGTCTTATTGATTTTCAGTTTTCCCATTTATATTCCCTAGACTGGAAGTGCCCTTGGCTCTGTAGCTCTGTTGTTTACTTGTTTTAGGGAACACAATGCACTCCTCCAGAGAGGCAGTTGGCAATTTACATCCCGGCCATCAGCATAACAAGGCTCCCTGTTCTCCAGGGCCTGTCTTGAATTTCTGGTTTTTACCCTTTTTGTGGATGTCCCTTTGGACCGGTGGGAAGTGATACTTCTTTGTAGTGCAGACTTACATTGTCCGCTTGCTTGCTTGGCCAAAATGGGCGTATGCGTTTTCTCCTGAATATACTCAGGAGAAAACGCATACACCCTTTTTGGACAAGTGCATCATTGTCGAAGTTGTGCCCCTCTTCCTGTGCTTTAAAGGCGATTCCAACATACCTCTTGAAATCTGTTTCCTGCTATTCTGCCTCACTTTCAAGTCCGCCTCGTTGCCTTCCCTCAACAGATTTTTGGATGATAGTTGTCCTTTATTACTCTGCCAGTTTGTGAATTGCTCTGCCCTATAGCTCCATTTTTTAACTCGTTTTTCTGAGCTGAACGCAAGTCCCATATTTTGGTTTAGGACCTATACTGGTTCCCGGTGGGTGGCTGAGACTTTGGTTAATTCTTCTTCCTCCCGGGAAATAAGAGTGACATGTGCCCGTCCAAATGCCTAACAGCTACTCTCTCTTTGGTTCTCCCTCTTCGCTTTCATCCTTTGCCAAATTGGCAACCTGTGCGAACCAGGAGGTTAAAGGTGCTGTCTCTCCAAGTTGGGAGATTGATAGTAAACTAGTTAGAAAGTGAAACTGGAGCACCAGGAGAGGGACTATTCGTTGAGATTTAGAAACCTTTTGTATTCACAGTGTGTGCATTCTCTAGGTTTCCCATACATGTTATAGCTGTAGTAATATCCCCTACAACCTGGAGAGTTGGGACCCATGGAATGGGTGCCATGCATTATTGCTTTAAAGGGTCTTCATTTGCTCACGAATCTCACCAATCCTCTCAGTCCCATGTGTCCAGCCTTATGCCACCTCCAGCTGTCGTTCTAGATAGGGTCATTCCAAGTTTCATCAGAGAGCCTGAAGGAATTGTAAAGAATTTCGCTGTTTTTTTGTTTTGTTTTTGAAATTCCTTTTTATAGTGGGTTTGAGCTGATTCTCGCTGCCATCTTTATGCCAGTCTACACACACTTGATTCCCTTACGGAGACATATCAATACATAGGTTTTAAGATTCTTACTAGTCAGATATATTCCTCTGCGGGAAATATGGGGTTTTGAGTCCCTTTCACTGAGGAAGGTGTAGGTCTTGTCTATTCCATACTTGGTTTTTGGAACGGTACCTGTGCTTATATCAACCTCTGGTTTTATGCATCACCCCACCTCTCCTTCCCCCTTAAGCAGGCATAAGAGTGTTTTCTAAATGTGAGACTCTCTTCTCTTTCCTAACTCAGTTCATGTGTAGCCATGTTTACAGGATCTTCATAAGTGATATCTTATGATAAGTTTCTTTTTCTGTGTGATTATTTCACTTAGAATCATCGAACCTGAATCCACTCATTTTGCTGCTACTGGTCTTATGACATTGATTTCATGGCTGAGGGATATTCCATCATACGTAAGTACCACAATTTTTTGAACCATTTTTATCTTTCCTGGGATACTTAAGGTGTACCCAATTTGAGGTTCTTGTAAGCAGTGCATTCCTAAATTTTGGGGTGGCTCTGTCTTATTGATTTTCAGTTTTCCCATTTATATTCCCTAGACTGGAAGTGCCCTTGGCTCTGTAGCTCTGTTGTTTACTTGTTTTAGGGAACACAATGCACTCCTCCAGAGAGGCAGTTGGCAATTTACATCCCGGCCATCAGCATAACAAGGCTCCCTGTTCTCCAGGGCCTGTCTTGAATTTCTGGTTTTTACCCTTTTTGTGGATGTCCCTTTGGACCGGTGGGAAGTGATACTTCTTTGTAGTGCAGACTTACATTGTCTGCTTGCTTGCTTGGCCAAAATGGGCGTATGCGTTTTCTCCTGAATATACTCAGGAGAAAACGCATACACCCTTTTTGGACAAGTGCATCATTGTCGAAGTTGTGCCCCTCTTCCTGTGCTTTAAAGGCGATTCCAACATACCTCTTGAAATCTGTTTCCTGCTATTCTGCCTCACTTTCAAGTCCGCCTCGTTGCCTTCCCTCAACAGATTTTTGGATGATAGTTGTCCTTTATTACTCTGCCAGTTTGTGAATTGCTCTGCCCTATAGCTCCATTTTTTAACTCGTTTTTCTGAGCTGAACGCAAGTCCCATATTTTGGTTTAGGACCTATACTGGTTCCCGGTGGGTGGCTGAGACTTTGGTTAATTCTTCTTCCTCCCGGGAAATAAGAGTGACATGTGCCCGTCCAAATGCCTAACAGCTACTCTCTCTTAGGTTCTCCCTCTTCGCTTTCATCCTTTGCCAAATTGGCAACCTGTGCGAACCAGGAGGTTAAAGGTGCTGTCTCTCCAAGTTGGGAGATTGATAGTAAACTAGTTAGAAAGTGAAACTGGAGCACCAGGAGAGGGACTATTCGTTGAGATTTAGAAACCTTTTGTATTCACAGTGTGTGCATTCTCTAGGTTTCCCATACATGTTATAGCTGTAGTAATATCCCCTACAACCTGGAGAGTTGGGACCCATGGAATGGGTGCCATGCATTATTGCTTTAAAGGGTCTGCAATTGCTCACAAATCTCACCAATCCTCTCAGTCCCATGTGTCCAGCCTTATGCCACCTCCAGCTGTCGTTCTAGATAGGGTCATTCCAAGTTTCATCAGAGAGCCTGAAGGAATTGTAAAGAATTTCGCTGTTTTTTTGTTTTGTTTTTGAAATTCCTTTTTATAGTGGGTTTGAGGTGATTCTCGCTGCCATCTTTATGCCAGTCTACACACACTTGATTCCCTTACGGAGACATATCAATACATAGGTTTTAAGATTCTTACTAGTCAGATATATTCCTCTGCGGGAAATATGGGGTTTTGAGTCCCTTTCACTGAGGAAGGTGTAGGTCTTGTCTATTCCATAGTTGGTTTTTGGAACGGTACCTGTGCTTATATCAACCTCTGGTTTTATGCATCACCCCACCTCTCCTTCCCCCTTAAGCAGGCATAAGAGTGTTTTCTAAATGTGAGACTCTCTTCTCTTTCCTAACTCAGTTCATGTGTAGCCATGTTTACAGGATCTTCATAAGTGATATCTTATGATAAGTTTCTTTTTCTGTGTGATTATTTCACTTAGAATCATCGAACCTGAATCCACTCATTTTGCTGCTACTGGTCTTATGACATTGATTTCATGGCTGAGGGATATTCCATCATACGTAAGTACCACAATTTTTTGAACCATTTTTATCTTTCCTGGGATACTTAAGGTGTACCCAATTTGAGGTTCTTGTAAGCAGTGCATTCCTAAATTTTGGGGTGGCTCTGTCTTATTGATTTTCAGTTTTCCCATTTATATTCCCTAGACTGGAAGTGCCCTTGGCTCTGTAGCTCTGTTGTTTACTTGTTTTAGGGAACACAATGCACTCCTCCAGAGAGGCAGTTGTCAATTTACATCCCGGCCATCAGCATAACAAGGCTCCCTGTTCTCCAGGGCCTGTCTTGAATTTCTGGTTTTTACCCTTTTTGTGGATGTCCCTTTGGACCGGTGGGAAGTGATACTTCTTTGTAGTGCAGACTTACATTGTCCGCTTGCTTGCTTGGCCAAAATGGGCGTATGCGTTTTCTCCTGAATATACTCAGGAGAAAACGCATACACCCTTTTTGGACAAGTGCATCATTGTCGAAGTTGTGCCCCTCTTCCTGTGCTTTAAAGGCGATTCCAACATACCTCTTGAAATCTGTTTCCTGCTATTCTGCCTCACTTTCAAGTCCGCCTCGTTGCCTTCCCTCAACAGATTTTTGGATGATAGTTGTCCTTTATTACTCTGCCAGTTTGTGAATTGCTCTGCCCTATAGCTCCATTTTTTAACTCGTTTTTCTGAGCTGAACGCAAGTCCCATATTTTGGTTTAGGACCTATACTGGTTCCCGGTGGGTGGCTGAGACTTTGGTTAATTCTTCTTCCTCCCGGGAAATAAGAGTGACATGTGCCCGTCCAAATGCCTAACAGCTACTCTCTCTTTGGTTCTCCCTCTTCGCTTTCATCCTTTGCCAAATTGGCAACCTGTGCGAACCAGGAGGTTAAAGGTGCTGTCTCTCCAAGTTGGGAGATTGATAGTAAACTAGTTAGAAAGTGAAACTGGAGCACCAGGAGAGGGACTATTCGTTGAGATTTAGAAACCTTTTGTATTCACAGTGTGTGCATTCTCTAGGTTTCCCATACATGTTATAGCTGTAGTAATATCCCCTACAACCTGGAGAGTTGGGACCCATGGAATGGGTGCCATGCATTATTGCTTTAAAGGGTCTTCATTTGCTCACGAATCTCACCAATCCTCTCAGTCCCATGTGTCCAGCCTTATGCCACCTCCAGCTGTCGTTCTAGATAGGGTCATTCCAAGTTTCATCAGAGAGCCTGAAGGAATTGTAAAGAATTTCGCTGTTTTTTTGTTTTGTTTTTGAAATTCCTTTTTATAGTGGGTTTGAGCTGATTCTCGCTGCCATCTTTATGCCAGTCTACACACACTTGATTCCCTTACGGAGACATATCAATACATAGGTTTTAAGATTCTTACTAGTCAGATATATTCCTCTGCGGGAAATATGGGGTTTTGAGTCCCTTTCACTGAGGAAGGTGTAGGTCTTGTCTATTCCATACTTGGTTTTTGGAACGGTACCTGTGCTTATATCAACCTCTGGTTTTATGCATCACCCCACCTCTCCTTCCCCCTTAAGCAGGCATAAGAGTGTTTTCTAAATGTGAGACTCTCTTCTCTTTCCTAACTCAGTTCATGTGTAGCCATGTTTACAGGATCTTCATAAGTGATATCTTATGATAAGTTTCTTTTTCTGTGTGATTATTTCACTTAGAATCATCGAACCTGAATCCACTCATTTTGCTGCTACTGGTCTTATGACATTGATTTCATGGCTGAGGGATATTCCATCATACGTAAGTACCACAATTTTTTGAACGATTTTTATCTTTCCTGGGATACTTAAGGTGTACCCAATTTGAGGTTCTTGTAAGCAGTGCATTCCTAAATTTTGGGGTGGCTCTGTCTTATTGATTTTCAGTTTTCCCATTTATATTCCCTAGACTGGAAGTGCCCTTGGCTCTGTAGCTCTGTTGTTTACTTGTTTTAGGGAACACAATGCACTCCTCCAGAGAGGCAGTTGGCAATTTACATCCCGGCCATCAGCATAACAAGGCTCCCTGTTCTCCAGGGCCTGTCTTGAATTTCTGGTTTTTACCCTTTTTGTGGATGTCCCTTTGGACCGGTGGGAAGTGATACTTCTTTGTAGTGCAGACTTACATTGTCTGCTTGCTTGCTTGGCCAAAATGGGCGTATGCGTTTTCTCCTGAATATACTCAGGAGAAAACGCATACACCCTTTTTGGACAAGTGCATCATTGTCGAAGTTGTGCCCCTCTTCCTGTGCTTTAAAGGCGATTCCAACATACCTCTTGAAATCTGTTTCCTGCTATTCTGCCTCACTTTCAAGTCCGCCTCGTTGCCTTCCCTCAACAGATTTTTGGATGATAGTTGTCCTTTATTACTCTGCCAGTTTGTGAATTGCTCTGCCCTATAGCTCCATTTTTTAACTCGTTTTTCTGAGCTGAACGCAAGTCCCATATTTTGGTTTAGGACCTATACTGGTTCCCGGTGGGTGGCTGAGACTTTGGTTAATTCTTCTTCCTCCCGGGAAATAAGAGTGACATGTGCCCGTCCAAATGCCTAACAGCTACTCTCTCTTAGGTTCTCCCTCTTCGCTTTCATCCTTTGCCAAATTGGCAACCTGTGCGAACCAGGAGGTTAAAGGTGCTGTCTCTCCAAGTTGGGAGATTGATAGTAAACTAGTTAGAAAGTGAAACTGGAGCACCAGGAGAGGGACTATTCGTTGAGATTTAGAAACCTTTTGTATTCACAGTGTGTGCATTCTCTAGGTTTCCCATACATGTTATAGCTGTAGTAATATCCCCTACAACCTGGAGAGTTGGGACCCATGGAATGGGTGCCATGCATTATTGCTTTAAAGGGTCTGCAATTGCTCACAAATCTCACCAATCCTCTCAGTCCCATGTGTCCAGCCTTATGCCACCTCCAGCTGTCGTTCTAGATAGGGTCATTCCAAGTTTCATCAGAGAGCCTGAAGGAATTGTAAAGAATTTCGCTGTTTTTTTGTTTTGTTTTTGAAATTCCTTTTTATAGTGGGTTTGAGGTGATTCTCGCTGCCATCTTTATGCCAGTCTACACACACTTGATTCCCTTACGGAGACATATCAATACATAGGTTTTAAGATTCTTACTAGTCAGATATATTCCTCTGCGGGAAATATGGGGTTTTGAGTCCCTTTCACTGAGGAAGGTGTAGGTCTTGTCTATTCCATAGTTGGTTTTTGGAACGGTACCTGTGCTTATATCAACCTCTGGTTTTATGCATCACCCCACCTCTCCTTCCCCCTTAAGCAGGCATAAGAGTGTTTTCTAAATGTGAGACTCTCTTCTCTTTCCTAACTCAGTTCATGTGTAGCCATGTTTACAGGATCTTCATAAGTGATATCTTATGATAAGTTTCTTTTTCTGTGTGATTATTTCACTTAGAATCATCGAACCTGAATCCACTCATTTTGCTGCTACTGGTCTTATGACATTGATTTCATGGCTGAGGGATATTCCATCATACGTAAGTACCACAATTTTTTGAACCATTTTTATCTTTCCTGGGATACTTAAGGTGTACCCAATTTGAGGTTCTTGTAAGCAGTGCATTCCTAAATTTTGGGGTGGCTCTGTCTTATTGATTTTCAGTTTTCCCATTTATATTCCCTAGACTGGAAGTGCCCTTGGCTCTGTAGCTCTGTTGTTTACTTGTTTTAGGGAACACAATGCACTCCTCCAGAGAGGCAGTTGGCAATTTACATCCCGGCCATCAGCATAACAAGGCTCCCTGTTCTCCAGGGCCTGTCTTGAATTTCTGGTTTTTACCCTTTTTGTGGATGTCCCTTTGGACCGGTGGGAAGTGATACTTCTTTGTAGTGCAGACTTACATTGTCCGCTTGCTTGCTTGGCCAAAATGGGCGTATGCGTTTTCTCCTGAATATACTCAGGAGAAAACGCATACACCCTTTTTGGACAAGTGCATCATTGTCGAAGTTGTGCCCCTCTTCCTGTGCTTTAAAGGCGATTCCAACATACCTCTTGAAATCTGTTTCCTGCTATTCTGCCTCACTTTCAAGTCCGCCTCGTTGCCTTCCCTCAACAGATTTTTGGATGATAGTTGTCCTTTATTACTCTGCCAGTTTGTGAATTGCTCTGCCCTATAGCTCCATTTTTTAACTCGTTTTTCTGAGCTGAACGCAAGTCCCATATTTTGGTTTAGGACCTATACTGGTTCCCGGTGGGTGGCTGAGACTTTGGTTAATTCTTCTTCCTCCCGGGAAATAAGAGTGACATGTGCCCGTCCAAATGCCTAACAGCTACTCTCTCTTAGGTTCTCCCTCTTCGCTTTCATCCTTTGCCAAATTGGCAACCTGTGCGAACCAGGAGGTTAAAGGTGCTGTCTCTCCAAGTTGGGAGATTGATAGTAAACTAGTTAGAAAGTGAAACTGGAGCACCAGGAGAGGGACTATTCGTTGAGATTTAGAAACCTTTTGTATTCACAGTGTGTGCATTCTCTAGGTTTCCCATACATGTTATAGCTGTAGTAATATCCCCTACAACCTGGAGAGTTGGGACCCATGGAATGGGTGCCATGCATTATTGCTTTAAAGGGTCTGCAATTGCTCACAAATCTCACCAATCCTCTCAGTCCCATGTGTCCAGCCTTATGCCACCTCCAGCTGTCGTTCTAGATAGGGTCATTCCAAGTTTCATCAGAGAGCCTGAAGGAATTGTAAAGAATTTCGCTGTTTTTTTGTTTTGTTTTTGAAATTCCTTTTTATAGTGGGTTTGAGGTGATTCTCGCTGCCATCTTTATGCCAGTCTACACACACTTGATTCCCTTACGGAGACATATCAATACATAGGTTTTAAGATTCTTACTAGTCAGATATATTCCTCTGCGGGAAATATGGGGTTTTGAGTCCCTTTCACTGAGGAAGGTGTAGGTCTTGTCTATTCCATAGTTGGTTTTTGGAACGGTACCTGTGCTTATATCAACCTCTGGTTTTATGCATCACCCCACCTCTCCTTCCCCCTTAAGCAGGCATAAGAGTGTTTTCTAAATGTGAGACTCTCTTCTCTTTCCTAACTCAGTTCATGTGTAGCCATGTTTACAGGATCTTCATAAGTGATATCTTATGATAAGTTTCTTTTTCTGTGTGATTATTTCACTTAGAATCATCGAACCTGAATCCACTCATTTTGCTGCTACTGGTCTTATGACATTGATTTCATGGCTGAGGGATATTCCATCATACGTAAGTACCACAATTTTTTGAACCATTTTTATCTTTCCTGGGATACTTAAGGTGTACCCAATTTGAGGTTCTTGTAAGCAGTGCATTCCTAAATTTTGGGGTGGCTCTGTCTTATTGATTTTCAGTTTTCCCATTTATATTCCCTAGACTGGAAGTGCCCTTGGCTCTGTAGCTCTGTTGTTTACTTGTTTTAGGGAACACAATGCACTCCTCCAGAGAGGCAGTTGTCAATTTACATCCCGGCCATCAGCATAACAAGGCTCCCTGTTCTCCAGGGCCTGTCTTGAATTTCTGGTTTTTACCCTTTTTGTGGATGTCCCTTTGGACCGGTGGGAAGTGATACTTCTTTGTAGTGCAGACTTACATTGTCCGCTTGCTTGCTTGGCCAAAATGGGCGTATGCGTTTTCTCCTGAATATACTCAGGAGAAAACGCATACACCCTTTTTGGACAAGTGCATCATTGTCGAAGTTGTGCCCCTCTTCCTGTGCTTTAAAGGCGATTCCAACATACCTCTTGAAATCTGTTTCCTGCTATTCTGCCTCACTTTCAAGTCCGCCTCGTTGCCTTCCCTCAACAGATTTTTGGATGATAGTTGTCCTTTATTACTCTGCCAGTTTGTGAATTGCTCTGCCCTATAGCTCCATTTTTTAACTCGTTTTTCTGAGCTGAACGCAAGTCCCATATTTTGGTTTAGGACCTATACTGGTTCCCGGTGGGTGGCTGAGACTTTGGTTAATTCTTCTTCCTCCCGGGAAATAAGAGTGACATGTGCCCGTCCAAATGCCTAACAGCTACTCTCTCTTTGGTTCTCCCTCTTCGCTTTCATCCTTTGCCAAATTGGCAACCTGTGCGAACCAGGAGGTTAAAGGTGCTGTCTCTCCAAGTTGGGAGATTGATAGTAAACTAGTTAGAAAGTGAAACTGGAGCACCAGGAGAGGGACTATTCGTTGAGATTTAGAAACCTTTTGTATTCACAGTGTGTGCATTCTCTAGGTTTCCCATACATGTTATAGCTGTAGTAATATCCCCTACAACCTGGAGAGTTGGGACCCATGGAATGGGTGCCATGCATTATTGCTTTAAAGGGTCTGCATTTGCTCACAAATCTCACCAATCCTCTCAGTCCCATGTGTCCAGCCTTATGCCACCTCCAGCTGTCGTTCTAGATAGGGTCATTCCAAGTTTCATCAGAGAGCCTGAAGGAATTGTAAAGAATTTCACTGTTTTTTTGTTTTGTTTTTGAAATTCCTTTTTATAGTGGGTTTGAGCTGATTCTCGCTGCCATCTTTATGCCAGTCTACACACACTTGATTACCTTACGGAGACATATCAATACATAGGTTTTAAGATTCTTACTAGTCAGATATATTCCTCTGCGGGAAATATGGGGTTTTGAGTCCCTTTCACTGAGGAAGGTGTAGGTCTTGTCTATTCCATAGTTGGTTTTTGGAACGGTACCTGTGCTTATATCAACCTCTGGTTTTATGCATCACCCCACCTCTCCTTCCCCCTTAAGCAGGCATAAGAGTGTTTTCTAAATGTGAGACTCTCTTCTCTTTCCTAACTCAGTTCATGTGTAGCCATGTTTACAGGATCTTCATAAGTGATATCTTATGATAAGTTTCTTTTTCTGTGTGATTATTTCACTTAGAATCATCGAACCTGAATCCACTCATTTTGCTGCTACTGGTCTTATGACATTGATTTCATGGCTGAGGGATATTCCATCATACGTAAGTACCACAATTTTTTGAACGATTTTTATCTTTCCTGGGATACTTAAGGTGTACCCAATTTGAGGTTCTTGTAAGCAGTGCATTCCTAAATTTTGGGGTGGCTCTGTCTTATTGATTTTCAGTTTTCCCATTTATATTCCCTAGACTGGAAGTGCCCTTGGCTCTGTAGCTCTGTTGTTTACTTGTTTTAGGGAACACAATGCACTCCTCCAGAGAGGCAGTTGGCAATTTACATCCCGACCATCAGCATAACAAGGCTCCCTGTTCTCCAGGGCCTGTCTTGAATTTCTGGTTTTTACCCTTTTTGTGGATGTCCCTTTGGACCGGTGGGAAGTGATACTTCTTTGTAGTGCAGACTTACATTGTCCGCTTGCTTGCTTGGCCAAAATGGGCGTATGCGTTTTCTCCTGAATATACTCAGGAGAAAATGCATACACCCTTTTTGGACAAGTGCATCATTGTCGAAGTTGTGCCCCTCTTCCTGTGCTTTAAAGGCGATTCCAACGTACCTCTTGAAATCTGTTTCCTGCTATTCTGCCTCACTTTCATGTCCGCCTCGTTGCCTTCCCTCAGCAGATTTTTGGATGATAGTTGTCCTTTATTACTCTGCCAGTTTGTGAATTGCTCTGCCCTATAGCTCCATTTTTTAACTCGTTTTTTTGAGCTGAACGCAAGTCCCATATTTTGGTTTAGGACCTATACTGGTTCCCGGTGGGTGGCTGAGACTTTGGTTAATTCTTCTTCCTCCCGGGAAATAAGAGTGACATGTGCCCGTCCAAATGCCTAACAGCTACTCTCTCTTTGGTTCTCCCTCTTCGCTTTCATCCTTTGCCAAATTGGCAACCTGTGCGAACCAGGAGGTTAAAGGTGCTGTCTCTCCAAGTTGGGAGATTGATAGTAAACTAGTTAGAAAGTGAAACTGGAGCACCAGGAGAGGGACTATTCGTTGAGATTTAGAAAACTTTTGTATTCACAGTGTGTGCATTCTTTAGGTTTCCCATACATGTTATAGCTGTAGTAATATCCCCTACAACCTGGAGAGTTGGGACCCATGGAATGGGTGCCATGCATTATTGCTTTAAAGGGTCTGCATTTGCTCACGAATCTCACCAATCCTCTCAGTCCCATGTGTCCAGCCTTATGCCACCTCCAGCTGTCGTTCTAGATAGGGTCATTCCAAGTTTCATCAGAGAGCCTGAAGGAATTGTAAAGAATTTCGCTGTTTTTTTGTTTTGTTTTTGAAATTCCTTTTTATAGTGGGTTTGAGGTGATTCTCGCTGCCATCTTTATGCCAGTCTACACACACTTGATTCCCTTACGGAGACATATCAATACATAGGTTTTAAGATTCTTACTAGTCAGATATATTCCTCTGCGGGAAATATGGGGTTTTGAGTCCCTTTCACTGAGGAAGGTGTAGGTCTTGTCTATTCCATACTTGGTTTTTGGAACGGTACCTGTGCTTATATCAACCTCTGGTTTTATGCATCACCCCACCTCTCCTTCCCCCTTAAGCAGGCATAAGAGTGTTTTCTAAATGTGAGACTCTCTTCTCTTTCCTAACTCAGTTCATGTGTAGCCATGTTTACAGGATCTTCATAAGTGATATCTTATGATAAGTTTCTTTTTCTGTGTGATTATTTCACTTAGAATCATCGAACCTGAATCCACTCATTTTGCTGCTACTGGTCTTATGACATTGATTTCATGGCTGAGGGATATTCCATCATACGTAAGTACCACAATTTTTTGAACCATTTTTATCTTTCCTGGGATACTTAAGGTGTACCCAATTTGAGGTTCTTGTAAGCAGTGCATTCCTAAATTTTGGGGTGGCTCTGTCTTATTGATTTTCAGTTTTCCCATTTATATTCCCTAGACTGGAAGTGCCCTTGGCTCTGTAGCTCTGTTGTTTACTTGTTTTAGGGAACACAATGCACTCCTCCAGAGAGGCAGTTGGCAATTTACATCCCGGCCATCAGCATAACAAGGCTCCCTGTTCTCCAGGGCCTGTCTTGAATTTCTGGTTTTTACCCTTTTTGTGGATGTCCCTTTGGACCGGTGGGAAGTGATACTTCTTTGTAGTGCAGACTTACATTGTCCGCTTGCTTGCTTGGCCAAAATGGGCGTATGCGTTTTCTCCTGAATATACTCAGGAGAAAACGCATACACCCTTTTTGGACAAGTGCATCATTGTCGAAGTTGTGCCCCTCTTCCTGTGCTTTAAAGGCGATTCCAACATACCTCTTGAAATCTGTTTCCTGCTATTCTGCCTCACTTTCAAGTCCGCCTCGTTGCCTTCCCTCAACAGATTTTTGGATGATAGTTGTCCTTTATTACTCTGCCAGTTTGTGAATTGCTCTGCCCTATAGCTCCATTTTTTAACTCGTTTTTCTGAGCTGAACGCAAGTCCCATATTTTGGTTTAGGACCTATACTGGTTCCCGGTGGGTGGCTGAGACTTTGGTTAATTCTTCTTCCTCCCGGGAAATAAGAGTGACATGTGCCCGTCCAAATGCCTAACAGCTACTCTCTCTTTGGTTCTCCCTCTTCGCTTTCATCCTTTGCCAAATTGGCAACCTGTGCGAACCAGGAGGTTAAAGGTGCTGTCTCTCCAAGTTGGGAGATTGATAGTAAACTAGTTAGAAAGTGAAACTGGAGCACCAGGAGAGGGACTATTCGTTGAGATTTAGAAACCTTTTGTATTCACAGTGTGTGCATTCTCTAGGTTTCCCATACATGTTATAGCTGTAGTAATATCCCCTACAACCTGGAGAGTTGGGACCCATGGAATGGGTGCCATGCATTATTGCTTTAAAGGGTCTGCATTTGCTCACAAATCTCACCAATCCTCTCAGTCCCATGTGTCCAGCCTTATGCCACCTCCAGCTGTCGTTCTAGATAGGTTCATTCCAAGTTTCATCAGAGAGCCTGAAGGAATTGTAAAGAATTTCGCTGTTTTTTTGTTTTGTTTTTCAAATTCCTTTTTATAGTGGGTTTGAGGTGATTCTCGCTGCCATCTTTATGCCAGTCTACACACACTTGATTCCCTTACGGAGACATATCAATACATAGGTTTTAAGATTCTTACTAGTCAGATATATTCCTCTGCGGGAAATATGGGGTTTTGAGTCCCTTTCACTGAGGAAGGTGTAGGTCTTGTCTATTCCATAGTTGGTTTTTGGAACGGTACCTGTGCTTATATCAACCTCTGGTTTTATGCATCACCCCACCTCTCCTTCCCCCTTAAGCAGGCATAAGAGTGTTTTCTAAATGTGAGACTCTCTTCTCTTTCCTAACTCAGTTCATGTGTAGCCATGTTTATAGGATCTTCATAAGTGATATCTTATGATAAGTTTCTTTTTCTGTGTGATTATTTCACTTAGAATCATCGAACCTGAATCCACTCATTTTGCTGCTACTGGTCTTATGACATTGATTTCATGGCTGAGGGATATTCCATCATACGTAAGTACCACAATTTTTTGAACCATTTTTATCTTTCCTGGGATACTTAAGGTGTACCCAATTTGAGGTTCTTGTAAGCAGTGCATTCCTAAATTTTGGGGTGGCTCTGTCTTATTGATTTTCAGTTTTCCCATTTATATTCCCTAGACTGGAAGTGCCCTTGGCTCTGTAGCTCTGTTGTTTACTTGTTTTAGGGAACACAATGCACTCCTCCAGAGAGGCAGTTGGCAATTTACATCCCGGCCATCAGCATAACAAGGCTCCCTGTTCTCCAGGGCCTGTCTTGAATTTCTGGTTTTTACCCTTTTTGTGGATGTCCCTTTGGACCGGTGGGAAGTGATACTTCTTTGTAGTGCAGACTTACATTGTCCGCTTGCTTGCTTGGCCAAAATGGGCGTATGCGTTTTCTCCTGAATATACTCAGGAGAAAACGCATACACCCTTTTTGGACAAGTGCATCATTGTCGAAGTTGTGCCCCTCTTCCTGTGCTTTAAAGGCGATTCCAACATACCTCTTGAAATCTGTTTCCTGCTATTCTGCCTCACTTTCAAGTCCGTCTCGTTGCCTTCCCTCAACAGATTTTTGGATGATAGTTGTCCTTTATTACTCTGCCAGTTTGTGAATTGCTCTGCCCTATAGCTCCATTTTTTAACTCGTTTTTCTGAGCTGAACGCAAGTCCCATATTTTGGTTTAGGACCTATACTGGTTCCCGGTGGGTGGCTGAGACTTTGGTTAATTCTTCTTCCTCCCGGGAAATAAGAGTGACATGTGCCCGTCCAAATGCCTAACAGCTACTCTCTCTTTGGTTCTCCCTCTTCGCTTTCATCCTTTGCCAAATTGGCAACCTGTGCGAACCAGGAGGTTAAAGGTGCTGTCTCTCCAAGTTGGGAGATTGATAGTAAACTAGTTAGAAAGTGAAACTGGAGCACCAGGAGAGGGACTATTCGTTGAGATTTAGAAACCTTTTGTATTCACAGTGTGTGCATTCTCTAGGTTTCCCATACATGTTATAGCTGTAGTAATATCCCCTACAACCTGGAGAGTTGGGACCCATGGAATGGGTGCCATGCATTATTGCTTTAAAGGGTCTGCATTTGCTCACAAATCTCACCAATCCTCTCAGTCCCATGTGTCCAGCCTTATGCCACCTCCAGCTGTCGTTCTAGATAGGGTCATTCCAAGTTTCATCAGAGAGCCTGAAGGAATTGTAAAGAATTTCGCTGTTTTTTTGTTTTGTTTTTGAAATTCCTTTTTATAGTGGGTTTGAGGTGATTCTCGCTGCCATCTTTATGCCAGTCTACACACACTTGATTCCCTTACGGAGACATATCAATACATAGGTTTTAAGATTCTTACTAGTCAGATATATTCCTCTGCGGGAAATATGGGGTTTTGAGTCCCTTTCACTGAGGAAGGTGTAGGTCTTGTCTATTCCATAGTTGGTTTTTGGAACGATACCTGTGCTTATATCAACCTCTGGTTTTATGCATCACCCCACCTCTCCTTCCCCCTTAAGCAGGCATAAGAGTGTTTTCTAAATGTGAGACTCTCTTCTCTTTCCTAACTCAGTTCATGTGTAGCCATGTTTACAGGATCTTCATAAGTGATATCTTATGATAAGTTTCTTTTTCTGTGTGATTATTTCACTTAGAATCATCGAACCTGAATCCACTCATTTTGCTGCTACTGGTCTTATGACATTGATTTCATGGCTGAGGGATATTCCATCATACGTAAGTACCACAATTTTTTGAACGATTTTTATCTTTCCTGGGATACTTAAGGTGTACCAATTTGAGGTTCTTGTAAGCAGTGCATTCCTAAATTTTGGGGTGGCTCTGTCTTATTGATTTTCAGTTTTCCCATTTATATTCCCTAGACTGGAAGTGCCCTTGGCTCTGTAGCTCTGTTGTTTACTTGTTTTAGGGAACACAATGCACTCCTCCAGAGAGGCAGTTGTCAATTTACATCCCGGCCATCAGCATAACAAGGCTCCCTGTTCTCCAGGGCCTGTCTTGAATTTCTGGTTTTTACCCTTTTTGTGGATGTCCCTTTGGACCGGTGGGAAGTGATACTTCTTTGTAGTGCAGACTTACATTGTCCGCTTGCTTGCTTGGCCAAAATGGGCGTATGCGTTTTCTCCTGAATATACTCAGGAGAAAACGCATACACCCTTTTTGGACAAGTGCATCATTGTCGAAGTTGTGCCCCTCTTCCTGTGCTTTAAAGGCGATTCCAACATACCTCTTGAAATCTGTTTCCTGCTATTCTGCCTCACTTTCAAGTCCGCCTCGTTGCCTTCCCTCAACAGATTTTTGGATGATAGTTGTCCTTTATTACTCTGCCAGTTTGTGAATTGCTCTGCCCTATAGCTCCATTTTTTAACTCGTTTTTCTGAGCTGAACGCAAGTCCCATATTTTGGTTTAGGACCTATACTGGTTCCCGGTGGGTGGCTGAGACTTTGGTTAATTCTTCTTCCTCCCGGGAAATAAGAGTGACATGTGCCCGTCCAAATGCCTAACAGCTACTCTCTCTTTGGTTCTCCCTCTTCGCTTTCATCCTTTGCCAAATTGGCAACCTGTGCGAACCAGGAGGTTAAAGGTGCTGTCTCTCCAAGTTGGGAGATTGATAGTAAACTAGTTAGAAAGTGAAACTGGAGCACCAGGAGAGGGACTATTCGTTGAGATTTAGAAACCTTTTGTATTCACAGTGTGTGCATTCTCTAGGTTTCCCATACATGTTATAGCTGTAGTAATATCCCCTACAACCTGGAGAGTTGGGACCCATGGAATGGGTGCCATGCATTATTGCTTTAAAGGGTCTGCATTTGCTCACAAATCTCACCAATCCTCTCAGTCCCATGTGTCCAGCCTTATGCCACCTCCAGCTGTCGTTCTAGATAGGGTCATTCCAAGTTTCATCAGAGAGCCTGAAGGAATTGTAAAGAATTTCGCTGTTTTTTTGTTTTGTTTTTGAAATTCCTTTTTATAGTGGGTTTGAGGTGATTCTCGCTGCCATCTTTATGCCAGTCTACACACACTTGATTCCCTTACGGAGACATATCAATACATAGGTTTTAAGATTCTTACTAGTCAGATATATTCCTCTGCGGGAAATATGGGGTTTTGAGTCCCTTTCACTGAGGAAGGTGTAGGTCTTGTCTATTCCATAGTTGGTTTTTGGAACGATACCTGTGCTTATATCAACCTCTGGTTTTATGCATCACCCCACCTCTCCTTCCCCCTTAAGCAGGCATAAGAGTGTTTTCTAAATGTGAGACTCTCTTCTCTTTCCTAACTCAGTTCATGTGTAGCCATGTTTACAGGATCTTCATAAGTGATATCTTATGATAAGTTTCTTTTTCTGTGTGATTATTTCACTTAGAATCATCGAACCTGAATCCACTCATTTTGCTGCTACTGGTCTTATGACATTGATTTCATGGCTGAGGGATATTCCATCATACGTAAGTACCACAATTTTTTGAACGATTTTTATCTTTCCTGGGATACTTAAGGTGTACCAATTTGAGGTTCTTGTAAGCAGTGCATTCCTAAATTTTGGGGTGGCTCTGTCTTATTGATTTTCAGTTTTCCCATTTATATTCCCTAGACTGGAAGTGCCCTTGGCTCTGTAGCTCTGTTGTTTACTTGTTTTAGGGAACACAATGCACTCCTCCAGAGAGGCAGTTGTCAATTTACATCCCGGCCATCAGCATAACAAGGCTCCCTGTTCTCCAGGGCCTGTCTTGAATTTCTGGTTTTTACCCTTTTTGTGGATGTCCCTTTGGACCGGTGGGAAGTGATACTTCTTTGTAGTGCAGACTTACATTGTCCGCTTGCTTGCTTGGCCAAAATGGGCGTATGCGTTTTCTCCTGAATATACTCAGGAGAAAACGCATACACCCTTTTTGGACAAGTGCATCATTGTCGAAGTTGTGCCCCTCTTCCTGTGCTTTAAAGGCGATTCCAACATACCTCTTGAAATCTGTTTCCTGCTATTCTGCCTCACTTTCAAGTCCGCCTCGTTGCCTTCCCTCAACAGATTTTTGGATGATAGTTGTCCTTTATTACTCTGCCAGTTTGTGAATTGCTCTGCCCTATAGCTCCATTTTTTAACTCGTTTTTCTGAGCTGAACGCAAGTCCCATATTTTGGTTTAGGACCTATACTGGTTCCCGGTGGGTGGCTGAGACTTTGGTTAATTCTTCTTCCTCCCGGGAAATAAGAGTGACATGTGCCCGTCCAAATGCCTAACAGCTACTCTCTCTTTGGTTCTCCCTCTTCGCTTTCATCCTTTGCCAAATTGGCAACCTGTGCGAACCAGGAGGTTAAAGGTGCTGTCTCTCCAAGTTGGGAGATTGATAGTAAACTAGTTAGAAAGTGAAACTGGAGCACCAGGAGAGGGACTATTCGTTGAGATTTAGAAACCTTTTGTATTCACAGTGTGTGCATTCTCTAGGTTTCCCATACATGTTATAGCTGTAGTAATATCCCCTACAACCTGGAGAGTTGGGACCCATGGAATGGGTGCCATGCATTATTGCTTTAAAGGGTCTGCATTTGCTCACAAATCTCACCAATCCTCTCAGTCCCATGTGTCCAGCCTTATGCCACCTCCAGCTGTCGTTCTAGATAGGGTCATTCCAAGTTTCATCAGAGAGCCTGAAGGAATTGTAAAGAATTTCGCTGTTTTTTTGTTTTGTTTTTGAAATTCCTTTTTATAGTGGGTTTGAGGTGATTCTCGCTGCCATCTTTATGCCAGTCTACACACACTTGATTCCCTTACGGAGACATATCAATACATAGGTTTTAAGATTCTTACTAGTCAGATATATTCCTCTGCGGGAAATATGGGGTTTTGAGTCCCTTTCACTGAGGAAGGTGTAGGTCTTGTCTATTCCATAGTTGGTTTTTGGAACGATACCTGTGCTTATATCAACCTCTGGTTTTATGCATCACCCCACCTCTCCTTCCCCCTTAAGCAGGCATAAGAGTGTTTTCTAAATGTGAGACTCTCTTCTCTTTCCTAACTCAGTTCATGTGTAGCCATGTTTACAGGATCTTCATAAGTGATATCTTATGATAAGTTTCTTTTTCTGTGTGATTATTTCACTTAGAATCATCGAACCTGAATCCACTCATTTTGCTGCTACTGGTCTTATGACATTGATTTCATGGCTGAGGGATATTCCATCATACGTAAGTACCACAATTTTTTGAACGATTTTTATCTTTCCTGGGATACTTAAGGTGTACCAATTTGAGGTTCTTGTAAGCAGTGCATTCCTAAATTTTGGGGTGGCTCTGTCTTATTGATTTTCAGTTTTCCCATTTATATTCCCTAGACTGGAAGTGCCCTTGGCTCTGTAGCTCTGTTGTTTACTTGTTTTAGGGAACACAATGCACTCCTCCAGAGAGGCAGTTGGCAATTTACATCCCGGCCATCAGCATAACAAGGCTCCCTGTTCTCCAGGGCCTGTCTTGAATTTCTGGTTTTTACCCTTTTTGTGGATGTCCCTTTGGACCGGTGGGAAGTGATACTTCTTTGTAGTGCAGACTTACATTGTCCGCTTGCTTGCTTGGCCAAAATGGGCGTATGCGTTTTCTCCTGAATATACTCAGGAGAAAACGCATACACCCTTTTTGGACAAGTGCATCATTGTCGAAGTTGTGCCCCTCTTCCTGTGCTTTAAAGGCGATTCCAACATACCTCTTGAAATCTGTTTCCTGCTATTCTGCCTCACTTTCAAGTCCGCCTCGTTGCCTTCCCTCAACAGATATTTGGATGATAGTTGTCCTTTATTACTCTGCCAGTTTGTGAATTGCTCTGCCCTATAGCTCCATTTTTTAACTCGTTTTTCTGAGCTGAACGCAAGTCCCATATTTTGGTTTAGGACCTATACTGGTTCCCGGTGGGTGGCTGAGACTTTGGTTAATTCTTCTTCCTCCCGGGAAATAAGAGTGACATGTGCCCGTCCAAATGCCTAACAGCTACTCTCTCTTTGGTTCTCCCTCTTCGCTTTCATCCTTTGCCAAATTGGCAACCTGTGCGAACCAGGAGGTTAAAGGTGCTGTCTCTCCAAGTTGGGAGATTGATAGTAAACTAGTTAGAAAGTGAAACTGGAGCACCAGGAGAGGGACTATTCGTTGAGATTTAGAAACCTTTTGTATTCACAGTGTGTGCATTCTCTAGGTTTCCCATACATGTTATAGCTGTAGTAATATCCCCTACAACCTGGAGAGTTGGGACCCATGGAATGGGTGCCATGCATTATTGCTTTAAAGGGTCTGCATTTGCTCACAAATCTCACCAATCCTCTCAGTCCCATGTGTCCAGCCTTATGCCACCTCCAGCTGTCGTTCTAGATAGGGTCATTCCAAGTTTCATCAGAGAGCCTGAAGGAATTGTAAAGAATTTCGCTGTTTTTTTGTTTTGTTTTTGAAATTCCTTTTTATAGTGGGTTTGAGGTGATTCTCGCTGCCATCTTTATGCCAGTCTACACACACTTGATTCCCTTACGGAGACATATCAATACATAGGTTTTAAGATTCTTACTAGTCAGATATATTCCTCTGCGGGAAATATGGGGTTTTGAGTCCCTTTCACTGAGGAAGGTGTAGGTCTTGTCTATTCCATAGTTGGTTTTTGGAACGATACCTGTGCTTATATCAACCTCTGGTTTTATGCATCACCCCACCTCTCCTTCCCCCTTAAGCAGGCATAAGAGTGTTTTCTAAATGTGAGACTCTCTTCTCTTTCCTAACTCAGTTCATGTGTAGCCATGTTTACAGGATCTTCATAAGTGATATCTTATGATAAGTTTCTTTTTCTGTGTGATTATTTCACTTAGAATCATCGAACCTGAATCCACTCATTTTGCTGCTACTGGTCTTATGACATTGATTTCATGGCTGAGGGATATTCCATCATACGTAAGTACCACAATTTTTTGAACGATTTTTATCTTTCCTGGGATACTTAAGGTGTACCAATTTGAGGTTCTTGTAAGCAGTGCATTCCTAAATTTTGGGGTGGCTCTGTCTTATTGATTTTCAGTTTTCCCATTTATATTCCCTAGACTGGAAGTGCCCTTGGCTCTGTAGCTCTGTTGTTTACTTGTTTTAGGGAACACAATGCACTCCTCCAGAGAGGCAGTTGGCAATTTACATCCCGGCCATCAGCATAACAAGGCTCCCTGTTCTCCAGGGCCTGTCTTGAATTTCTGGTTTTTACCCTTTTTGTGGATGTCCCTTTGGACCGGTGGGAAGTGATACTTCTTTGTAGTGCAGACTTACATTGTCCGCTTGCTTGCTTGGCCAAAATGGGCGTATGCGTTTTCTCCTGAATATACTCAGGAGAAAATGCATACACCCTTTTTGGACAAGTGCATCATTTTCGAAGTTGTGCCCCTCTTCCTGTGCTTTAAAGGCGATTCCAACGTACCTCTTGAAATCTGTTTCCTGCTATTCTGCCTCACTTTCATGTCCGCCTCGTTGCCTTCCCTCAACAGATTTTTGGATGATAGTTGTCCTTTATTACTCTGCCAGTTTGTGAATTGCTCTGCCCTATAGCTCCATTTTTTAACTCGTTTTTTTGAGCTGAACGCAAGTCCCATATTTTGGTTTAGGACCTATACTGGTTCCCGTTGGGTGGCTGAGACTTTGGTTAATTCTTCTTCCTCCCGGGAAATAAGAGTGACATGTGCCCGTCCAAATGCCTAACAGCTACTCTCTCTTTGGTTCTCCCTCTTCCCTTTCATCCTTTGCCAAATTGGCAACCTGTGCGAACCAGGAGGTTAAAGGTGCTGTCTCTCCAAGTTGGGAGATTGATAGTAAACTAGTTAGAAAGTGAAACTGGAGCACCAGGAGAGGGACTATTCGTTGAGATTTAGAAACCTTTTGTATTCACAGTGTCTGCATTCTCTAGGTTTCCCATACATGTTATAGCTGTAGTAATATCCCCTACAACCTGGAGAGTTGGGACCCATGGAATGGGTGCCATGCATTATTGCTTTAAAGGGTCTGCATTTGCTCACAAATCTCACCAATCCTCTCAGTCCCATGTGTCCAGCCTTATGCCACCTCCAGCTGTCGTTCTAGATAGGGTCATTCCAAGTTTCATCAGAGAGCCTGAAGGAATTGTAAAGATTTTCACTGTTTTTTTGTTTTGTTTTTGAAATTCCTTTTTATAGTGGGTTTGAGCTGATTCTCGCTGCCATCTTTATGCCAGTCTACACACACTTGATTACCTTACGGAGACATATCAATACATAGGTTTTAAGATTCTTACTAGTCAGATATATTCCTCTGCGGGAAATATGGGGTTTTGAGTCCCTTTCACTGAGGAAGGTGTAGGTCTTGTCTATTCCATAGTTGGTTTTTGGAACGGTACCTGTGCTTATATCAACCTCTGGTTTTATGCATCACCCCACCTCTCCTTCCCCCTTAAGCAGGCATAAGAGTGTTTTCTAAATGTGAGACTCTCTTCTCTTTCCTAACTCAGTTCATGTGTAGCCATGTTTACAGGATCTTCATAAGTGATATCTTATGATAAGTTTCTTTTTCTGTGTGATTATTTCACTTAGAATCATCGAACCTGAATCCACTCATTTTGCTGCTACTGGTCTTATGACATTGATTTCATGGCTGAGGGATATTCCATCATACGTAAGTACCACAATTTTTTGAACCATGTTTATCTTTCCTGGGATACTTAAGGTGTACCCAATTTGAGGTTCTTGTAAGCAGTGCATTCCTAAATTTTGGGGTGGCTCTGTCTTATTGATTTTCAGTTTTCCCATTTATATTCCCTAGACTGGAAGTGCCCTTGGCTCTGTAGTTCTGTTGTTTACTTGTTTTAGGGAACACAATGCACTCCTCCAGAGAGGCAGTTGGCAATTTACATCCCGGCCATCAGCATAACAAGGCTCCCTGTTCTCCAGGGCCTGTCTTGAATTTCTGGTTTTTACCCTTTTTGTGGATGTCCCTTTGGACCGGTGGGAAGTGATACTTCTTTGTAGTGCAGACTTACATTGTCCGCTTGCTTGCTTGGCCAAAATGGGCGTATGCGTTTTCTCCTGAATATACTCAGGAGAAAATGCATACACCCTTTTTGGACAAGTGCATCATTGTCGAAGTTGTGCCCCTCTTCCTGTGCTTTAAAGGCGATTCCAACGTACCTCTTGAAATCTGTTTCCTGCTATTCTGCCTCACTTTCAAGTCCGCCTCGTTGCCTTCCCTCAACAGATTTTTGGATGATAGTTGTCCTTTATTACTCTGCCAGTTTGTGAATTGCTCTGCCCTATAGCTCCATTTTTTAACTCGTTTTTTTGAGCTGAACGCAAGTCCCATATTTTGGTTTAGGACCTATACTGGTTCCCGGTGGGTGGCTGAGACTTTGGTTAATTCTTCTTCCTCCCGGGAAATAAGAGTGACATGTGCCCGTCCAAATGCCTAACAGCTACTCTCTCTTTGGTTCTCCCTCTTCGCTTTCATCCTTTGCCAAATTGGCAACCTGTGCGAACCAGGAGGTTAAAGGTGCTGTCTCTCCAAGTTGGGAGATTGATAGTAAACCAGTTAAAAAGTGAAACTGGAGCACCAGAAGAGGGACTATTCGTTGAGATTTAGAAACCTTTTGTATTCACAGTGTGTGCATTATCTAGGTTTCCCATACATGTTATAGCTGTAGTAATATCCCCTACAACCTGGAGAGTTGGGACCCATGGAATGGGTGCCATGCATTATTGCTTTAAAGGGTCTGCATTTGCTCACGAATCTCACCAATCCTCTCAGTCCCATGTGTCCAGCCTTATGCCACATCCAGCTGTCGTTCTAGATAGGGTCATTCCAAGTTTCATCAGAGAGCCTGAAGGAATTGTAAAGAATTTCGCTGTTTTTTTGTTTTGTTTTTGAAATTCCTTTTTATAATGGGTTTGAGCTGATTCTCGCTGCCATCTTTATGCCAGTCTACACACACTTGATTACCTTACGGAGACATATCAATACATAGGTTTTAAGATTCTTACTAGTCAATATATTCCTCTGCGGGAAATATGGGGTTTTGAGTCCCTTTCACTGAGGAAGGTGTAGGTCTTTTCTATTCCATAGTTGGTTTTTGGAACGGTACCTGTGCTTATATCAAACTCTGGTTTTATGCATCACCCCACCTCTCCTTCCCCCTTAAGCAGGCATAAGAGTGTTTTCTAAATGTGAGACTCTATTCTCTTTCCTAACTCAGTTCATGTGTAGCCATGTTTACAGGATCTTCATAAGTGATATCTTATGATAAGCTTCTTTTTCTGTGTGACTTATTTCACTTAGAATCATCGTACCTGAATCCACTCATTTTGCTGCTACTGGTCTTATGACATTGTTTTCATGGCTGAGGGATATTCCATCATACGTAAGTACCAAAATTTTTTGAACCATTTTTATCTTTCCTGGGATACTTAATGTGTACCCACGTTGAGGTTCTTGTAAGCAGTGCAGCCATAAATTTTGGGGTGGCTCTGTCTTATTTATTTTCAGTTTTCCCATGGTATATTCCCTAGACTGGAAGTGCCCTTGGCTCTGTAGCTCTGTTGTTTACTTGTTTTAGGGAACACAATGCACTCCTCCAGAGAGGCAGTTGGCAATTTATATCCCGCCCATCAGCATAACAAGGCTCCCTGTTCTCCAGGGCCTGTCTTGCCTTTCTATTTTTTACCCATTTTGTGGATGTCCCTTTGACCGGTGTGAAGTGATACTTCTTTGTAGTTCAGACTTACATTGTCCGCTTGCTTGCTTGGCCAAAATGGGCGTATGCGTTTTCTCCTGAATATACTCAGGAGAAAACGCATACGCCCTTTTTGGACAAGTGCATCATTGTCGAAGCTGTGTCCCTCTTCCTGTGCTTTAAAGGCGATTCCAACGTACCACTTGAAATCTGTTTCCTGCTTTTCTGCCTCACATTCAAGTCCGCCTCGTTGCCTTCCCTCAACAGATTTTTGGATGATAGTTGTCCTTTATTACTCTGCCAGTTTGTGAATTGCTCTGCCCTATAGCTCCATTTTTTAACTCGTTTTTTGTGAGCTGAACGCAAGTCCCATATTTTGGTTTGGGACCTATACTGGTTCCCGGTGGGTGGCTGAGACTTTGGTTAACTCTTCTTCCTCCTGGGAAATAAGAGTGACATATGCCCGTCCAAATGCCTAACAGCTACTCTCTCTTTGCTTCTCCCTCTTCCCTTTCATCCTTTACCAAATTGGCAACCTGTGCGAACCAGGAGATTAAAGGTGCTGTCTCTCCCAGTGGGGAGATTGATAGTAAAGCAGTTAGAATGTGAAACTGGAGCACCAGGAGTGGGACAATTCGTTGAGATATAGAATCCTTTCGTATTCACAGTGTGTCCATTCTCTAGGTTTCCCGTACATGTTATAGCTGTAGTAGTATTCCCTACAACCTGGAGAGTTGGGTGCCATGGAATGGGTGCCATGCATTATTGCTTTAAAGTGTTTGCATTTGTTCACGAATCTCACCAATCCTCTCAGTCCCATGGGTCCAGCCTTATGGCAACTCCAGCTGTCGTTCTAGATAGGGTCATTTCAAGTTTCATCAGAGAGCCTGAAGGAATTGTAAAGAATTTCGCTGTTTTCTTGTTTTGCTTTTGAAATTCCTTTATATAGTGGGTTTGAGCTGATTCTCGCTGCCATCTTTATGCCAGTTTAGACACACTTGATTCCCTGACGGAGACATATCAATACATAGGTTTTAAGATTCTTACTAGTCAGATATATTCCTCTGCGGGAAATATGGGGTTTTGAGTCCCTTTCACTGAGGAAGGTATAGGTCTTGTCTATTCCATAGTTGGTTTTTGGAACGGTACCTGTGCTTATATCAACCTCTGGTTTTATGCATCACCCCACCTCTCCTTCCCCCTTAAGCAGGCATAAGAGTGTTTTCTAAATGTGAGACACTCTTCTCTTTCCTAACTCAGTTCATGTGTAGCCATGTTTACAGGATCTTCATAAGTGATATCTTATGATAAGTTTCTTTTTCTGTGTGACTTATTTCACTTAGAATCATCGTACATGAATCCACTCATTTTGCTGCTACTGATCTTGTGACATTGATTTCAAGGCTGAGGGATATTCCATCGTAGGTAATACCACCATTTTTTGAAACATTTTAATCTTTCCTGGGATACTTAAAGTGTACCCAAGTTGAGGTTCTTGTAAGCAGTTCAGCCCTAAATTTTGGTGTGGCTCTGTCTTATTGATTTTCAGTTTTCCCAAGGTATATTCCCTAGACTGGAAGTGCCCTTGGCTCTGTAGCTCTGTTATTTACTTGTTTTAGGGAACACAATGCACTCCTCCAGAGAGGCAGTTGGCAATTTACATCCCGCCCATCAGCATAACAAGGCTCCCTGTTCTCCAAGGCCTGTCTTGCCTTTCTGTTTTTTACCCATTTTGTGGATGTCCCTTTTGACCGGTGGGAAGTGATACTTCTTTGTAGTGCAGATTTGCATTGCCCACTTGCTGGATTGGTCAAAAAGTGCGTATGCGTTTTCTCCTGAATATATTCAGGATAAAATGCATACGCCCTTTTTGGCCAATTGCATCTTTGTCGAAGTTGTGCCCCTCTTCCTGTGCTTTAAAGGCAATTCCAACGTACCTCTTGAAATCTGTTTCCTGCTATTCTGCCTCCCTTTCAAGTTCGCCTCGTTGCCTTCCCTCAACAGATTTTTGGACGATAGTTGCCCTTTATTACTCTGCCAGTTTGTGAATTGCTGTGCCCTGAGCTCCATTTTTTAACTCGTTTTTTCTGAGCTGAACGCAAGTCCAATATTTTGGTTCAGAAACTATACTGGTTCCCAGTGTGTGGCTGAGACTTTGGTCAATTCTTCTTCGTCCCGGGAAATAAGAGTGACATATGCCCGTCCAAATGCCTAACAGCTACTCTCTCATTGGTTCTCCGTCTTCCCATTCATCCTCTGCGAAATTGGAAACCTGTGCGAAACAGGAGGTTAAAGGTGCTCTCTCTCCAGGTTGGGAGATTGATACTAAAGCAGTTGGAAAGTCAAACCGGAGCACCAGGAGAGGGACTATTCATTGAGTTTTAGAGACCTTTCGTATTCACAGTGTGTCCATTCTCTAGGTTTCCCATACATGTTATAGCTGTAGTAATATTCCCTTCAACCTGGAGAGTTCGGACCCATGGAATGGGTGCCATTCCTTATTGCTTTAAAGGGTCTGCATTTGCACACCCAATCTCACCAATCCTCTCATTCCCAAGTGTCCAGCCTTATGCCACATCCAGCTGTCCTTGTAGACAGGGTCATTCCAGGTTTCATCAGAGACCCTGAAGGAATTCTAAAAAATTTCCCTGTTTTTTTTGTTTTGTTTTTGAAATTCCTTTTTATAGTGGGTTTGAGCTGATTCTCGCTGCCATGTTTATGCCATTCTAGACACACATGATTCCCTTACGGAGACATATCAATACATAGGTTTTAAGATTCTTACTAGTCAGATATATTCCTCTGCGGGAAATATGTGGTTTTCAGTCCCTTTCACTGAGGAAGTTATAGGTAGGTCTTGTCTATTCCATACATGGTTTTTGGAACGGTACCTTTGCTTATATCAAACTCTGGTTTTATGCATCACCCCACCTCTCCTTCCCCCTTAAGCAGTCATAAGAGTGTTATCTAAATGTGAGACTCTGTTCTCATTCCTAACTCAGTTCATGTGTAGCCATGTTTACAGGAACTTCGTAAGTGATATCTTATGATAAGTTTCTTTTTCTGTGTGACTTATTTCACTTAGAATCATCGTACCTGAATCCACTCATTTTGCTGCTACTGGTCTTATGACATTGATTTCGTGGCTGAGGGATATTCCATCGTACGTAAGTACCACAATTGTTTGAACAATTTTTATATTTCCTAGGATATTTCAGGTGTACCCAAGTTGAGGTTCTTGTAAGCAATGCAGCCCTAAATTTGGGGGTGGCTGTGTCTTAATGATTTTCAGTTTTCCCAAGGTATATTCCCTTGACTGGAAGTGCCCTTGGCTCTGTAGCTCTGTTGTTTACTTGTTTTAGGGAACACAATGCACTCATTAAGTGAGGCAGTTGGCACTTTACATCCCGCCCATCAGCATAACAATGCTCCCTGTTCCCAAGGGCCTGTCTTGCCTTTCTGGTATTTACACATTTTGTGGATGTCCATTTTGACCTGTTGGAAGTGATACTTCTTTATAGTGCAGATTTGCATTGCCCACTTGCTTGCTTGGCCAAAAAGGGCCTATGCATTTTCTCCTGCATATATTCAGGAGAAAATGCATACGCTCTTTTTGGACAAGTGCATCATTGTCGAATTTGTGCCCCTCTTCCTGTGCTTTACAGGTGATTCCAACGTACCTCTTGAAATCTGTTTCGTGCTATTCTGCCTCACTTTCAATTCCTCCTCGTTGCCTTCCCTCAACAGATTTTGTGATGATAGTTGTCCTTTATTACTCTGCCATTTTGTGAATTGCTGTGCCCTTGAGCTCCATTTTTCAAGGCGTTTTTTGTGAGCTGAACGCATGTCCAAAATTTTCGTTCAGGACCTATATTGGTTCCCGGTGGGTGGCTGCAAATTTGGTTAATTCTTCTTCCTGCCAGGAAATTAGAGTGACATATGCCCGTCCAAATGCCTAACAGCTACTCTCTCATTGGTTCTCCCTCTTCCCTTTCATCCTCTGCCAAATTGGCAACCTGTGAGAACCAGGAGGTTAAAGGGGCTAGCTCTCCATGTTGGGAGATTGATAGTAAAGCAGTAGGAAAGTCAAACTGGAGCACCAGGAGAGGGACTATTCATTGAGTTTTATAGACCTTTCATATTCACAGTGTGTCCATTCTCTAGGTTTCCTGTACATGTTATAGCTCTAGTAATATTCCCTTCAACCTGGTGAGTTGGGACCCATGGAATGGGTGCCATCCATTATTGCTTTAAAGGGTCTGCATTTGCTCACACAATCACACCGTTCCCCTCAATTCCAAGTGTCCAGCTTTATGCCACATCCAGCTGTCATTGTAGACAGGGTCATTCCACCTTTCATCAGAGACCCTGAAGGAATTGTAAAGAATTTCCCTGTTTTTTTGTTTTGTTTTAGAACTTCCTTTTTATAGTGGGTTTGAGCTGATTCTCGCTGCGAAGTTTATGCCAGTCTAGACACACTTGATTCCCTTACGGAGACATATCAATACAGAGGTTTTAAGATTCTTACTAGTCAGATATATTCCTCTGCAAGAAATATGGGGTTTTGAGTCCCTTTCACTGAGGAAGGTATAGGTAGGTTTTGTCTATTCCATAGTTGGTTTTTGGAACGGTACCTGTGCTTATATCAAACTCTGGTTTTATGCATAACTACACCTCTCCTTCCCCCTTAAGCAGGCATAAGAGTGTTTTCTAAATGTGAGACTCTGTTCTCTTTCCTAACTCAGTTCATGTGTAGCCATGTTTACAGGATCTTCTTAAGTGATATCTTATGATAAGATTCTTTTTCTGTGTGACTTATTTCACTTAGAATCATCGTACCTGAATCCACTCATTTTGCTGCTACTTGTCTTATGACATTAATTTCATGGCTGAGGGATATTCCATCCTACGTAAGTACCACAATATTTGGAACCATTTTTATATTTCCTGGGATATTTAAGGTGTACCCAAGTTGAGGTTCTTGTAAGCAGTGCAGCCCTAAATTTCGGGGTGGCTCTGTCTTATTGATTTTCAGTTTTTCCAAGGTATATTCCCTAGACTGGGAGTGCCCTTGGCTCTGTAGCTCTGTTGTTTACTTGTTTTAGGGAACACAATGCACTCCTCCAGTGAATCAGTTGGCAATTTACATCCCGCCCATCAGCATAACAATGCTCACTGTTCTCCAGGGCCTGTCTTGCCTCTCTGGTATTTACACATTTTTTGGATATCCCTTTTGACCAGTGGGAAGTGACAATTCTTTGTAGTGCAGGTTTGCATTGCCCGCTTGCTTGCTTGGCCAGAAAGGGCGTATGTGTTTTCTCCTGCATATATTCAGGAGAAAATTCATACGCCCTTTTTGGCCAAGTGCATCATTGTCGAAGTTGTGCTACTCTTCCTGTGCTTTACAGACGATTCCAACGTACCTCTTGAAATCTGTTTCTTGCTATTCGGCCTCACTTTCAAGTCCCCTTGGTTGCCTTCCCTCAACAGATTTCTGGACGATAGTTGGCTTTTATTACTATGCCTAATTGTGAATTGCTCTGCCACTGAGCTCCATTTTTCAACTCGTTTTTGTGAGCTGAATGCAAGTCCAAATTTTTCTTTCAGGAGCTATACTGGATCCCAGTGTGTGGTTGAGACTTTTGTTAATTCTTCTTCCTGCTGGGAAATTAGAGTGACATATGTCCGTCCAAGTGCCTAACAGATACTCTCTCATTGGTTCTCCCTCTTCCCTTTCATCCTCTCCCAAATTGTCAAACTGTGAGAACCAGGAGGTTAAAGGGGCTGTCTCTCCAATTTGGGAGATTGATAGTAAAGCAGTTGGAAAGTCAAACCGGAGCACCAGGAGAGGGACTATCCGTTGAGTTTTAGAAACCTTTCGTATTCACAGTGTGTCCATTCTCTAGGTTTCCCGTACATGTTATATCTGTAGTAATAATCCCTTCAACCTGGAGACTTGGAACCCATGGAATGGGTGCCATGCATTATTGCTTTAAAGGGTCTGCATTTGTTCACCCAATCTCACCTATCCTCTCAGTCCCAAGTGTCCAGCCTTATGCCACATCGAGCTGTCATTGTAGACAGGGACATTCCACGTTTCATCAGAGACCCTGAAGGAATTGAAAAGAATTTCCCTGTTTTTTTGTTTTGTTTTTGAAATTCCTTTTTATAGTGGGTTTGAGCTGATTCTCGCTGCCATGTTTATGCCAGTCTAGACACACTTGTTTCCCTTATGGAGACATATCAATACATAGATTTTAAGATTCTTACTAGTCAGATATATTCCTCTGCGGGAAATATGGGGTTATGAGACCCTTGCACTGAGGATGGTGTAGGTAGGTCTTGTCTATTCCATAGTTGGTTTTTGGAACGGTACCTGTGCTTATGTCAAACTCTGGTTTATGCATCACCCCACCTCTCCTTCCCCCTTAAGCAGGCATAAGAGTGTTTTCTAAATGTGAGACTCTATTCTCTTTCCTAACTCAGTTCATGTGTAGCCATGTTTACAGGATCTTCATAAGTGATATCTTATGATAAGATTCTTTTTCTGTGTGACTTATTTCACTTACAATCATCGTACCTGAATCCACTCATATTGATGCTACTGGTCTTATGACATTGATTTCATGGCTGAGGGATATTCCATCGTACGTAAGTACCACAATTTTTTGAACCATTTTTATCTTTCCTGAGATATTTAAGGTGTACCCAAGTTGAGGTTCTTGTAAGCAGTGCAGCCCTAAATTTGGGGGTGCCTCTGTCTTATTGTTTTTCAGATTTCCCAAGGTATATTCCCTAGACTGGAAGTGACCTTGGCTCTGTAGCTCTGTTGTTTACTTGTTTTAGGGGACACAGTGCACTCCTCCAGAGAGGCAGTTGGCAATTTACATCCCGCCCATCAGCATAACAAGGCTCCCTGTTCTCCAGGGACTGTCTTGCCTTTCTGGTATTTACACATTTTGTGGATGTCCCTTTTGACCGGTGGGGAGTGATACTTCTTTATAATGCAGATTTGCATTGCCCCCTTGCTTGCTTGGCCAAAAATTGCGTATGCGTTTTGTCCTTAATATATTCAGGAGAAAATGCATACGCCGTTTTTGGCCAAGTGCATCATTGTCGAAGTTGTGCCTCTTTTCATGTGCTTTACAGATGATTCCAACGTACCTCTTGAAATCTGTTTCCTGCTATTCTGCCTGGCGTTCAATTCCCCCTCCTTGCCTTCCCTCAACAGATTTTTGGATGATAGTTGTCCTGTAATACTCTGCCAGTTTGTGAATTGCTGTGCCCCTTAGCTTCATTTTTCAACTCGTTTTTTGTGAGCTGAACGCAAGTCCACAATTTTGTTTCAGGACGTAATCTGGATCCCGGGCGGTGGTTGAGACTTTGGTTAATTCTTCTTCTTGCCGGGAAATTAGAGTGACATATGTCCATCCAAATGCCTAACAGCTACTCTCTCAATGGTTCTCCCTCCTCCCTTTTATCCTCTGCCAAATTGGCAACCTGTGCGAACCAGGAGGATAAAGGGGCTGACTCTCCAAGTTGGGAGCTTTATAGTAAAGCAGTTGGAAAGTAAAACTGGAGCACCAGGAGAGGGACTATTAGTTGAGTTTTAGAAACCTTTCGTATTTACAGTGTGTCCATTCTCTAGGTTTCCCGTACATGTTATAGCTCTAGTAATATTGACTTCACCCTGGAGAGTTGGGACAAATGGAATGGGTGCCACACATTATTGCTTTAAATGGTGTGCATTTGCTGAACCAATCTCACCAATCCTCTCAGTCCCAAGTGTCCAGACTTATGCCATATCCAGCTGTCATTGTAGATAGGGTCATTCCAGGTTTCATTAGAGCCCCTAAAGGAATTGTAAAGAATTTCCATATTTTTGGTTTTTTTTTGAAATTCCTTTTTATGGTGGGTTTGAGCTGATTCTCACTGCAATGATTATGCCAGTCTAGACACACTTGATTCCATTACGGAAACATATCGATACATAGGTTTTAATATTCTTACTAGTCAGATATATTCCTCTGTGGGAAATATCGTGTTTTGAGTTCCTTTCACTGAGGAAGGTGTAGGTCTTTTATATTCCATAGTTGGTTTTTGAAATGGTACGTGTGCTTATATCAAACACTGGTTTTCTGCAGCACCCCACCTCATATTGCCCTTTAAGCAGGCATAAGAGTGTTTTCTAAATGTGAGTCTCTGTTCGCTTTCCTAACTCTGTTCATGTGTAGCCATGTTTAGAGGACCTTCATAAGTGATATCTTATGATAAGTTTCTTTATCTGTGTGACTTATTTCGGTTAGAATCATCGTACCTGAATCCACTCATTTTGCTGCTACTGGTCTTATGACATTGATTTCATGGCTGAGGGATATTCCATCATACGAAACTACCAAAATATTTTAAACCATATTTATATTTCCTGAGATATTTAAGCTGTACCCAAGTTGAGGTTCTTGTAATCAGTGCAGCCCTAAATTTTGGGGTGGCTCTGTCTTATTGAATTTCTGCTTTCCCAAGGTATATTCACCAGACTGAAAGTACCCTTGGCTCTGTAGCTCTGTTGTTTACTTGTTTTAGGGAACACAATGCACTCCTCCAGAGAGGCAGTTGGCAATTTACATCCTGCCCATCAGCATAACAAGCATCCCTGTTCTCCAGGGCCTGTCTTGCCTTTTTGGCTTTTACCCATTTTGTGCATGTACCTTTTGACATGTGGGAAGTGATACTTTGTAGTGCAGATTTGCATTGCCAGCATGCTTGCTTGGCCAAAAAGGGCATATGCGTTTTCTCCTGAATATATTCAGGAGAAAACGCCTATGCCCTTTTTGGCAAAGTGCATCATTGTCGATGTTGTGCCCCTCTTCCTGTGCCTTAAATGTTATTCCAAAGTACCTCTTGAAATCTGTTTCCTGCTATTCTGCCTCGCTTTCAAGTCTGCCTCGTTGCCTTCCCTCAACAGATTTTTGGACGATAGTTGTCCTTTATTACTCTGCCTGTTTGTTAATTGTTGTGCACTGAGCTACATTATTTAACTCGTTTTTTTTGTGAGCTGAACGCACGTCCAATATTTTGGTTCAGGACCTATACTGGTTCCCGGTGGGTGGCTGAGGCTTTGATTATTTCTTCTTCTTCCCGCGAAGTAAGAGTGACATGTGCCCGTACAAATGTCTAACAGCTACTCTCTCACTGGTCTCCCTCTTCCCTTTCAACCTCTGCCAAATTGGCAACCTGTGCGAACCAGGAGGTTAAAGGTGCTGTCTCTCCAAGTTGGGAGATTGATAGTTAAGCAGTTGGAAAGTCAAACTGGAGCACAAGGAGAGGGACTATTCGTTGAGTTTTAGAAACCTTTCTTATTCACACTGTGTCCATTCTCTAGGGTTCCCGTACATATTATAGCTGTAGTAATATGCCCTTAAACCTGGTCTGTTTGGACCCATGGAATGGGTGCCACACATTCTTACTTTAAAGGGTCTCCATTTGCTCACCCAATCTCACCAATCCTCTCAGTCCCAAGTGTCCAGCCTTATGCCACATCCAGCTGTCATTTTAGATAGGGTCATTCCAGGTTTCATCAGCGACCCTGAAGGTATTGTGTAAGAATTGTTCTGTTTTTATGTTTTGTTTTGAATTTCATTTTTATATTGGGTTTGAGCTGATTCTCCCTGCCATGTTTATGTCATACTAGACACACTTAGTTACCTTACGGAGACATATCAATACATAGGTTTTAAAATTCTTACTAGTCAGATATATTTCTCTGCGGGGAATAGGGATGTTGAGTTCCGTTCACTGAGGAAGGAGAAGGGCTTGTCTCTTTTGTTTTTGGATTATGGAACGGTACCTTTTCTAATACCAATCTTTTGTTTTGTGCATCTCCCCACCTGTCTTTCCCCTTAAGCAAGCGTTAGAGTGTTTTCTATATCTGAGACTCTGTTCTCTTCCCTAAATCAGTTCATATGCAGCCGTGTTTACATTCCCTTCATAAGTGATATCTTATGTCAGAATGCACCATGGCCCTTGTCATAATAATGCTTCATGGCCCCTGTCATCACAATGATCCATGCCCTGGTTATCAAAATGCTCCATGTCCCTTGTCATCAAAATTCTCCACGTACTTGTCATCACAATGCTACATGACACTCCTCATCAAAATGTTACATGCTCTTGTCATCACAATTCTCCATTCTCTTGACATTGCAATGCTCCATGCCCTTGTCATCACAATGCTCCATGCCTTTGTCATCACATTGCTCCATGACCCCTGTCATCACATTGCTCCCTGACAACTGTCATCACAATGCTTCATGCCCCTTGTCATTACAGTGCTCCATGATGCTCGACATCACAATTACCCAAGGTCTTCTCATCACAATGCTCCACGGTATTGCCATCACCATGCTCCATGCCTTGTCATCTCAAAGCTCAATGTCCCTTGTCCTCACAATTCTCCACGTCCTTGTCATTACAATGCTCCATGGCACTTCACATCACAATGTTATATGCTCTTGTCATCACAATACCCCATGCACTTGTCATCGCAATGCTCCATGACCCCTGTCATAGGAAGCTCCATGCGCTTTTCATCAAAATGTTTCACGACCAGGGCATTGAAATTCTCAATGGCCCTTGATATCACAATGCTCCATGCCCTTGTCATCACAATGCTCCTTTACTTTGTCACAACAATGCTCCATAACAATTGGCATCACAATGCTCCATGATATTGTCATCAAACTGGAACATGACATATTTCATCACAATGCTCCCTGACACCTTTCTTCACAATAATCCATGACCTTGTCATCACAGTGCTCCATGACCTTGTCATCACAATGTGCCATGCCCATTCTTATCACAATAATCCAAGAAACTTGTCAGACCAATGCTCCATGACACTTTTCATCACAATGCTCCATGAACGCTGTCATCAAAATGCACCATGCCCATCATCATAATGCTTCATGCTATTGTCATCACAATGAAATCAAAAAGCTCCATGACATCTGTCACCACAATGCTGCAAACCCTTGTGATCACAATGTCCCATAACACTTGTCATCACAATGCCCCATGACGCTGGTCACCACAGTTATCCATGGGCTTCTCATCACAATGCACCATGACTTTTGTCAACACAATGTTCAATACCCTTGTCAACACAATGCTCTCTGACTATTGACCTCAGTATGCACCGTGCACTCTTTCATTGCAAGGCTCCATGCCTATTTCATCACAATGATCCATGCCCTTTTCATCAAAATGTTCCAAGACACCTGTGATCACAATGCTCCTTGCACTTGTCATCACAAAGCTCCATGACGAATGTCATCAGAATGCTCCATGGCCTTCTCATCATAATGTTCCATGCCCTTGTCATCACAATGCTCCAAGACCCCTGTAATCAAAATGATCCCTGCACCATTTCATCAGAATGCTCCATGAGACTTGTCATCACAAGGTACCATGGTCTTCACATCACAGTGCTCCAGGACCTTGTCATCACAGTGCTCCATTCCCTTGTCATCACAATGCTCCATGACCCATGTCATCACAATAATCAATGAATATTTTCAGCCCAATGTTCTACGAAATTCTCATCACAATGCTCCATAGCCCATATCACCACAATGCTCCATGACCACTGTCATCAAAACACTCCATGACAACTGACAACACAATGATCCGGGACACTTGTCATCAAAATGCTACATTCCTTTGTCATCACAATGCTCCAGGACCCCTGTCATCACAACACTCCATGAACATTTTCAGCCCAGTGCTCCATGACCCTTGTCATCACAATGATCCATGCCCTTTTCATCCCAATGCACCATGCCGTTTTCATCACAATGGTCCAGGCCATTTTCATCAAAATCCTCCACAAGCTTGTCATCAGAATGCTCCATGACCCTTCTCATCACAATTCTCCATGTACTTGTCAGCACAATGCTCCCTGACCCTTGTCATCACAATGCTCCAAGCCATTGTCATCACAGTGCTCCATTACATTTGTCATCAGAATTATCCATGACACTTGGCTTCACAATGCTCCATGCCATTGTCATCACAATGGGCCATTCCAAATGTCATTGCAATAATCCATGAAACATATTAGACCAATGTTCCACGCCCTTGTCATCACAATGCTCCATGCCCTTGTTATCAAAATGCTCCATGACCCCTGTCATCACAATGCTCCGTGACTCCCGTCATCACAATGCTTCATGACCTTAGTCATCACAATGGTCCATGCCGTCGTCATCAACAGTCTCTGACCTTTTTAACCACAATGCTCCATGAACTTTTCATCACAATGCTCTTTGACCCTTGTCATCACAATGCTCCATGTGCTTGTCAGAACAATGCTCCATGACACATGTCATCACAATGCACCATGCGCTTGTCATCACAGTGCTCCACAATCTTGTCATCACATTCTCCTTAAAATTTGTCATCACAATGTTCCATGCACTTCTCATCAAAATGCTCTCTCACCACTGATATCACAATGCTACATCACTATTTGTCACAATACTCCCTCACCCCTGTCATCACAATGTTCCATGACTCCTGTCATCACAATGCTACATGCACTTATCATCACAATCTTCGATGACCCCTGACATCACAATGTTCCATAACACCTGTCATCAAAATGTTCCATGACACTTTTCATCAAATTGTTCCATGACCCTGTTATCACAATGCTCCCTGCCCTTCTCATCACAATGCACAACGCCCTTGCTATCAAAATGCTCCATGACTTTTTTCATCACAAAGATCCATGACCCTTGGCATCACAATGCTCCATATCATTGTCATCACAATGCTCCATGAACGCTCTCATCACATTGCTCCATGCCCTTGACTTCATAAAGTCCATGAAACATGTCATCAGGAATGCTCCATGGCATTCTCATCACAAAGCTCCACGCCCTTGCCATCAGAATGCTCCATTACACCTGACATAACAATGCTCCATGACCACTGCCATCACGATGTTCCATGGCTTAGTCATCACAAAGCTCCATGATCCTTCTCATCACAATGCTCCAGGAACCCTGTAATCACAATGCTCTATGCCCCTTTTCATCTCAATGATCCATGAACCCTGTCATCACAATGCACCATGCCTATAATCATAATGCTTCATGCTATTGTCATCACAATGAAATCAAAATGCTCCATGACCTCTGTCATAACAATGCTCCAAACCCTTGTGATCACAATATTACATATCACGTGTCATCACAATGCCACATGATGCTCGTCATCACAATTATCAATGGACTTCTCATCACAATACTCCATGACCTTTGTCCTCACAATGCTCAATACACTTGTCATCAACATGCTCCCTGACACTTGTTCTCTGTATGCTCCTTGAATCCTGTCATGACAAGGCTCCATGACTTTTTCATCACAATAATCCATGTCCTTTTCATCACAATGCTCCAAGACACATGTAATCTCAATGCTCCATGCCCTTGTCATCACAAAGCGCAATGACACAGGCCATCAGAATGCTCCTTGGTCTTCTCCTCACAATGCTTCATGCCCTTGTCATCACAATGTTCCATGACCCCTGTAATCACAATGCTCCATGCCCTTGTCAACAAAAAACTCTATGACGCATGTCATCAGAAGGCTCTATGACCTTCTCATCACAATGCTCCATGCCCTAGTCATCACAATGCTCCAAGACCCCTGTAATCAGAATGCTCCATTCCCCATTTCATCAGAATGCTCCATGAGACTTGTCATCACAAGTCTCCATGGTCTTCTCATCACAATGCTCCAGGACTTTGTCATCACCATGCTCCATTCCCTTGTCATCACAATGCTCCATGACCCTGTCATCACAATAATCCATGAACATTTTCAGCCCAATGCTCCACGACCTACTCATCACAATGCTCCATGGCCAATATCATCACAATGTTCCATGACCACTGTCATCACAACACTCCATGACACCTGACAACACAATGATCCGGGACTCTTGTCATCACAATGCTCCATTCCCTAGTCATCACAATGCTCCATGACCCCTGTCATCACAACACTCCATGAACATTTTCAGCCCAGTGCTCCATGACCCTTGTCATCAAAATGATCCATGCCCTTGTCATCCCAATGCTCCATGACCTCTGTATTCACAATGCTCCGTGACGCTTGTCATCACAGTGCTCCATGACACATGCCATCACAATGATCCATGCCTTTGTCAGCAAAATGCTACTTGACCTTGTCATTACAATGCTCTATGCGCTTGTCATCACAATACTCCATTTCCATTGTCATCACAATCCTCCATGAAACTTAGGATCACATTGATTAATGCCCTTGTCCTCACAATGCTCCATGCTCCTTGAAATCAAAATGATCCATGACCTCTCTCATCACAATGCTCCAAACCCTTGTGATCACAGTGTTCCATAACACTTGTCATCCCAATGCTCCATGATGCCTGTCATCACAATAATCCATGCCCTTATCATCAGAATGCTACATGACCTTTGTCATCACAATTCTCAATACACATGTCCTCACAATGCTCCCTGACACTTTTCATCAGAATGCTCCTTGAACCCTGTCACGAAAAGGCTCCATGCATTTTTCATCACAATGCCCTATGTCACTTTCCTCACAATGCTCCATGCTATTGTCATCAAAATACTCCACAAGCTTGTTATCAGAGTGCTCCATGACACTTGTCATCACAATTCTCCATGCTCTTGTCAGCACAATGCTCCCTGGCCCTTGTCATCACAATGCTCCAAGCCATTGTCATCACAGTGCACCATTACCTTTGTCTTCAGAATCCTCCATGACACTTGGCATCACAATGCTCCATGCCATTGTCATCAAAATGGGCCATTACTTATGTCATCACAATGCTCCCTGACACCTGTCTTCACAATACAGCATGACCTGGTCATCACAATGCTCCATGCCCTTGTCATCACAATGTGCCATTCCAACTTTCTTCGCAATAATCCATGAAAATTATTAGACCAATGTTCCATGCCCTTGTCATCACAATGCTCCATGCCCTTGTTATCACAATGCTCCATGACCCCTGTCATCACCATGCTCCGTGACTCCAGTCATCACAATGCTTCCTGACCTTAGTCATCACAATGGTCCATGCCCTCGTCATCAACAGTCTCTGTGACCTTTTTAACCACAAAGCTCCATGAACTTTTCATCACAATGCTCTTTGACCCTTGTCATCACAGTGCTCCATGTGCTTGTCAGCACAATACTCCATGACACATGTCATCACAATGCACCATGCGCTTGTCATCACAGTGCTCCACAATCTTGTCATCACATTCTTCTTAAAATTTTTCATCACAATGCTCCATGCACTTCTCATCAAAATGCTCTCTCACCACTGATATCACAATGCTACATCACTATTTGTCACAATACTCCCTCACCCCTGTCATCACAATGTTCCATGACTCCTGTCATCACAATGCTACATGCACTTATCATCACAATGTTCGATGACCCCTGACATCACAATGTTCCATAACACCTGTCATCAAAATGTTCCATGACACTTTTCATCAAATTGCTCCATGACCCTGTCATCACAATGCTCCATGCCTTTGTCAGCAAAATGCTACATGACCTTGTCTTTACAATGCTCTATGCGTTTGTCATCGCAATACTCCATATACATTGTCATCACAATCCTCCATGAACTTTGGGATCACATTGCTTCATGCCCTTGTCATCACAATGCTCCATGCTCCTTGAAATCAAAATGATCCATGACCTTTGTCATAACAATGATCCAAACCCTTGTGATCACAATGTTCCATAACACTTGTCATCAAAATGCTCCATGATGCATCTCATCACAGTACTCCATGCCCTTTTCATCACAATGCTCCATGACCTTTGTCATCACAATTCCCAATACACTTGTCATCACAATGCTCCCTGACACTTGTCATTAGAATGCTCCTTGAACCCTGTCACGAAAAGGCTCCATGCCTTTTTCATCACAATGTCCCATGCCGTTTTCATCACAATGCTCCATGCCATTGTCAACAAAATACTCCACAAGCTTGTCATCAGAATGCTCCATGACCCTTGTCATCACAATTCTCCATGCACTTGTCAGCACAATGCTCCCTGACACTTGTCATAACAATGTTGCAAGCCATTGTCATCACAATGATCCATGATATTTGGCATCACAATGCTCCATGCCATTGTCATCACAAAGGGCCTTTATATATGTCATCACAATGCTCCCGGACACCTGTCTTCACAATACTGCATGACCTGGTCATCACAATGCTCCATGCCCTTGTCATCACAATGCGCCATTCCAATTTTCATCGTAATAATCCACGAAAATTATTAGACCAGTGTTCCATGCCCCTCTCATCACAATGCTCCATGCCCTTGTTATCACAATGCTCCATGACGCCGGTCATCACCATGCTCCGTGACTCCAGTCATCTCAATTCTTCATAACGTTTGTCATCATAATGGTCCATGCCCGCCTCATCACAAGGCTCTCTGACATTTTTAACCACAATGCTCCATGAACTTTTCATCACAATGCTCTTTGACACTTGTCATCACAATGCTCCATGCGCTTGTCCTACAGTGCTCCACAATTTTGTCATCACAATGCTCCATAAAATTTGTAATCACAATGCTCCTTGCACATCTCATCAAAATGCTCTCTCACCACTGATATCACAATGCTACATCACTATTTCTCACAATACTCCCTCACCCCTCTCATCACAATGTTCTATGATTCCTCTCATCACAATGCTACATGCACTTATCATCACAATGTTCGATGACCCCTTACATCACAAAGTTCCATAACAACTGTCATCAAAATGTTCCATGACACTTTTCATCAAATTGCTCCATGACACTGTCATCACAATGCTCCCTGCCCTTCTCATCACAATGCACAACGCCCTTGCTATCAAAATGCTCCATGACCTTTTTCATCAAAAATATCCATGACACTTGGCATCACAATACTCCATGTCATTGTCATCAAAATGGTCCATGAACGCTCTCATCACATTGCTCCATGCCCTTGTCTTCACAAAGCTCCATGACGCATGTCATCACAATGCTCCATGGCCTTCTCATCACAATGCTCCTCGACCTTGCCATCACAATGCTCCATTACCACAGTCATAAAAATGCTCCATGACCCCTGCCATCACGATGTTCCATGGCCTTGTCATCACAAAGCTCCATGTCCCTTCTCATCACAATGCTCCAAGAACCCTGTAATCACAATGCTCTATGCCCCTTTTCGTCTCAATGATCCATGAACCCTATCATCACAATGCACCATGCCCATCATCATAATGCTTCATGCTATTGTCATCACAATGAAATAAAAATGCTCCATGACCTCTGTCATAACAATGCTCCAAACCCTTGTGATCACAATATTCCATATCACTTGTCATCACAATGCCCCATGACGCTCGTCATAACAATTATCAATGGTCTTCTCATCACAATGCTCCATGACCTTTGTCATCACAATGCTCAATACACTTGTCATCAAAATGCTCCCAGAAACTTGTTGTCTGTATGCTCCTTGAATCCTGTCATGACAAGGCTCCATGCTTTTTTCATCTCAATGTTCCATGCACTTTTCATCAAAATGCTCCAAGACCCATGTAATCACAGTGCTCCATGCCCTTGTCATCACAAAGCACAATGACGCATGCCATCAGATTGCTCCTTGGTCTTCTCCTCACAATGCTCCATGCCCTTGTCTTCACAATGTTCCAAGACCCCTGCAATCACAATACTCCATGCCCCTTTTCATCAGTATGCTCCAAGAGACTTGTCATCACAAGGCTCCATGGTTTTGTCATCACAATGCTCCAGGAATTTTACATCACCATGCTTCACGATCTTGTTATGAAAATTTTCAATGGCCCTTATCATCATAATGCTCCAAGCCGTAACCATCACAATGCTCCATTATATTTGTCATCACAATCCTCCATTACATTTGGCATCACAGTGCTCCATGCCATTGTCATCGCAGTGGACTATGACATATGTCATCACAATGCTCCCTGACACCTGTCTTCACAATACTCCATGACCTTCTCATCACAATGCTCCATGCCCTTGTCATCAAAATGCACCATGCCCACTGTCATCACAATAATCTATGAAACTTGTCAGACCAATGCTCCATTCCCCTGTCAACACAATGCTCCATGCCCTTGTCATCACAATGTTCAATGACCCCTGTCATCACAATGCTCCGTGACTCCAGTCATCTCAATGCTTCATAACGTTTGTCATCAAAATGGTCCATGCCCACGTCATCACAAGGCTCTGTGACCTTTGTAACCACAATGCTCCATGAACTTTTCATCACAATTCTCTGTGACCCTTGTCATCACAATGCTCCATGTCTTTGTCAGAACAATGCTCCATGACCATTGTCATAAAAATGTGCCACGCGCATTTCCTCACAACGTTTCACAACTTTGTCATTGCAATGCTCCATAAATCTTGTAATCACAATGGTCCATGCTCTTCTCATCAAAATGCTCTCTCACAAGATATATCACAATGTCCCATCACTAGTCATCACAATACGCCCTCACCCCCGTAATCACAATGTTCCATGACCCTGTCATCACAATGCTACATCCCTTTATCATCACAATGTACCATGACCCCTGACATCACAATGTTCCATAACCCCTGTCATCAAAATGCTCCAAGACACTTTTCATCCCAAAGCTCCAAGACCCCTGACATCACAATGTTCTATAACCCCTGCTATGAAAATATTCCATTACACTTTTTATCAAATTGCTGCATGACCTGGTCATCAAAATGCTCCCTGCCCTTCTCAACACAATGCACCACACGCTTGTCATCAAAATGCTCCATGACTGTTCATCACAAAGCTCCATGACCCTTGTCATCACAATGCTCCATGACATTGTCCTCACCATGCTCCATGAACCCTCTCATCACATTGCTCCATGCCCTTGTCATCACAAAGCTCCATGACACTTGTCATCACAATGCTCGATGCCCTTCTCATCAAAATGTTCCATGCCCTTTTCATTACAGTCCTGCATGACACATGTATCACAGTGTTCCATGCACTTATCATCACAATGCTCCCTGCCCACTCTCCTCACAATAATCCATGAAACATTTCAGACCAATATTCCATACCCTTCTCATCACAATGCTCCATTACCCCTGTCATAACAATGCACCATGACCACCGCCATCACAATGTTCCACGGCCTAGTCATCACAAGGTTTCATGACACTTGTCATCACAATGCTCAACACCCCTGAAATCGCATTGCTCCATTCCCTTGTCATCACATAGCTCCATGACGCATGTCATCAGAATGTTCCATGACCTTCTCATGACAGTGCTTCATGCCCTTGGCATCACAAAGCTCCAAGACCCTTGTAATCACAATACTCCTTGCCGCTTTTCATCTCAATGCTCCATAAAACCTGTCATCACAATGCACCATGCCCATCATCATAATGCTTCAGGCTATTGTCATCACAGTGAAATCAATATTCTGCATGACCTCTGTCATCATAATGCTCCAAACCCTTGTGATCACAATGTTGCATAACACTTATCATCAAAACAACCCATGACACTCATCATCACAATTATCCATGGTCTTCTTATCACAATGCTCCATGATCTTTGTCATCACAATGCTCAATACACTTGTCATCACAATGCTCCCTGACACCTGTCATCAGTACGCTCCTTGAACCCTATCATGACAAGGCTCCATGCCGTTTTCATCAAAATGATCCATGACCTTTTCTTCACAATGCTCCAAGATCCCTGTAATCACAATGCTCCAAGCCCTTTTCATCACAAAACTCCATGATGCATGCCATCAGAATGCTCCATGGCCTTCTCATCACAATGCTCCATGCCCTAGTCATCACAGTGCTCCAAGACTCCTGTAATCACAATGCACCATGACAGTTTTCATCAGAATGCTCCATGAGACTTGTCATCACAAGTCTCCATTGTCTTCTCATCAAAGTGCTCTAGGAACTTGTCATCAAAATGCTCCATGATCCCTGTCATCACAATACTCCATGAACATTTTCAGCCCAATGCTCCATGACACTTGTCATCACAATGATCCATGCCCTTGTCATCCCAATGCTCCATGACCCCTGTATTCACAATGCTCCGTGACGCTTGTCATCACAGTGCTCCATTACACCTGTCATCACAATGCTCCATGACTTTGTCAGCAAAATGCTACCTGACCTTGTCATTGCGATGCTCTATTCGTTTGTCATCACAATACTCCTTTACCATTGTCATCACAGTCCTCCATGAACTTTGGGATCACATTGCTTCATGCCCTTGTCATCACAATGCTCCATGCGCCTTGAAATCAAAATGATCCATGACTTCTGTCATCACAATGCTCAAAATCCTTGTGATCACAGGGTTCCATAACACTTGTCCTCACAATGCTGCATGATGCCTGTCATCACAATACTCCATGCCCTTTTCATCACAATGCTACAAGACTTTGTCATCACAATTCTCAATACACTTGTCATCACAATGCCCCATGCCATTTTCATCACAATGCTCCATGCCTTTGTCATCAAAATTCTCCACAAGCTTGTTATCAGAATACTCCATGACCCTTTTCATCACAATTCTCCATGCACCTGTCAGCACAATGCTCCATGACCCTTGTCATCCCAATGCTCCAAGCCACTGTCATCACAATGCTCCATTACCTTTGTCATCAGAATCCTCCATGACACTTGGCATCACAATGCTCCATGCCATTGTCATCACTATGGGCCATTACATATGTCATCACAATGCTCCCTGACACCTGTCTTCACAGTACTGCATGACCTGGTCATCACAATGCTCCATGCCCTTGTCATCACAATGCACCATTCCAACTGTCATCACAATAATCCATGAAACTTATTAGACCAATGCTCCATTCCCTTGTCATCACAAGGCTCCATGCCCTTGCTATCACAATGGTCCATGACCCCTGTCATCACAATGCTCCATGCCTCCATTCATCAAAATGCTTCATGACCTTTGTCATCACAGTGGTCCATGCCCTAGTCATCAACAGTCTCTGTGACATATTTAACCACAATGCTCCATGAACTTTTCATCACAATGCTCTTTGACCCTTGTCATCACAATGCTCTATGCCTTTCTCAGCACAATGCTCCATGACCCTCGTCATCACCATGCTCCATGCGCTTGTCAGCACAATGTTCCATGACCCATGTCATCACAATGCACCCTGCACTTTTCATCACTGTGCTCCACAATCTTGTCACCACAATGCTCCATAAAACTTGTCATCACAATGCTCCATGCACTTCTCATCAAAATGCTCTCTCAACACTGATATCACAATGTTACATCAGTATTCATCACAATACTCTCTCACCCCTGTCATCACAATGTTCCATAACTTCTGTCTTTGCAATGCTATATGCACTTATCATCACAAAGTTCGATGACCCCTGACATCACAATGTTCCATAACCCCTGTCATCAAAATGCTCCATAACACTTTTCCTCAAAATGCTCAATGACCCCTGACATCACAATGAACCATAACACCTGTCATCAAAATATTCAATGACCCTTTTCATCAAATTGCTCTATAACCCTGTCATCACATTGCTCCCTGCCCTTCTCATCACAATGTACCACGCCCTTGTCATCAAAATGCTCCATGACTTTTGTCATCACAAAGATCCATGACCCTTGGCATCTCAATGCTCCATGCCATTGTCATCACAATGCTCCATGAACCCTCTAATCACAAGGATCCATGCCCCTTTGCATCTCAATGCTCCATGAACCCTGTCATCAAAATGCACCATGCCCATCATCATAATGCTTCAGACTATTGTCATCACAATGAAATCAAAATTTTCGATGATCTATCTCATCACAATGCTCCAAATCCTTGTGATCACAATGTTCCATAACACTTATCATCACAACGTCACTTGACGCTCATCATCACAATTATCCATGGTCTTCTCATCACAGTGCTCCATGACCTTTGTCATCACAGTGCTCTATACACTTGTCATCACAATGCTCCCTGACACTTGTCATCAGTATGCTCCTGGAACACTGTCATGACAAGGCTCCATACCATTTTCATAACAATGATCCATGCCAATTTCATCACAATGCTCCAAGACAACAGTAATCACAATGCTCCATGCCCTTGTCATCACAATGCCCCAAGACCCCTGTAATCACAATACAACATGCCCCTTTTCATCAGAATGCTCCATGAGACTTGTTATTACAAGGCTCCATGGTCTTCTCATCACAATGCTCCAGGAACTTTTCATCACAGTGCTCCATTCCCTTTTCATCACTATGCTCCATGACCCCTGTCCTCACAATACTTCCTGAATATTTTCAGTCCAATTCTCCAGGAACTTCTCATCACAATGCTTCATGATCCCTATCATCACAATGCTCCATGACCACTGTCATCTCAACGCTCCATGACCCCTGACAACACAGTGATCCGGGACTCTTGTCATCACAATGCTCCATTCCCTAGTCAACACAATGCTCCATGAACATTTTCAGCCCAATGCTCCATGACACTTGTCATCCCTATGCTCCATGACCCCTATAATCACAATGATCCGTGATGCTTCTCATCACAGTGCTCTATGACCCTTATCATCACAATGCTCCATGCCTGTGTCAGCAAAATGCTACATGACCTTGTCATCAAAATGCTCCATTTGCTTGTCATCACAATACTGCCTTACCATTGTCATCAAAATCCTCCATGAACCTTGGGATCACATTGATTCATGCCCTTGTCATCCCAATGCTCCATGCTCCTTGAAAACAAAATGATCCATGACTTCTATCATCACAATGCTCCAAACCCTTGTGATCACTATGTTCCATATCACTTGTCATCACAACGCTCCATGATGCCTGTCATCACAATACTCCATGCCCTTTTCGTCAAAATGCTCCATGATCTTTTTCATCACCATTCTCAATACACTTCTCATCACAATGTTCCCTGACACTTGTCGTCAGAATGCTCCTTGAAACCTGTCATGAAATGGCTTCATGCCTATTTCATCACAATGCTCCCTGCCCTTTTCATCACAATGCTCCATGCCATTGTCGTCACAATACACCACAAGCTTGTCATTAGAATGCTCCATGACACTTGTCATCACAATGCTCCATGGCCACTGTCATCACAATGCTCCATACCCCTTGTCATTACTGTGCTCCATGACGCTCGTCATCACAATTATCCATGGTCTTCTCATCACAATGCTCTACGCCCATGTCATCAAAATGCTCCATGACCCTTGTCATCACAATGCTCCATGGCCACTCTCATCACAATGCTGCATTCCCCTTGTCATTACAGTGCTCCATGACTCTCGTCATCACAATTATCCATGGTCTTCTCATCACAATGCTCCACGGTCTTTCCATCACAGTGCTCCATGCCCTGGTCATCACAATGCTCCATGTCCCTTGTCATCACAATTCTCCTCGTTCCTGACATCACTATGCTCCATGACACTTCTCATCACCGTGTTACATGATTTGTCATCAAAATTCTCTATGCACTTGTCATCGCAATGCTTCATGACCCCTGTCATAGGAAGCTCCATGTGCTTCTCATCACGATGCTTCATGAACTTGTCATCAAAATTCTCAATGGCCCTTGTCATCACAATGCTCCATGCCCTTGTCATCACAATGCTCCATGTCCCTTGTCATCACAATGCTCCAAGCCCTTGTCATCAAAATGCTCCATTACATTTGTCATCAAAATCCTCCATGACACTTGGCATCACAATGTTCCATTCCATTGTCATCACAATGGACCATGACATATGTCATCACAATGCTCCCTGAGACCTGTCTTCAAAATACTCCATGACCTTCTCATCACAATGCTCCATGCCTTTGTCATCACATTGCACCATGCCCCCTGTCATCAAAATAATCCATGAAATATGTCAGGCCAATGCTCCATGCCCCTGTCATCACAATGCTCATTGCCTTTTCATCACAAAGCTCTATGACCCCTGTCATCACAATGCTCCGTGACTCCAGTCATCACAATGCTTCATGACCTTAGTCATCACAATGGTCCATGCCCTCGTCATCACAAGGCTCTGTGACCTTTGTCACCAAAATGCTCCATGAAATTTTCATCACAATGCTCGGTGACCCTTGTCATCACATTGCTCCATGTCTTTGTCAGCACAGTGCTCCATGACCCATGTCATCACAATGCGCCATGTGCTTGTCATCACAATGCTCCACAATCTTGTCATCACAATTCTCCATAAAACTTGTCATCACAATGCTCCATGCACTTCTTATCAAAGTGCTCTCTCACGAATGATATCAAAATGTTCCCTAACTAGTCATCACAATACACCCACTCCCCTCTAATCACAATGGTCCACAACACCGTCATGAAAATGTTCCATGACTCCTGACATCACAATGTTCCATAACCCCTGTCATCAAAATGTTCCATGACACTTTTCATCAATTTGCTCCATGACCCTGTCATCACAATGCTCCCTGCCCTTCACAAGAGAATTCACCACACCCTTGTCATCAAAATGCTCCATGACCTTTGTCATCACAAAACTCCATGACACTTGGCATCACAATGCTCCATGCCATTGTCATCACAATGCTCCAAATACATCTCATCACATCGTTCCAAGCCCTTGTCATCACAGGATCCATGATGCTTTTCATCACAATGCTCGATGCCATTCTTCTCACAATGCTCCATGTGCTTGTCATTACAATCCTCCATGAACCATGTATCACAGTGTTCCGTGCCGTTGTTATCTCAATGCTCCTTGCCCCCTCTCATCACAATAATCCATGAAACATCTCAGACCAATGTTCCATGCCCTTTTCATCACAACGATCCAAGACTCCTCTAATCATAATTCTCCATGCCCCTTTTCATCTCAATGCACCATGAATGCTGTCATCACAATGCAACAATGCACATCATCATAATGCTTCATGTTATTGTCATCAAAATGAAATCTAAATGCTCTATGACCTCTGTCATCACAATGCTCCAAATCCTTGTGATCACAATATTCCATAACACTTATCATCACAGCCCCCCATAACACTCGTCATCACAATTATCCATGGACTTCTAATCACAATGCTCCATGACATTTGTCATCACAATGCTCAATACCCTTTTCATCACAATGGTCCCTGACACTTGTCATCAGTATGCTCCTTGAACCCTGTCATGACAAGGATCCATGCCTTTTTCATCACAATGTTACTTGCCCTTTTCCTCACAGTGCTCCAAGACCCCTGTAATCCCAATGATCCATGCCCTTGTCATCACAAAGCTCCATGATGCATGTCATCAGAACGCTCCATGACATTCTCATCCAAATGTTCAATGCCCTTGTCATCACAATGCTCCAAGAGCCCTGTAATCACAATGCTCCATGACCCTTTTCATCAGAATGCTCCATGAGACTTGTCATCACATGGCTCCATGGTCTACTCATCACAGTGCTCCAGTACCTTTTCATCACAATGCTCCTTGACCCCTGTCATCACAATACTCCATGAACATTTTCAGCCCAATGCTCCATGAGGTTCTCATCACAATGCTCCATGACCTCTGTCATCACAATGCCCCATGACCACTGTAATCACAATGCTCCATGAACCCTGACAAAACAATGATCCGGGACTCTTGTCATCAAAATGCTCCATGCCCTTGTCATCCCAATGCTCCATGAACCCTTTAATCACAATGATCCATGACGCTTGTCATCACAGTGCTCCATGAACCTTGTCATCACAATGCCTTTGTCAGCAAAATGATACATAATCTTGTCATCACAATGCTCCATGTGCTTGTCATCACAATCCTCCATGACCCTTGGGATCATATTGCTTTATGCCCTTGTCATCTCTATCTTGCCTTTCTGGTTTTTACAGATTTTCGGATGCCCTTTTTGACTGGTCGGAAGCGACAATTCTTTGTAGTGTGGATTTGCATTGTGCGCTTGCTTGATTGGCCAAAAAGGGCCTCTGACTTTTCTCCTGAATATATTCAGGAGAAAATCATACACTGTTTTTGGCCAAGTGCATCATTCTCGAAGATGTGATGCCTTTCCTGTGCTTTAAAGGCGATTCCAATTTACCTCTTGAAATATGTTTTGTTCAATTCTGCCTCATTTTCAAGTCCGCTTTGTTGCCTCCCCTCAACAGATTTTTGGAAGAGAGTAGTCCTTTGTAAATCTGCAGGTTTTTGATTTGCTTTGCCCCTGAGCTCCAATTTTCAAATCCCATTATTGGGAGCTGACCGCAAATCCACAATTTTGCTTCAGGACCTATACTGGTTCCAGGGGTGGCTATACTGGTTCCCTGTGGGTGGCTGAGGCTTTGGTTAATTCTTCTCCCTGACGGGAATTTAGAGTGACATGTGTCCATCCAAATGCCTACATCTACTCTCTGATTGGTTCTCCCTCTTCCCTTTCATCCTCTGCACAATTAGCAAACTGTGCGAACCAGGAGGTTATAGGGGATGACTCTCCTAAGTTGGGAGATTGATAGTAAAGTTGTTGGAATGCCAAACTGTAGCACAAGCAGAGGAAAAAGTAGGGGACTTTCAGAAACCTTTCGCCATCACAGGGTGTCCATTCTCTAGGTTTCCCATACATGTTATAACTGTAGTGATATTCCCTTCTACCTGGAAATTTGGGACCCATGGGATGGTGGCATGCATTACTACTTTAAAGGGTCTGCATTTTCTCTCCCAATCTCACCAGTCCTCACAGTCCCAAGTGTCCAGCCTTATGTCTCATCCAGCTGTCTTTGCAGATAGGGTCATTCTAGGTTTCATCAGAACCCCTGAAGGAATTGTGTAAGAATTTCGCTTTTTTTTTGTTTTATTTTTGAAATTCATTTTTATAATGGGGTTGAGCTGATTTTCCCTGACGTGTTTATGCCGGTCTAGACACAATTGATTCCCTTACAGAGGCATATCAATACATAGGTTTTAAGATTCTTACTAATCAGATATATTCCTCTGTGGGGAATAGGGGTTTTGAGTCCCGTTCACTGAGGAAGGTGTAGGTCTTGTCTATTCTGTATATGGTTTATGGAATTGTACCTGTGCTAATATCAAACTCTGGTTTTATGCATCACCCCACCTCTCCTTTCCTCTTAAGGAGGCATAAGAGTGTTTTCTAAATGTGAGACGCTGCTCTCTTTCCTAATTCAGTTCATGTGTTGTGATGTTGACATTCCCTCTGTAAGTGATATCTTATGATAAGATTCTTTTTCTGTGTGACTAATTTCCCTTAGAATCATCATACCTAAATCCTCTCATTATGCTGCTACTGGCCTTATGACATTGATTTAACGTCTAAGTGATATTCCATGGTACAAAATTACCACAAGTTCTTTATGCATTTCTCTTTTTCCTGGGATACTTTAGGTGTACCGAAGTTGAGGTTCTTGTATGCAGAGCAGCCCTAAACTTTGGGGTGCCTGTGTCTTGTTGATATTTAGTCTTCCCAAGTTATATGTCCATGAGTTGAAGTCCCCTTTGCTCGGGGGCTTTGTATTTTAGATGTTTTAGGAAACAGCATACACTTCTTCAGAGTAGCTCTTGGATATTTATACCCCACCCATCAGCGTGACTAGTCTCCCTGTTTTCCATGGCCTCTCCTGCATTTTTGATTTGTACACATTTTTTGGATGGACTTTCTGAGCAGTGGAAATTGAGACTTCTTTTTTGTGAGGATTTGCATTTCCCCCTTGCTTGGTTGGCCAAAAACTCTGTATGTGTTTTTTTCCTGAAGATATTCACGAAAAAAACGCATACACCCTTTTGCCCAACTGCATCATTTTAGAAATTCTGCTGCTTTTCATATGCTTTAAATGTGAGTACAATCTACCTTTTGAAATCTGTTTCCTGCAATTCTGCCTCTCATTCAGAACCTCTTCGTTGCCTTACCTGAATATATTTTTGGACGTTGGTTATCATTTATATCTTTGCAGGTCTTTGAATTGTCTGCTCCTGAGCTCCATTTTGCAACTCGCTTTTTTTGTGAGCTGACCGCCAAACCATTGGATTGCTTCCGGCCCTATTCTGGTTCTGGGGAGGCAGGCTGAGCCTTTGGTTAATTCTTCTTCCTAATGGGAAATTAGAGTGACATGTGCCTGTCAAAACTACTACAGCTAATCTCTCATTGGTTCCTCCTCTTCCCATTTATCCTCTGCAAAAATTGCAAACTGTGTGAAACAGGAGGTTAAAGGTGCTGATTCTCCAAGTGGGGAGATTGTTAGTAATGTGGCTGGAATGGTGAACCCCAGCACCAGGAGATCAAAAATGAGGTGCATTTTAGACACCTCTCCTGAGCACACGGTGTACATTCATCTCGGTTTCCCAGGCATGTTTTCACTGTCAGAAGATTCCCTTGAAAGTGCAGATTTCGGACCCATGGAATGGGTACCAGGCAGTATTACTTTAAAAGGTCTGCATTTCCTCACCCAGCCTCTCTAACATCTCTCAGCGTGCATAGCTTCCAGCCTTATATATCATCCTGCTGTGGGTCTACATGTGTTCAATCCATGTTACATCGTAGCCCTTCAACAAAAGTTGTAAGAATTTTTGTCTGTCTCACTGCTTTTATAAATATTTTTAAATTTATTTTTATATTGGTTACAGCTGATTTTCAAAGCTCTGTTTTTTGCTGCTGTACATCCACTTGATTCATGTACTGTGAGACAACAATAAATTCTTTCTCAGATGCTTACGAGTCATATGTATTATTTTCCAGTGACTTGAGTGGACTGAGTGCAGTTCTTTGAGGTACCGTGTAGGCCTTGCCAGTTATTCAATTCGGTACTTGGAATGGTATCTTTGCTAATTTCAACCTCCTGGATAATACCTCACCATTCCCCACCTTTCCCATTTAGCAGCCTTATGTCTATTTTCTACATATTTGACTATGTTTCTGTTTTGTAGTTTATTTCATGTGTAGCCATTTTTGATTCCACCTTTAAGTGACATCTTATGATATGTGTCTTTTTCTTTCTGACATGTGTCACTTAGAATGATCGTATGTAACTCCTCCAGAGTTGTTCCAACTGGCCTTATTTCATTGATTTCTGGATGAGTAATATTCCACTCTACATAAGTACCCCATCCCTTTTATCCATTTTATCCTTCCAGGGACATTTAGGTTATATCCAAGTGGAGGCCCTTTTTAACAGAGAGGTGGTAAAAGACGGGGTGCCTGTTTTCTGTCATTTTTTGTTTTTCCCAAGGTATACGCCCATGAGTGCAAGTGCCCTATGCTCTGTAGCTCAGTTTTCAGATGTTTTAGCAAACACAATACACTTCTCCAGAGTGGCCGTTGGCAAATTACATTTCCACTATCAGCCTCACAGGGCTCCCTTTTCTCCTCACCCTGTCCTGCATTTCTGGTGTTTACACTTTATGTGGATGGCCCTTCTGACTGATGTGAAGTGATACATTTTGTAGTATTGATTTCCAGTGCCCACGTGTTTTGTTGGATAAAAAGTGTGAATGGCCTTTACTTGAATATATTCAGAAAAAAATGCATACGCCCTTTTGGGCCAAGTGCATCATTGGCGATGTTCAGCCCCTTTTCTTGTGCTTTAATGGGGAGTCCTTTCTACCTCTTCAAATCTGTTTCCTGCCACTCCCCCTTGCTTACAAGTCCTTTTCTGTGACTTACCTCAAGACATTTTTCAACAATAGATATTTTCAACTCTGCAGTTTCATGAATTTTAGTGCCCCTGAGTTCCATTTTTCAACTTGTGTTTTTGGAAACTGGACACAAAACAGCGGGATTTCCTCTAGCCCTATTCTGTTTCCGTGGGCAATTCTAGCCTTTGATGAATTTGTCTTCCGGATTGGAAATTAGAGTGGCATGTGCCTGTCCGAACCCCAAAGATTTGTCTCTAAATTTTTCTCATCCTTCCGCTTCATCCTCTGGACAAATTCAAAACTGTGTGCAACAGGATGTTGACGGTGCTGATATCCCCAAGTGAGGAGATTGTTAGGAAAGATGCTGGAGGGGTGAACCCGAGCACCAGGCGATGAGGAGATGAGGTGCCTTTTCCAAACTCTTTCCGATCAAACAGTGTACATCCTCTAAGTGTGACAGGCATGTTTTAGCTGTAGGAAGGGTCCCGTGCATGAAAGGAGAACACCAGGGATTTTTCCAAATCAGTGCCTCCCCGAACCCCAAACTGGGGAATTTTTAAGCTACGGCTACACGTATGTCCATTAAGGGCCTTAGGAAATAGGCAGAGCCCAAACTTTAGATGATTGAAATCTTCAGGTTCAGAAGCGCTCAGCATCGGCCTTGCCTAGGTTACATTTTATCTATCATTGACAGATGATGTCAATAAAAATATCGATTCTGTTTCAGATTATTTCCCCTTATAGGTTATTGCAAAATATTCAGTGTAGTTCCCTGTGCTATACAGTAGTTCCTTGTTGATGATCTATTTTATACATAGCAGTGTGTATGTGTTAATCCCAAACTGTTAATTTATCCCTTCTCCTACCTTTCCCCTTTGGTAATAATAAATTATAAGATTTTATACTTCTCAGAAATGGGGGAGCTGAAAGAGAGGTATCCTTTTCAATGGAAAAGCATTCTAAACAAGATTGAAGCTTCAGCCAAGAGTATTCGATGTACATCCATGGAAATAAATCACTTCATTTCTCTAATGTTGACCTGACAAATAAGACAGATGTCTTCACTGAACTTGCTTATAGTAAAGTGATGGAAATATCAAAGGTAAGTCTTAGAAAAATCTTATTTTACCCGAGCATTATACACTGCTCTATGTTAACTACAGTTTGGCTCACACATCTGTTCAATTAACTTAGAATGTTCTCAATTTCTGTTACTGATCATCCAGACGGAACTCCAACAGGAGTCCCCGTGCCCAGTGTCATTGGAGCCAACAGATCAAGACAGAGTTTGGTTCAGAAGCAAAGGAAACATTATTTTGAAAACAGAATGGAGAGGTGAGAGCGTGCACTCCCCCACGGGCTGTGGGCTGGGCTGCTTTGTAGGGATCCTGGCTGCGTCAGTGGGAGTTAGGGGATGGAGCTCTCGAGGGCTGGGTTGGCTGCAGCTCAGGCTCTATGCCGTGGAGTCTGCATGGGACTCTGCTAGCTGAGGTGTCGACCCAGCCATTCTGCACTAGGAAATCGGTTCTGAAGTGCCGGGTGTGGGACCTCTGCATGCGGAACCCTAGGAGCACGTGAAATTAGACAAAGCACAAGGGAAAAACAGCTTAGACTGTATTTTATTGCCCAGATTCTCTTTTTATCTCCCAGGAATTTTTAATGAACGTTGCCAGAGACGAACACCTCCTCTGCTTTTTGTTCCGTTCCTCATTCTTCGGGTGTTGAGGGAGCAGACCCCTCTTTTCTTACTGCTTCATGCTGTGGTGGGAGCCCTGATACGTGGGGGAAGGGGCAAAACGTCTCCCCACCAGCCTCCAGGTGAGGTTGATTGTCCCAAAGCCTCCTGCATCACTTCTCGTCCGCCTGAGCACCAGCATTGGAAGTGTTATAGATTCCAATGTCTTTTAAGGGTCCAGGAAAGAGATGCACAGAGATGCTGTGGTGGCAGGTTTCACCCCACCCCACATTTGTTCGGTGACATTAGGCTGACGGTTTTTGCCAGCCTATATGCTCTGACCAGTAGTCTGTGCTTTCTTTAATTAGGTCCCTGAATTAATGTACAAACAGCACCATGTGTCAGAGCCCTGCCCGTGTGACTCCCAGACAGTCCAGGGTCAGTGGTGATCCAGGACCATGACGTCCACTGAGTCAACGGCCTTTAGAAGTAGCCAGCAGTCCAGCCGGTCATATTGGCCACCATCACCGTGGTGTCTGTAGGGTTTTCTATGGTGAAAGCGTGATATACGTTTCCCCCGCCAAGCTTATTAGCTCCCCTCTGGGTGAAGTAAGTCCTGCAAGCAGTAGTCTGCTCTTTCGGGGCACAGTCTTCTTGTTTTCTGAGAGAAACTCCAGGTCAAGTGATGGTCACACGAGTCATCTTGGGGGCCCGTTGCCCCCATTTGTCTCTCTGGAAGTAGGAGTTGGAGGGCCTCCTCACTCGAGGTCAGTGTGTCCACAGAGCGACCCCTGCAACTTCAGGACATGATGGGTGGTTAGGATCACCACGTGGGGTCCTTTTCCCTTAGGAGGGAGCTGGCCTTGTGGGCTGCTGATTTCCAGCTTTTTAGATACCCCAGTATCCTGGCCTGATGAGTCGGTGGGCAAAGCCCTTGGGGACCATAGTTTATCATACCTGAAGGACATTCTTGTGTTGCTCCATTTCAAGTGGTCCCAGTTTTTGCACTAAGTCTCCAAGGGCGATTAACCTTTGACCGGGTATGTAAAGGTCAAAGGGTTTAGCTAAATTAGCGAGTTCCTGGGCAAGGGTCTGAATTGATTGCTCTTTCCATTCTTGAAAGGCTGCTTCTGGATTCTATTCAAAAAGATCATCATCTTTTCGTGTCAGTGTTTCATGTAGATGCCCAGCTATTAGACTGTAGTTAGGGATCCAGATGCAGAAAACCTTGGCCTCCCCAGGAATCCCTAAGCTGTCTTCGAGTTTTAGAAGATGTAAGGCTGCAAATGGCTTCTTCCCTATCCTGGGAGGCGTTTCTCCAAATATCTGTGAGGATGAAGCCCAGGCATGTCACCTGAGCCTGGGATATTTGAGCCTTTTTCTTGGACACCTTCTATCCTTTCTTGGCTAGGTAGTTCCGAGGCATCTTTAGTAGGCCTGGTGATCAGAATGTCATCTGCACATTGAAGGAGGGTTCCCTTTTACAGAGGTAGAACGTTTAGGTCTTTAGAGGACATTTCCCCAATGATGGTGTGGGGATTTTTGAACCATTGGGGCAGGACGGCCCAGCATTATTGCTTTTGTTGCATGTTGTGTCCTGCCACTCACAAGCCAAAAATTCTTGTGACTCTGAGATGAATGGAATACAGAAGAAGGCATCATTGAAGTGTAATACAGAATGCCATGGCCTGGTGGATGGTAGAATGAGCAGCAGTGTGTAGGAAATAGGAGCTACTGGATGTATATCCTCGGTGGCTTCACTGACTGTCCTGATATCCTTTACCAGGTCTCCAGCAGCCCATGGGGCTCTTGTGGTCAGGAAAATTTCAGGATATGGAGCTCACCTGGGCTGCATCCCGCACCCCACAGCCCACGGGGCTCTCGTGTTCAAGTCCCTCCCAGGGTATGGAGCTCACCTGTGCAGCTACCCAGCAGCCCATGGGGCTCTCATAGTCAGGCCCTTCCCAGGATACGGAACTCCCCAGGGCAGGTACCCCAGCAGGGCTGGACACACAGGAAGTGTGCACATAGCCCACCTTGCAGAGAACCCCCAGCTCACCTGTCGCTCACAGCTGACACAGAACACCTCAGAGCAGGACATGAACTAACAAACAGCAGCTCTGACAGGTCTGTGACCCTGGCTATCACGCTGTGCAGCCTCTCTCTGCCTGGTCTTCCAGACACTTCCACTGCAGCCAGGGCACCAGGCCTCTGTCTCCACCCACCACCACTCCTCTCCCTGACTCCTGGGTTCCTCTTATTAGGATAAGGTCTTCTTGAAGTTGTTTTCCACTCATGGACCAGATAAAATGATAAGAAAACAAGCCGCAGCTGCAGCCCCTTGTCTAGCCTGACTCTCAAGAGTCCACACCTGTTCCTTGGGACTGACCCGTTTAGCAAGGTTCATTTTCTGCAACTGTGAGCCCCTGAGGTGTGAGGATTGGCTGATTTGGGCAGCCTGACACTGCCAGCCAGCCCCCCCCCACAGGTGTGCCTGGGTTGAGGTCAATATAAACACCTCTCCAGTCAGCAAGTGCCCCTGTAGCTGTGCCTGACGCCATATTCTCTGCCCCGTCAGCAGTGTCGGGGCTGGGGTTTTTGGAGGGAGTGAGGGGCTGTGGCTTTGTGGGTGGCCCAGTGTGATTTGGGCTATGCTGGACATTCTGCACGAGTTGCCAGACTGCCACCTGCTAAAGAAGAGGATGTGTCACCCATACCTGCCACTGGAATTTCTCCCCAGGCAGAGGTGAGGAAGTAAAAAAGCAGTGGGGGCCGTGGCAGGAGGGGTATCTCAGGCAGGGAAATGGAAAGCTTCCAGAAGAGCATCTGGGGCCAGGACCATCCTGGCTGGCCTGCAGGCACCAAGTCGGCCTGCGTGCTCTCGCTGGTGTGGCTCCACAGCCCTTCCTCTAGGCTTGCAAGTGCTTGTACATATTCAGGTGTTTTACCTGGAAAGGTTGGGAAGAGTTCAGCTGCAGCAGGATTGGGGTTCAGCTCACATTTACTCACAGACGCCTCGACACAGTCCCCCAGCTTTGCAATGAGGATGCTCCTTGTCGGGGGGAGCACTGCTGACTGCATGGGAGACGATTTCTCACCTCTGACCAACTGAAGAATTTATTACCACTGGAGCAAGTGCCCTGAAACGATTTTCCTCTGTATAACTGGTGAGTTCTGTTTTTTTTTTTTTTTCTTTTTTTTTCCTTTTTGGTTCAAGTTAGATTTTATTTATTCCTCTTTTTTTTTAATTTGGAGATATAAGCATGGAAATAATGCATTAATATAAAGACGTCTATGTGAAGGGAAACAACTTTTTTTCTGTTTTATTTTATTAAATGTTATTTATTTATTTTTATTTTTTTAAATTTATTTCTTTTATACAGCAAGTTCTTATTGGATATCTATTTTATACATATAAGTGTGCACATGTGAATCCCAGTCTCCCAATTCATCCCACCACCACCCTCACATGGCGTTCCCTCCTTGGTGTCCATATGTTTGTTCTCTACATCTGTGTCTCTATCTCTGCCCTACACACCGGTTCATCTGTACCATTTTTCTAGGTTCCACATATATGCATTAATATACAATATTTGTTTTTCTCTTTCTGACTTATTTCACTCTGTATGACAGTCTCTAGATCCATCAAGGTCTCTACAAATGACCCAATTTCATTCCTATGTATGGCTGAGTAATATTGCGTTGTATATATGTACCATGTCTTTATCCATTCGTCTGTCTGTGGGCACTTAGTTTGCTTCCATTACCTGTCTATGGTAAATAGTGCTGCAGTGAACATTGTGGTGAACGTGTCTTTTTGATTTATGGTTTTCTCTGGGTATATGCCCAGTAGTGGGATTGCTGGATTATATGGTAATTCTATTTTTAGTTTTTTAAGGAACCTCCATACTGTTCTCCATAGAGACTGTATCAATTTACATTCCAAACAATAGTGGAAGAAGGTTCCTTTTCTCCACACCCACTCCAGCATTTGTTGTTTGTAGATTTTCTGATGATGCCCATTCTAACAGGTGTGACGTGATACCTCTTGTAGATTCGATTTCCATTTCTCTAATAATTAGTGATGTTCAGCAGATTTTCATGTGCATACTGGCCATCTCTATGTCTTCTTGGAAGAAATGTCTATTTAGATCTTCCATTTTTGTATTGGGTTGTTTGTTTTATTAATATTGAGCTGCATGAGCTGTTTATATATATTGGAGATTAATCATTTGTCCATTGATTCGTTTGAAAATATTTTCTGCCATTCTGAGGGTTGTCTTTTCGTCCTGTTTGTAGTTTCCTTTGCTTTGCAAAAGCTTTTACGTTTCATTAGTTCCCATCTGTTTAGTTTTCTTTTTTATTTCATTACTATAGGAGGTGGATCAAAGAAGATCTTGCTGTGATTTACGTCAGAATATCCTTCATAAGTTTTCCTCTCAGAGTTTTATACTGTCTGGTCTTACATTAAGGCCTCTAATCCATTTTGAATATATTTTTATGTATGGTGTTGTGGAGTGTTCTAATTTCATTCTTTTACATGTAGCTGTCCATATTTCCCAGCACCAATGATTGAAGAGACTCTCTTATCTCCATTGTATAGTCTTGCCTCCTTTGTCATAGATTAGTTGACCATAGGTGTGTAGGTATATCCTTGGGCTTTCTTTTTTTTTTTCCTTTTACACTTTTATTGGAGTATAATTGCTTTACAATGGAGTGTTCGTTTCTGCTGTATAACAAAGTGAATCAGCTATACATATACAAATATCACCAGATCCACTCCCTCTTGCATCTCCCTCCCACACTCCATATCCCACCCCTTTATGTGGTCACAAAGCACTGAGCTGATCTCCCTGTTCTATGTGGCTGCTTCCCAGTAGCTATCGGTGTTACATTTGGTAATGTATTTATGTCCATGCCACTCTCTCACTTCGTCCCAGCTTACCCATCCCCCTTCCGGTGTCCTCAAGTCCTTTCTCTATGTCTGTGTCCTTAATCCTGTCCTGCCACTAGGTTCTTCAAAATCTTTTTTTTTTCTTCATTAGAATCCATATATCTCTGTTAACATACAGTATTTGTTTTTCCCTTTCTGACTTACTTCACTGTGTAGGACAGATTCTAAGTCCATCCACGTCAGTACAAATAACTCAGTTTTGCTTCTTTTTATGGTTGAGTAATATTTGATTGTATATATGTGCCAGATCTTCTTTATCCATTCATCTGTCGATGGACACTTAGGTTGCTTCCATGTCCTGACTAATGCAAATAGAGCTGCAATGAACATTTTTGTACATAACTCTTTTTGAATTATGGTTTTCGCAAGGCAAATGCCCAGTAGTTGGATTGTTGTGTCGTATGGTACTTCTATTGTTAGTTATTTAAAGGAACCTCCGTACTGTTCTCCCTAGTGCCCATATCAATTTACATTCCCACCCACAGTGCAAGTGTGTTCCCTTTTCTCCAATAAAGGCCTCTCCAGCATTTATTGTTTTGTAGATTTTTTTGATGATTGCCACTCTGGCTGCTGTGAGGTGATACCTACTATAGTTTTGATTTGCATTTCTCTAATGATTAGTGATGTTCAGCATCCTTTCATGTGTTTCTTGGTAATCTGTATATCTTCTTTTGAGAAATGTCTATTAGGTCTTCTGCCCGTTTTTGTATTGGGTTGTTTGTTTTTGTGATATTGAGCTACATGAGGTGCTTGTAAAGTTAGGAGATTAATCCTTTGGCAATTGCTTCATTTGAAAATATTTTCTCCCATTCTGAGGGTTGTTTTTGCATCTTGTTTATGTTTCCCTGTACTGCGTAAAAGCTTTTAAGTTTCATTAGGTCCCATTTGTTGATTTCTGTTTTTATTTCCATTTCTCTAGGAGGTGGGTCAAAAAGGATCTTGCTGTGATTTATGTCATAGAGTGTTCTGCCTATGGTTTCCTCTAAGTGTTTTATAGTGTGTGGTCTTATATTTAGATCTCTAATTAACTTAGAGTTTATATTTGTGTATGGTATTATAGAGTGTTCTAATTTCATTCTTTTATATGTAGGAGTCCAGTTTTCCCAGCACCAATTACTGAAGAGACTGTCTTTTCTCCATTGTATATCCTTAGCTCCTTTGTCATAGATGAGATAGCCATAGGTATGTAGGTTTATCTCTGGGCTTTCTGTCCTGTTCCATTGATCTGTGTTTATGCCAATCTACATACACTTGATTCCATTATGGAGACATATAAATACATAGGTTTCAAGGTTATTACAAGTCAGATATATTCCTCTTCAGTGAATAGGGTGTTTTGTGTCCAGTTCATTGAGAAAGGAGTAGGTCTTGTCTATTACATATTTGGTATATGGAATGGGATCTGTGCTAATTTCAAACTCTGCTTTTACACATCACCCCACATCACCTTTCCCCTTAAGGAGGCATAAGTGTGTTTTCTAAATGTGTAACTCCGTTCTCTTTTGAAATTCAGTTCATGTGTGGCCATGTTTACATTCCCTCTATAAGTGATATATTACAATAAGTTTCTTTTTCTTTGTGGCTCATTTCACTTAGCATCATCGTACCTAAAGCCACTCATTATGCTGCTATTGGCCTTATGATATTGATTTTATGTCTGAGTGACATTCCATTGTATATAAGTACCACAACATCTATATCCATTTTTTTTTCCTTTACTGGGATATTTAAAGTTTACCGAAGTCGAGGTTCTTGTAAACAGAGCAGCCCTAAAGATTGGGCTGGCTGTGTGTTGTGGATTTTTAGTTTTCCCAAAATACACGCCCATGAGTGGAAGTGTGCTATGCTCTGTAGCTCTGTTTTAGAAAACAACATACAGTTCTCCAGAGAGGCTGTTGGCAATTTACATCCTGTCCATCGGCATAACCAGGCTCCCTTTTCTCCATGGCCTGTCCTGCATTTGTGGTTTTTACACTATTTGCGGATGGCCCTTTTGACTGGAGGTAAGGGACACTTCTCTGTAGTGTGGATTTGCAATACCTGATGGCTTGCTTGGCCAAAAAGGGCATATGCATTTTTTCCCGAATATATTCAAGAAAATACACATACCCCCTTTTCAGCCAAGAGCAACATTGTCGAAGTTCTGTCGCTTTTCATGTGCTTTAAAGACAACTCCAATCTACCTCTTGAAATCTGTTTCCTTCAATTCTGCCTTGCATTCAAATCCTCTTCACTGACTTACCTCAATATATTTCTGGATGATAGTTGTCCTTTATAACTCTGCAAGTTTGTGAATTGCTGTGCCCCTGATTTCCATTTTTCAACTCGCCTATTTGTGAGCTGGCTGCAGTAGCGCAGGATGGCTTTAGGCCCTAGTCTGGTTCCGGGGCTTCAGGCTGAGCCTTTGGTTAATTCTTCTTCCTGATGGGAAACTAGAGTGACATGTGTCCATCCAAACACCTACAGCTTATCTCTCATTTGTTTCCCCTCTTCCTGTTCATCCTCTGCACAATTTGCAAACTGTGCATAACAGGAGGGTAAAGACGCTGACACTCAAAATGGGGAGATTTTGAGTAATGCAGATGGAATGGCGAAGCCGAGCATGACAAAAGGAAAAGTGAGGTACCTTTCAGAAAACTTTCCCAATTACACAGTGTACCATCCACTGGGTTTCCCATGCATGATTTAACTGTAGGAGGATTCCCTTACACCTGGAGAGTTGGGACCACTAGAATGGGTAGCACACAGTATTGCTCTAAGTGGTTCTCTTTTGCTCACACAACCTCAGCAATCTTGTCAGCCCCAAGTGTCCAGTCTTATATCTCATCCAGCTGTGGGTGTAAAGGTGGGCAATCCAGGTTGCATCACAGGCCATGAACGTAAATTGTAAGACTTTCTCTCTGTTTCGCTGTTTTTGCATTTTGCTTTTGCAATTTATTTTCATAAGGGGGTTTAGCTGAATTTCAGTGCTGTGTTCATGCCGTTATACACACACATGATTCCTTTAAGGAGACATGAGAATACATATGTTTTAAAATCCTTAGAGTCATATATATTCCTCTGAAATGAATAAGGGTTGTTGAGTCCAGTTCATTATGCTCGAGTAGGTGTGGTCTATTAAATACTTGGTTTATGTAACGGTATCTGTGCTAATTTAAAACTGTGGTTTTATGCATCACCCCACCTCGCCTTTCCCATTCAGCAGGAAGAAGATTCTTTTCTAAATGTGTGACTCTGTTGTGTTTCTAATTCAGTTCATGTGTAGTCATGTGTACACTACCGCTATGAGTGATACCTTATGATAAGACTCATTACACTGTTATCTTTCCTAACTCAGTTCATGTGTAACCATGGTTTCAGGACCTTCATAAATGATATCTTATGATAAGTTTCATTTCTGTCTGACTTATTTCACTTAGAATCATCGTACATGTGTCCACTCATTTTGCTGCTACTGGCCTTATGACATTAATGTTATGGCTGAGGGATATTCCATCGTACGTAAGTACCACAATTTCTTGAAACATTTTTGTCTTTCCTGGGATATTTAAGGTGTACCCAAGTTGAGGTTCTTGTAAGCAGTGCAGCCCTAAATTTGGGCATGGATGTGTCTTATTGATTTTCAGTTTTCCAAAGGTATATTCCCTAGATGGGAACAGCCCTTGGATTTTTAGCTCTGTTGTTTATTTGATATAGGGAACACAATGCACTCCTCCAGAGAGGTAGTTGGCAATTTATATCCTGCCCTTTAGACTAACAAGGTTCACTGATCTCCAGGGCATGTCTTGACTTTCTGGTTTCTACACATTTTTCGGATATCCCTTTTGACCTGTGGGAAGTGATCGTTCTTTTAGTGAAGATTTGCATTGCCCACTTGCTTGCTCGGCCAAAAAGGGCATATGCGTTTTCTCCTGCATATATTCAGGAGAAAAAGCATACGCCCTTTTTGGCCAAGTGCATCATTGTCGAAGTTGTGCCCCTCTTCCTGGGCTTTACAGGTGATTCCATCGTACCTGTTGAAATCTGTTTCCTGCTATTCTGCCTCGCTTTCAAGTCCGCTTCGTTGCCTTCCCTCAACAGATTTTTGGATGATAGTTGTCCTTTATTGCTTTGCCAGTTTGTGAACTGCTGTGCCCTTGAGCTCCACTTTTCAACTCATTTTTGTGAGCTGAACGCATGTCCAAAATTTTGGTTCAGGACCTATACTGGTTCCCGGTGGGTGGCTGCAACGTTGGTTAATTCTTCTTCCTGCCGGGAAATTAGAGTGACATATGCCCGTCCAAATGCCTAACAGCTACTCTTTCATTGGTTCTCCCTCTTCCCTTTCATCCTCTGCCAAATTGGCAACCTGTGAGAACCAGGAGGTTAAAGGGGCTGTCTCTCCAAGTTGGGAGATTGCTAGTAAAGCAGTTGGAAAGTCAAACCGGAGCACCAGGAGAGGGACTATTCGTTGAGTTTTAGAAATATTTCATATTCACAGTGTGTCCATTCTCTAGGTTTCCCGTACATGTTATAGCTGTAGTAATATTCCCGTCAACCTAGAGAGTTGGGACCCATGAAATGGGTGCCATGCATTATTGCTTTAAAGGGTCTGCATTTGCTCACCCAATCTCACCAATCCTCTCAGTCCCAAGTGTCCAGCCTTATGCCACATCAAGCTGTCACTGTAGACAAGTCATTCCACGTTTCATCAGAGACCCTGAAGGAATTGTAAAGAATGTCCCTGTTTTTTTGTTTTCTTTTTGAAATTCCTTTTTATAGGGGGTTTGAGCTGATACTCTCTGCCATGTTTATGCCAGTCTAGACACACTTGATTCCCTTACGGAGACATATCAATATATAGGTTTTAAGATTCTTACTAGTCAGATATATTCCTCTGCGTGAAATATGGGGTTTGACTCCCTGTCACTGAGGAAGGTATAGGGAGGTCTTGTCTACTCCATAGTTGGTTTTTCGAATGGTACCTTTTCTTATATCAATCTCTGGTTTAATGCATCACCCCACCTCTCCTTCTCCCTTAAGCAGGCATAAGAGTGTTTTCTAAATGTGAGACTCTCTTCTCTTTCCTAACTCCATTCATGTGTAGCCATGTTTACAGGATCTTCATAAGTGATATCTTATGATAAGCTTCTTTTTCTGTGTGACTTATTGCACTTAGAATCATCGTACGTGAATCCACTCATTTTGCTGCTACTGGTCTTATGACTTTGATTTCATGGCTGAGGTCTATTCCATCGTCCGTAATTACCACAATTGTTTGAACCATTTTTATCTTTCCTGGGATATTTAATGTGTACCCAAGTTGAGGTTCTTGTAAGCAGTGAAGCCCTAAATTTTGGGGTGGCTCTGTCTTATTGATTTTCAGTTTTCCCAAGGTATATTCCCTAGACTGGAAGTGCCCTTGGCTCTGTAGCTCTGTTGTTTACTTGTTTTAGGGAACACAATGCACTCCTCCAGAGAGGCAGTTGGCAATTACATGCCGCCCATCAGCATAAAAAGGCTCCCTGGTCTCCAGGGCCTGCCTTGCCTTTCTGTTTTTTACCCATTTTGTGGATGTCCCATTTGACCGGTGGGAAGTGATACTTCTTTGTAGTGAATATTTGCATTGACCGCTTCCTTGCTTGGCCAAATAGGGCGTAAGAGTTTTCTCCTGAATATATTCAGGAGAAAATGCATAGGCCCTTTTTGGCCTAGTGCATCATTGTCGAAGTTGTGCCCCTCTTCCTGTGTTTTAAATGTGATTCCAACGTACCTGTTGAAATCTGTTTCCTGCTATTCTGCCTTGCTTTGAAGTCCTCCTCGTTGCCTTCCCTCAACAGATTTTTGGACGATAGTTGTCCTTTATTAGTCTGCCAGTTTGTGAATTGCTGTGCCACTGAGCTCCATTTTTTAACTCGAATTTGTGACCTGAATGCAAGTCCTAAATTTTGGTGGAGGACCTATACTGGTTCCCGGTCATTGGCTGAGACTTTGGTTAATTCTTCTTCCTCCCGGGATATAAGAGTGACGTGTGCCCGTCCAAATGCCTAACAGCTACTCTCTCATTGTTTCTCCCTCTTCCTTTTCATCCTCTGCCAAATTGGCAACCTGTATGAACCCGGAGGTTAAAGGGCCTGTCTCTCCAAGATGGGAGATTGATAGTAAAGCAGTTGGAAAGTCAAACCAGGGCACCAGGATGGGGACAATTCGTTGAGTTTTAGAGAACTTTCGTATTCACTGTGTGTACATTCTCTCGGTTTCCCGTATATGTTATAGCTGTAGTAATATTCCCTTCAACCTGGAGACATGGGACCCATGGAATGGGTGCCCTGCATTATTGCTTTAAAGGTTCTGCATTTGCTCACCCAATCTCAACAATCCTCTCAGTCCCATGTGTCCAGCCTTATGCCATATCCAGCTGTCATTGTAGACAGGGTCATTCCAGGTTTCATCAGAGACCCTGAAGGAATTGTAAAGAATTTCCCTTTTTTTGTTTTTGAAATTCCTTTTTATAGTGGGTTTGAGCTGATTCTCGCTGCCTTGTTTATGCCAGTCTAGAAACACTAGATTCCCTCAAGGAGACATATCAATACATAGGTTTTAAGATTCTTACTAGTCAGATATATTACTCTGCGGGAAATATGGGGTTTTGAGTCCCTTACCTGAGGAAGGTATAGGTAGGTCTTGTCTATTCCATAGTTGGTTTATGAAACAGTACCTGTGCTTATATGAAACTCTGGTTTTATGCATCACCCCACCTCTCCTTCCCCCTTAAGCAGGCATAAGTGTTTTTTCTAAATGTGAGACTCTGTTCTCTTTCCTAACTCAGTTCATGTGTAGCCATGTTTACAGGATCTTCATAAGTGATATCTTATGGTAAGTTTCTTTTACTCTGTGACTTATTTTACATAGAATCATCGTACCTGAATCCTCTCATTTTGCTGCTACTGGCCTTATGATATAGTTTTCATGGCTGCGCGATATCCCATCGTAAGTAAGTACCAGCAATTTTGAACCATTTTTGAATTTCCTGGGATATTTAAGGTGTAGCCAAGTTGAGCTTCTTGTACGCATTGTAGGCCTGAATTTTCGGGTGGCTGTGTCTTATAGGTTTTCAGTTTTCCCAAGGTATATTCCCTAGACTGGAAGTGACCTTGGCTCTGTAGCTCTGTTGTTTACTTGTTTTAGGGAACACAATGCACTCCTCCAGAGAGGCAGTTGGCAATTCATATCACACCCATCAGCATAACAAGGCTCCCTGTTCTCCAGGGCCTCTGTAGCCTTTCTGGTTTTTACACATTTTGTGGATGTCCCTTTTGATCGGCCGGAAGTGATATTTCGTTGTAGTGCTGATTTGCATTGCCCGCTTCATTGCTTGGCCAAAAAGGGCGTATGTGTTTTCTCCTGAATATATTCAGGAGAAAACGCATACGCCCTTTTTGGCCAAGTGCATCATTGTCGAAGTTGTGCCCCTCTTCCTGTGTTTTAAAGGTGATTCCAACGTACCTCTTGAAATCTGTTTCCTGCTATTCTACCTCACTTTCAAGTCCGCCTCATTGCCTTCCCTCAACAGATTTTTGGATGATAGTTGTCCTTTATTACCCTGCCTGTTTTTGAATTGCTATGCCCCTGAGCTCCATTTTTCAACTCGTTTTTGTGAGCTGAACGCAAGTCCAAAATTTTGTTTCACGACCTATACTGTTTGACAGTGCATGGCTGAGACTTTGTTTAATTTTTCTTCCTGCCAGGAAATTAGAGTGACTTATGCCCGTCTAAATGCCTAACAGCTACTCTCTCCTTGGTTCTCCCTCTTCCCTTTCATTCTCTGCCAAATTGGCAACCTGTGCAAACCAGGAGGTTAAAGGGGCTGTCTCACCAAGTTGGGAGATTGATAGTAAATAAGTTGGAAATTCAAACCCGAGCACCAAGCGAGGGACTATTCGTTGAGTTTTGGAAACCTTTCATATTCACAGTGTGTCCATTCTCTAGGTTTCCCGTACATGTTATAGCTGTAGTAATATTCCCTTCAACCTGGAGGGTTGGGACCCATGGAATGAGTGCCATGCATTATTGCTTTAATGGGTCTGCATTTGCTCACCCAATCTCACCAATCCTCTCAGTCCCAAGTGTCCAGCCTTATGCCACATCTAGCTGTCGTTTTAGATATGGTCATTCCAGCTTTCATCAGAGACCTGGAAGGAATTGTAAAGGATTTCCCTGTTTTTTTGTTTTGTTTTTGTAATTCCTTTTTATAGTGGAATTGAGCTGATTTTCACAGCCAAGTTTATGCCAATCTAGACACACTTGATTCCCTTATGGAGACATATCAATACATAGGTTTTAAGATTCTTACTAGTCAGATATATTCCTCTGCATGGAATATGGGGTGTTGCGTCCCTTTCACTGAGGAAGGAGTTGGTCTTGTCTATTCCGTATTTGGTTTTTGGAACGGTACCTGTACTAATATCAAAATCTGCTTTTATGCATCACCCCACCTCTCCTTCCCCCTTAAGCAGGCATAAGTGTGTTTTCTAAATGTGAGACTCTCTTCTCTTTCCTAACTCATTTCATGTGTAGCCATGTTTACAGGATTTTCATAAGTGATATCTTATGATAAGTTTCTTTTTCTGTGTGACTTATTTCACTTAGAATTATCGTACCTGAATCCACTCATTTTGCTGCTACTGGCCTGATGACATTGATTTCATGGCTGAGGTATATTCCATCATACGTAAGTATCACAATTTCTTGAACCATTTTTGTCTTTCCTGGGATATTTAAGGTATACCCAAGTTGAGGTTCTTGTAAGCAGTGCAGCCCTGAATTTTGGTGTGGATCTGTCTTATTGATTTTCAGTTTTCCCAAGGTATATTCCCAAGGCTGGAATTGCCCTTGGCTCTGTAGCTCTGTTGTTTACTTGTTTTAGGGAACACAATGCACTCCTCCAGAGAGACAGTTGGCAATTTACATCCCGCTCATCACCATAACAAGTCTCCCTGTTCTCCAGGGCCTGTCTTGCCTTTCTGATTTTTACCCATTTTGCGGATGTCCCTTTTGACAGGTGCGAAATGATACTTCTTTGTAGCGCTGATTTGAATTGCCGGCTTGCTTGCTTGACGGAAAATGGCATATGCATTTTCTCCTGAATATATTCACGTGAAAACCCATACGCCCTTTATGGCCATTTCCATAATTTTCGAAGTTGTGATGCTTTTCCTGTGTTTAAAGTCGATTCCAATGTACCTCTTCAAATCTGTTTCGTGCCATTCTGCTTCATTTCTATTGTGCCTCGTGGCTTTCCCTCAACAGATTTTTGGAAGAGCGTAGTCCTATATAACTCTGCTGGTTAGTGATTTGTTGTGGCCCTGAGCTCCATTTTTCAACTCGCGTTTTTGTGAGCTGACCGCAAATCCACAATTTTGCTTCAGAACCTATACTTGTTCTGGGGGGCAGGCTGAGACTTTGGTTAATTCCTCTTCATGACGGGAAATTAGGTGACATATGGCCGTCCAAATGCCTACAGCTACTCTCTCATTGATTCTCTCTCTTCCCTTATATCCTCTGCACAATTTGCCAACTGTGCGAACCAGGAGGTTATAGGAGCTGACTCTCCAAGTTGGGAGATTGATATTAAAGCAGCTGGAATGTCAAACTGGAGCTCAAGGAGAGAAAAAAGTAGTAGAGTTTTAGAAACCTTTCACCATCAGATGGTTTCCATTCTCTAGGTTCCCATACATGTTATAACTGTAGTGATATTCCCTTCTACCTGGAGAGTTGGGAACCATGGAATGGGTGGCACGCATTATTGCTTTAAAGGGTCTGCATTTTTTCACCCAATTTCACCAGTCCTCTCAGTCCCAAGTGACCAGCCTTATGCCACATCCAGCTGTCATTGTAGATAGGGTCATTCCAGGTTTCATCAGAACCCCTGAACGTATTGTGTAAGAATTTTACTGTTTTTATGTTTTGTTTTGAAATTCATTTTTATAGTGGGTTTGAGCTGATTCTCACTGCCATGTTTATCTCGTTCTAGACACACTTGGTGCCCTTACGGAGACATATCAATACATAGGTTTTAAAATTCTTACTAGTCAGATATATTTCTCTGCGGGGAATAGGGATGTTGAGTTCCGTTCACTGAGGAAGAAGTAGGGATTGTCTCTTCTGTTTTTGGATTATGGAACGGTACCTGTGCTAATATCAAACTTTTGTGCATCTCCCCACCTCTCTTTCCCCTTAAGCAAGCATAAGAGTGTTTTCTAAATCTGAGACTCTGTTCTCTTCCCTAATTCAGTTCATATGTGTCATGTTTACATTCGCTTCATAAGTGATATCTTATGTCAGAATGCACCATGGCCCTTGTCATAATAATGCTCCATGACCGCTGTCATCACAATGCTCCATGCCCTGGTTATCACAATGCTCCATGTCCCTTGTCATCACAATTCTCCACGTCCTTGTCATCAGAATGCTACATGACACTTCTCATCAAAATACTACATGCTCTTGTCATCACAATTCTCCGTGCACTTGTCATTGCAATGCTGCATGCACTGGTCATCACAATGCTCCAAGACCCCTGTCATCACAATGCTCCATTATATTTGTCATCACAATCCTCCATTACATTTGGCTTCACATTACTCCCTGCCATTTTCATCGCAATGGACCATGACATATGTCATCACAATGCTCCCTGACACCTGTCTTCACAATACTCCATGACCTTCTCTTCACAGTGCTCCATGCCATTGTCATCACAATGTGCCACGCACAATTCATCACAACGGTCCACAACATTGTGACTGCAACGCTCCATAAATCTTGTAATCACAATGCTCCATGCACTTCTCATCAAAATGCTCTCTCACCAGAGATATCAGAGTGTTCCATCGCTAGTCATCACAATATTCCCTCACCCCTGTAATCACAATGTTCCATGACCCTGTCATCACACTGCTACATCCCCTTATCATCACAATGTTCCATGACCACTGACATCACAATGTTCCATAACCCCTGTCATCAAAATGCTCCATGACCCTTTTCATCCCAAAGCTCCAAGACCCCTGACATCACAATGTTCTAAAACCCCTGCCATCAAAATGTTCCATTCCATTTTTCATCAAATTGCTGCAGACCCCGGCCATCAAAATGCTCCCTGCCCTTCCCATCACAATGCACCATGCCCTTGTCATCAAAATGCTCCATGACTTGTCATCACAAAGCTGGATGACCCTTGGCATCACAATGCTCCATGTCATTGTCAACACAATGCTCCATGAACCCTCTCATAATATTGCTCAAGGTCCTTGTCATCACAAAGCTCCATGACACTTGTCATCACAATGCTCGATGCCCTTGTCATCACAATGCTCCATGCCCTTGTCATTACAATCCTGCATGACCCATGTATCATAGTGTTCCGTACCCTTGTCATCACAATGCTCCATGCCCACTCTCATCACAATAATCCATGAAACATTTCAGACCTATATTCCATGCCCTACTCATCACAATGCTCCATTACTCGTGTCAAAACAATGCACCATGACCCTTACAATAACAGTGTTCCACGCCCAATCATCACAAGGTTCCATGACACTTGTCATCACAATGCTCAAGACCCCTGAAATCACAATGCTACATGCCCTTGTCGTCACAAACTCCATGACGCATGTCATCAAAATGTTCCATGGACTTCTCATTGCAGTGCTCCCTGCCCTTGTCATGACAATGCTCCAAGACCCTTGTAATCACAATGCTCCATGCCCCTTTTCATCTCAGTGCTCCATGAACCCTGTCATCACAATGCACCATGCCCATCATCATAACGCTTCAGGCTATTGTCATCACAATGAAATCAAAATGCACCATGATCTCTGTCATCATAATAATCCGAACCCTTGTGATTAAAATATTACATCACACTTATCATCACAACACACCATGACGCTCATCTTCACAATTATCCATGGACTTCTCATCACAATGCTCCATGACCTTCGTCATCACAATGCTCAATACACTTTTAATCAAAATGCTCCCTGACACTTGTTGTCTGTATGCTCCTTGAACCCTGTCATGACAAGTCTCCATGCTTTTTTCATCACAATGATCCATTCTCTTTTCATCACAATGCTCCAAGACCCATGTAATCCCAATGCTCCATGCCCTTGTCATCACAAAGCTCAATGATGCATGCCATCAGAATGCTCCTTGGTCTTCTCCTCAAAATGCTCCATGCCCTTGTCATCACAATGTTCCAAGACCCTGTAATCACAATGCTCCATGCCCGTTTTCATCAGTATGCTCCATGAGATTGGTCATCACAAGGCTCCATGGTTTTGTCATCACAATGCTCTAGGGCATTGTCATCAAAATGCTTCACAACCTTGTGATGAAAATTTTCAGTGGTCCTTGTCATCATAATGCTCCAAGCCCTAATCATCACAATGCTCCATTATATTTGTCATCACAATCCTCCATTCCATTTGGCATCACAATGCTCTATGCCACTGTCATCGCAATGGACCATGACATATGTCATCACAATGTTCCCTGACACCTGTCTTCACAGTACTCCATGACCTTCTCATCACAATGCTCCATGCACTTGTTATCACAATGCACCATGCCCACTGTCATCACAACAATCTATGAAATTTCTGAGACCAATGCTCCATGCCCCTGTCATCACAATGCTCCATGCCCTTGTCATCACACTGCTCCATGACCCCGGTCATCACAATGCTCCGTGACTTCAGTCATCACAATGCTTCATAAAGTTTGTCATCACAATGGTCCATGCCCGTGTCATCACAAGGCTCTGTGACCTTTGTAAGCTCAGTGCTCCATGAACATTTCATCACAGTTCTCCGTGACACTTGTCATCACAATGCTCCATGTCTTTGTCAGAACAGTGCTCCATGACCATTGTCATCACAATGTGCCACGTGCATTTCCTCACAACGGTTCACAACTTTGTCATTGCAATGCTCCATAAACCTTGTAATCACAATGGTCCATGCACTTCTCATCAAAATGCTCTCTCACCAAGGACATCACAATGTTCCATCACTAGTCATCACAATACTCCCTCACCCCTGTAATCACAATGTACCATGACCCAGTCATCACAGTGCTACATCCCCTTATCATCACAATGTTCCATGACCACTGCCATCACAATGTTCCATTACGCCTCTCATCAAAATACTCCATGACCCATTTCATCCCATAGCTCCAAGACCCCTGACATCACAATGTTCTATAACCCCTGCCCTCAAAATGTTCCATTACACTTTTTATCAAATTGCTGCATGACCCGGTCATCAAAATGCTCCCTGCCCTTCTCGTAACAATGCACCATGACTCTTGGCATCACAATGGTCCATGTCATTGTCATCACAATGTTCCTTGAAAACTCTCATCACACTGCTCCATGCCCTTGTCATCACAAAGCTCCATGACAGTTGTCATCACAATGCTCGATGCCCTTCTCATCACAATTCTCCATGCCCTTGTCATTACAATCCTGCATGACCCATGTATCACAGTGTTCCGTGCCCTTGTCATCACAATGCTCCATGCCCTCTCTCATTACAATAATCCATGAAACTTTTCAGACCAATGTTCCATATCTTTCTCATCACAATGCTCCATTACCCCTGTCATAACAATGCACCATGACCCCTGCCATCACAATGTTCCACGGCCTTGTCATCACAAGGTTCCACGACACTTCTCATCACAATGCTGAAGACCCCTCAAATCATAATGCTCCATGCCCTTGTCATCACAAAGCTCCATGATGCATGTCATCAGAATGTTCTATGGCCTTCTCATCACAATGCTCCAAGACCCTTGTAATCACAATGATCCATGCCTCTTTTCATCTCAAAGCTCCATGAACCCTGTCATCACAATGCACCATGCCCATCATCATAATGCTTCAAGCTATTGTCATCACAGTGAAATCAGTATTCAGCATGACCCATGTCATCATAATGCTCCAAACACTTGTGATCACAATGTTCCATAACACTTATCATCACAACACCCCATGACACTCATCATCACAATTATCCATGGTCTTCTTATAACAATTCTCCATGATCTTTGTCATCACAATGCTCAATACACTTGTCATCACAGTGCTCCCTGACATTTGTCATCAGTATGCTCCTGGAACACTGTCATGACAAGGCTCCATGCCCTTGTCATCAAAATGCCCCATGCTGTTTTCATCACAATGCTTCATGACCTTTGTCATCACAATGGTCCATGCCCTCACCATCAACAGTCTCTGTGACATTTTAACCAAAGTGTTCAATGAACTTTTCATCAAAATGCTCTTTGACCTTTGTCATCACAATGCTCTATGCCTTTCTCAGCTCAATGCTCCATGCCCTCGTCATCACAATGCTCCATGACCCCTGTCATCACAATGCTCCGTGACTCCAGTCATCACAATGCTTCATAACATTTGTCATCACAATGGTCCATGCCCGCGTCATCACAAGGCTCTGTTACATTTGGAACCACATTGATCCAAGCACTTTTCATCACAATGCTCCGTGACACTTGTCATCACAATGCTCCATGCCTTTGTCAGAAAAATGCTCAATGACCCTTGTCTTCACACTGTGCCAGGCACATTTCATCAGAAAGGTCTGAAAATTTGTCATTGCAATCCTCCATAAATAATGTAATAACAAAACTCCATGCCCTTCTCATCACAATGCTCCATTACACATGTCATAACAATGCTCCATTACCCCTGTCATCACAATGTTCCAAGGCCTTGTCAACACAAGGCTCCATGACACATGTCATCACAATGCTCCAAGACCCCTTTAATCAGAATGCTCCATGCCCTTGACATCACAAAGCTCCATGACACATGTCATCAGAATGTTCCATGGACTTCTCATCAAAATGCTCCATGCCCATTTCATCACTGTGCTCCAAGACCCATGTGATAACAATGCTCCATGCCACTTTTCATCTCAATGCTCCTTGAACCCTGTCATCAAAATGCATCATGCACATCATCATAGAGCTTCCGGCTATTGACAGCACAATGAAATCAAAATTCTCCATGACCTCTGTCATCACAGTGCTCCATGAACCCTGTCATCATAATACTACATGAATATTTTCAGCCCAATTCTCCATGACCCTTGTCATCACAATGATCCATGCCCTTGTCATCCCAATGCTCCATGACCCCTGTTTTCACAATGCTCCGTGACGCTTGTCATCACAGTGCTCCATGATACCTGTCATCACAATGCTCCATGCCTTTGTCAGCAAAATGCTACATGACCTTGTCATTACAATGCTCTATGCGCTTGTCATCACAATACTCCATTTCCATTGTCATCACAATCCTCCATGAAACTTGGGATCACTTTGCTTCATGCCCTTGTCATCACAATGCTCCATGCTCCTTGAAATAAAAATGATCCATGACCTCTGTCATCACAATGCTTCAAACCCTTGTGATCACAATGTTCCAAAACACTTGTCATCACAACGCTCCATGATGCCTGTCATCACAATACTCCATGCCATTTTCATCACAATGCTCCATGACCTTTGTCATCACAATTCTCAATACACTTGTCATCACAATGCTCCCTGACACTTGTCATCAGAATGCTCCTGGAACCCTGTCACGAAAAGGCTCCATGTCTTTTTCATCACAAAGCCCCATGCAATTTTCATCACAATGCTCCATGCCATTGTCATCAAAATACTCCACAAGCTTGTCATCAGAATGCTCCATGACCCTTGTCATCACAATTCTCCATGCACTTGTCAGCACAATGCTCCCTGACCCTTGTCATCACAATGCTCCAAGCCATTGTCATCACAATGCTCCATTACCTTTGTCATCAGAATCCTCCATGACAATTGGCATCACAATGCTCCATGCCATTGTCATCACAATGGGCCATTACATATGTCATCACAATGCTCCCTGACACCTCTCTTCACAATACTGCATGACCTGGTCATCACAATGCTCCATGCCCTTGTCATCACAATGCTCCATTCCCACTGTCATCACAATAATCCCTGAAACTTATTAGAGCAATGCTCCATGCGCTTGTCATCACAATGCTCCATGACCCCTGTCATCACAATGCTCCATGACTCCAGTCATCACACTGCTTCATAACGTTTGTCATCAGAACGGTCCATGCCCGCCTCAACACAAGGCTCTGTGACATTTGTAACCACAATGCTGCATGAATATTTCATCACAATGCTCCATGAACCTTGTCATCACAATGCTCCATGTCTTTGTCAGAACAATGCTCCATGACCCTTGTCATCACAATGTGCCATGTGTTTTTCATCACAATGATCCACAACCTTGCCATCGATATGATCCATAAACCTTGTAATCACAATGCTCCCTGCACTTCTCATCCAAATGCTCTCTCACATGAGATACCACAATGTTCCATCACTAGTCATCACAATCCTCCCTCACCCCTGTTATCACAATGTTCCATGACCCCTGTCATTCACAATGCTACATCCCCTTATCAGCACAATGTTCCATGAACCCTGACATCACAATGTTCCATAACCCCTGTCATCAAAATGCTCCATCACCCTTTTCATCGCAAAGCTCCATGACCCCTGGCATCACAATGTTCTATAACCCCTGTCATCAAAATGTTCCACTACAATTTTCATCAAATTGCTGCATGACCATGTCATCAAAATGCTCCCTGCCCTTCTCAACACAATGCACCACACCCTTGTCATCAAAATGCTCCATGACCTTTGTCATCACAAAGCTCCATGGCCCTTGGCATCACAATGCTCCATGACATTGTCACCACAATGCTCCATGAACCCTCTCATCACATTGCTCCATGCCCTTGTCATCACAAAGGTCCATGACACTTGTCATCACAATGCTCGATGCCCTTCTCATCACAATGCTCCATGCCCTTGTCATTACAATCCCCCATGACCCATGTGTCACAGTGTACCGTGCCCTTCTCATCACAATGCTCCATGTACACTCTCATCACAATAATCCATGGAACATTTCAGACCAATGTTCAATGCCCTTCTTATCACAATGATCCATTACCTCTGTCATAACAATGCTCCATGATACCTGCCATCACAATGTTCCACAGCCTTGTCATCACAAGGCTCCATGACCCTTGTCATCACAATGCACCAAGACCCCTGTAATCACAAAGCTACATGCCCTTGTCATCACAAAGCTCCATGATGCATGCCATCAGAATGTTCCATGGCCTTCTCCTCAAAATGCTCCATGCCCTTGTCATCACAATGCTCCAAGACCCCTGTAATCACAATGCTCCATGCCCCTTTTCATCAGAATGCTCCATGAGACTTGTCATCACAAGTCTCCATGGTCCTCTCATCACAATGCTCCAGGACATTCTCATCACCATGCTCCATTCCCTTGTCATCAGAATGCTCCATGACCCATGTCATCACAATACTCCATGAATATTTTCAGCAATATGCTACATGATCTTCTCATCACAATGTTCTATGACCAATATCATCACAATGCTCCATGACCACTGTCATCACAACACTCCATGACACCTGACAACACAATGATCCGGGACTCTTGTCATCACAATGCTCCATGACCCCTGTCATCACAATACTCCATGAACCTTTTCAGCCCAATGCTCCATGACAATTGTCATCACAATGATCCATGCCTTTGTCATCCCAATGCTCCATGACCCTTGTATTCACAGTGCTCTGTGACACTTGTCATCACAGTGCTCCATGACACCTGTCATCACAATGCTCCATGCCTTTGTCAGTAAAATGCTACAGGACCTAGTCATTAAAATGCTCTATGCGCTTTTCGTCACAATACTCCATTACCATTGTCATCACAATCCTCCAAGAACCTTGGGATCACAATGCTTCATGCCCTAGTCATCACAATGCTCCATGCTCCTTGAAATCAAAATGATCCATGACCTCTGTCATCGCAATTCTCCAAACCCTTGTGATCACAATGATCCATAACACTTGTCAAATAACGCTCCATAATGCCTGTCATCACAATGCTCCATGCCCTTGTTATCACAATGTTCCAAGACCCGTGTAATCAGAATGCTCCATGCCCCTTTTCATCAGTATGCTCCATGAGAACTGTCATCACAAGGCTCCATGGTTTTCTCAACACAATGCTCCAGGACTTTGTCATCACAATGCTTCACGACATTGTCATGAAAATTCTCAATGGCCCTTGTCATCATAATGCTCCAAGCCCTAGTCATCACAATGCTCCATTATATTTGTCATCACAATCCTCCATTACATTTGGCATCACAATGCTCCATGCCATTGTCATCGCAATGGACCATGACATATGTCATCACAATGCTCCCTGACACCTGTCTTCACAATACTCCATGCCCTTGTCATCACAATGCTCCATGGCCTTGTCATCACAGTGCACCATATCCACTGTCATCACAATAATCTATGAAACTTGTCAGACCAATGCTCCATGCCCCTGTCATCACAATGCTCCATGCCCTTGTCATCACAATGCTCCATGAACCCTGTCATCACAATACTCCGTGACTCCAGTCATCACAATGCTTCATAACGTTTGTCATCACAACGGTCCATGCCCGCGTCATCACAAGGCTCTCTGACCTTTGTAACCACAATGCTCCATGAACTTTTCATCACAATGCTCCGTGACCCTTGTCATCACAATGCTCCATGTCTTTGTCAGAACAATGCTCCATGACCCTTGTCATCACAATGTGCCATGCGCTTTTCATCACAATGATCCACAACCTTGTCATCGCTATGCTCCATAAACCTTGTAATCACAATGCTCCATGCACTTCTCATCCAAATGCTCTCTCACATGAGATATCACAATGTTCCATCACTAGTCATCACAATCCTCCCTCACCCCTGTTATCACAATGTTCCATGACCCCTGTCATTCACAATGCTACATCCCCTTATCAGCACAATGTTCCATGACCCCTGACATCACAATGTTCCATAACCCCTGTCATCAAAATGCTCCATCACCCTTTTCATCCTAAAGCTCCATGACCCCTGGCATCACAATGTTCTATAACCCCTTTCATCAAAATGTTCCATTACACTTTTCATCAAATTACTGCATGAACCTGTCATCAAAATGCTCCCTGCCCTTCTCATCACAATGCACCACACCCTTGTCATCAAAATGCTCCATGACCTTTGTCATCACAAATCACCATGACCCTTGGCAACACAATGCTCCATGCCCTTGTCATCACAATGCTCCATTCCCACTGTCATCACAATAATCCCTGAAACTTATTAGAGCAATGCTCCATGCGCTTGTCATCACAATGCTCCATGACCCCTGTCATCTCAGTGCACCGTGAGTCCAGTCATCACAATGCTTCATAGCGTTTGTCATCAAAACGGTCCATGCCCACCTCAACACAATGCTCCATGCCCTTGTCATCACAATGCTCCATTCCCACTGTCATCACAATAATCCCTGAAACTTATTAGAGCAATGCTCCATGCGCTTGTCATCACAATGCTCCATGACCCCTGTCATCTCAGTGCACCATGAGTCCAGTCATCACAATGCTTCATAGCGTTTGTCATCAAAACGGTCCATGCCCACCTCAACACAAGGCTCTGTGACATTTGTAACCACAATGCTCCATGAACATTTCATCACAATGTTCCGTGAACCTTATCATCACAATGCTCCATGTCTTTGTCAGAACAATGCTCCATGACCCTTGTCATCACAATGTGCCATGTGCTTTTCATCAAAATGATCCACAACCTTGTCATTGCTATGCTCCATAAACCTTGTAATCACAATGCTCCATGCACTTCTCATCCAAATGCTCTCTCACATGAGATATCACAATGTTCCATCACTAGTCATCACAATCCTCCCTCACCCCTGTAATCACAATGTTCCATGACCCTGTCATCACAATGCTACATCCCCTTATCATCACAATGTTCCATGACCCCTGACATCACAATGTTCCATAACCCCTGTCATCAAAATGCTCCATCACCCTTTTCTTCCCAAAGTTCCAAGACCCCTGACATCACAATGTTTTATAACCCCTGCCATCAAAATATTCCTTTACACTTTTCATCAAATTGCTGCATGACCCGGCCATCAAAATGCTCCCTCCCTTTCTCATCACAATGCACCATGCCCTTGACATCAAAATGCTCCATGACTTTTCATCACAAACTCCATGACCCTTGGCATCACAATGCTCCATGTCATTGTCATCACAATGCTCCATGAACCCTCTTATCACATTGCTCCATGCCCTTGTCATCACAAAGCTCCCTGATACTTGTCATAACAATGCTCGATGCCCTTCTCATCACAATGCTCCATGCCTTTGTCATTACAACCCTGCATGACCCATGTATCACAGTGCTCCGGGCCCTTGTCATCACAATGCTCCATGCCCACTCTCATCACAATAATCCATGAAATATTTCAGACCAATGTTCCATGCCCTTCTCATCAAAATCCTCCATTAACACTGTCATAACAATGCACCATGACCTTTGCCATCAAAATGTTACACAGCCTAGTCATCACAAGGTTCCATGACACTTGTCATCACAATGCTTAAGACCCCTGAAATCACAATGCTCCATGACCTTGTCATCACAAAGCTCCATGACGCATGTCATCAGATGGTTTCATGGCCTTTTCATCTCAATGCTCCATGCCCTTGTCATCACAAAGCTCCCTGATACTTGTCATCACAATGCTCGATGCCCTTCTCATCACAATGCTCCATGCCTTTGTCATTACAATCCTGTATGACCCATGTATCACAGTGCTCCGGGCCCTTGTCATCACAATGCTCCATGCCCAATCTCATCACAATAATCAATGAAATATTTCAGACAAATGTTCCATGCCCTTCTCATCAAAATCTTGCATTACCCCTGTCATAAAAATGCACCATGACCTTTGCCATCAAAATGTTCCACGGCCTAGTCATCACAAGGTTCCATGACACTTGTCATCACAATGTTTAAGACCACTGAAATCACAATGCTCCATGCCCTTGTCATCACAAAGCTCCATGACGCATGTCATCAGAATGTTCCATGGACTTTTCATCACAGTGCTCCATGCCCATGTCATCACAATGTTACAAGACCCTTGTAATCACAATGCTCCATGCCCCTTTTCATCTCAATGCTCCATGAAACCTGTCATCACAATTCACCATGCCCATCATCATAATGCTTCAGGCTATTGTAATCACAATGAAATCAATATTCTCCATGAACTCTGTCATCATAATGCTCCAAACCCTTGTGATCACAATGTTCCATAATACTTATCATCACAACACCCCATGATGCTCATAATCAAAATTATCCATGATCTTCTCATCACAATGCTCCATGTCCTACTCATCACAATGATCCATGGCCAATATCATCACAATTCTCCATGACCACTGTCATCAAAACACTCCATGACACCTGACAACACAATGATCTGGGACTCTTGTCATCACAATGCTCCATTCCCTAGTCTTCACAATGCTTCATGACCCCTGTCACCACAACACTCCATGAACTTTTTCAGCCCAGTGCTCCATGACCCTTGTCATTACAATGCTCCATGACCCCTGTATTCACAATGCTCCGTGACTCTTGTCATCACAGTGCTCCATGACACATGTCATCACAATGCCCCATGTCTTTGTCAGCAAAATGCTACATGACATTGTCATTACAATGCTCTATGCGCTTCTCATCACAATACTCCATTTCCATTGTCATCACAATCCTCCATGAACCTTGGGATCACATTGCTTCATACCCCTGTCATCAAAATGCTCCCTGCTCCTTGAAATCAAAATGATCCATGACGTCTGTCATCACAATGCTCCAAACCCTTTTGATCACAATGTTCCATAACACTAGTCATCACAATGCTCCATGATGCCTGTAATCACAATATTCCATGCCCTTTTCATCCCAATGCTCCATGACCTTTGTCATCACAATTCTCAATACACTTGTCATCACAAAGCTCCCTGACACTTGTCATCAGAATGCTCCTTGAACCCTGTCACGAAAAGGCTCCATGCCTCTTTCATCACAATGACCCATGCCATTTTCATTTCAATGCTCCATGCCATTGTCATCAAAATACTCCACAAGCTTGTCATCAGAATGCTCCAAGACCTTTGTCATCACAGTACTACATGCACTTGTCAGCACAATGTTCCCTGACCCTTGTCATAACAATGCTCCAAGCCATTGTCATCACAATGCTCCATTACCTTTGTCATCAGAATCTTCCATGACACTTGGCATCACAATGCCCCATGCCATTGTCATCACATTGGGCCATTACATATGTCATCACAATGCTCCCTGACACCTGTCTTCACAATACTGTATGACCTGGTCATCACAATGCTCCATGCCCTTGTCATCACAATGCGAAATTCCAACTGTCATCACAATAATCCATGAAACTTATTAGACCAATGTTCCATGCCCTTGTCATCACAATGCTCCATGCCCTTGTCATCACAAAACTCCATGACGTATGTCATCAGAATTCTCCATGGCCTTCTCAGCACATTGCTCCATGCCCTAGTCATCATATTGCTCCAAGAACCCTGTAATCACAATGCTCCATGCCCCTTTTAATCACAATGCTCCATGAGATTTGTCATCAAAAGTCTCCATGGACTTTTCATCACAGTGCTCCAGGACCTTGTCATCATCATGCTCCATTCCCTTGTCATCATAATGCTCCATGACCACTGTCATCACAACACTCTATGACACCTGACAACACAGTGATCCTTGGCACTTGTCATCACAATTCTCCATTCCCTAGTCATCACAATGCTGCATGACCCGTGTCATCACAACACTCCATGAAGATTTTCAGCCCAGGGCTCCATGACCCTTGTCATCACAATATTCTATGCCCTTGTCATCCCAATGGTCCATGACCCCTATATTCACAAAGCTCCGTGACGCTTGTCATCACAGTGCTCCATGACACATGTCATCACAATGTTCCATGCAATTGTCATCAAAATACTCCACAAGCTTGTCATCAGAATGCTCCATGACCCTTGTCATCACACTTCTCCATGCATTGTCAGCACAATGCTCCATGACAATTTTCATCACAATGCTCCAAGCCATTGTCATCACAATGCTCCATTACGTTTGTCATCAGAATCCGCCATGACACTTGGCATCACAATACTCCATTTCCATTGTCATCACAATCCTCCATGAATCTTGGGATCACATTGTTTCATGCCCTTGTCATCACAATGCTCCATGCTCTTTGAAATCAAAATGATCCATGACCTCTCTCATCACAATGCTCCAAACCCTTGTGATCAGAGTGTTCCATAACACTTGTCATCACAACGCTCCATGATGCCTGTCGTCACAATACTCCATGCCCTTTTCATCACAATGCTCTATGACCTTTGTCATCACTATTCTCAATACACTTGTCATCACAATGCTCCCTGACACTTGTCATCAGAATGCTCCTTGAACCCTGTCACGAAAAGGCTCCATGCCGTTTTCATCACAATGTCCCATGCCGTTTTCATCACAATGCTCCATGCCATTGTCAACAAAATACTCCACAAGCTTTTCATCAGAATGCTCCATGACCCTTGTCATCACAATTCTCCATGCACTTGTCAGCACAATGCTCCCTGACACTTGTCATAACAAAGTGGCAAGCCATTGTCATCACAATGATCCATGACATTTGGCATCACAATGCTCCATGCCATTGTCATCGCAATGGGCCATTACATATGTCATCCCAATGCTCCTGGACACCTGTCTTCACAATACTGCATGACCTGGTCATCACAATGCTCCATGCCCTTGTCATCAAAATGTGCCATTCCAACTGTCATCGTAATAATCCATGAAACTTATTAGACTAATGTTCCATGCCCCTCTCATCACAATGCTCCATGCCCTTGTTATCACAATGCTCCATGACCCCGGTCATCACCATGCTCCGTGACTCCAGTCATCTCAATGCTTCATAACTTTTGTCATCATAATGGTCCATGCCCGCGTCATCACAAGGCTCTCTGACATTTTTAACCACAATGCTCCAAGAACTTTTCATCACAATGCTCTTTGACACTTGTCATCACAATGCTCCATGTGCTTGTCATCACAGTGCTCCACAATTTTGTCATCACAATGCTCCATAAAATTTGTCATCACAATGCTCCTTGCACATCTCATCAAAATGCTCTCTCACCACTGATATCACAATGCTACATCACTATTTCTCACAATACTCCCTCACTCCTGTCATCACAATGTTGCATGATTCCTCTCATCACAATGCTACATGCACTTATCATCACAATGTTCGATGACCCCTGACATCACAGTGTTCCATAACAACTGTCATCAAAATGTTCCATGACACTTTTCATCAAATTGCTCCATGACCCTGTCATCACAATGCTCCCTGCCCTTCTCATCACAATGCACAACGCCCTTGCTATTAAATGCTCCATGACCTTTTTCATCAAAAATATCCAAGACCCTTGGCATCACAATGCTCCATGTCACTGTCATCAAAATGGTCCATGAACACTCTCATCACATTGCTCCATGCCCTTGTCTTCACAAAGCTCCATGACGCATGTCATCACAATGCTCCATGGCCTTCTCATCACAATGCTCCACGACCTTAGCATCACAATGCTCCATTACCACTTTCATAACAATGCTCCATGACCCCTGCCATCACGATGTTCCATGGCCTTGTCATCACAAAGCTCCATTACCCTTCTCATCACAATGCTCCAAGAACCCTGTAATCACAATGCTCTATGCCCCTTTTCGTCTCAATGATCCATGAACCCTATCATCACAATGCACCATGCCCATCATCATAATGCTTCATGCTATTGTCATCACAATGAAATCAAAATGCTCCATGACCTCTGTCATAACAATGCTCCAAACACTTGTGATCACAATATTCCATATCACTTGTCATCACAATGCCCCATGACACTCGTCATCACAATTATCCATGGTCTTCTCATCACAAGGCTCCATGACATTTGTCATCGCAATGCTCAATACACTTGTCATCAAAATGCTCCCTGACACATGTTGTCTGTATGCTGCTTGAATCCTGTCATGACAAGGCTCCATGCTTTTTTCATCTCAATGTTCCATGCACTTTTCATCACAATGCTCCAAAACCCATGTAATCACAGTGCTCCATGCCCTTGTCATCACAAAGCACAATGATGCATGCCATCAGAATGCTCCTTGGTCTTCTCCTCACAATGCTCCATGCCCTTGTCATCACAATGTTCCAAGACCCCTGTAATCACAATACTCCATGCCCCTTTTCATCAGTATGCTCCAAGAGACTTGTCATCACAAGGCTCCATGGTTTTGTCATCACAATGCTCCAGGAATTTTTCATCACAATGCTACACGACCTTGTCATGAAAATTTTCAATGGCCCTTATCATCATAATGCTCCAAGCCGTAACCATCACAATGCTCCATTATATTTGTCATCACAATCCTCCATTACATTCGGCATCACAGTGCTCCATGCCATTGTCATCGCAGTGGACTATGACATATGTCATCACAATGCTCCCTGACACCTCTCTTCACAATACTCCATGACCTTCTCATCACAATGCTCCATGCCCTTGTCATCACAATGCACCATGCCCACTGACATCACAATAATCTATGAAACTTTTCAGACCAATGCTCCATTCCCCTGTCAACACAATGCTCCATGCCCTTGTCATCACAATGTTCATTGACCCCTGTCACCACAATGCTCCGTGACTCCAGTCATCTCAATGCTTCATAACGTTTGTCATCAAAATGGTCCATGCCCACGTCATCACAAGGCTCTGTGACCTTTGTAACCACAATGCTCCATGAACTTTTCATCACAATTCTCTGTGACACTTGTCATCACAATGCTCCATGTCTTTGTCAGAACAATGCTCCATGACCATTGTCATCACAATGTGCCACGCGCATTTCCTCACAACGTTTCACAACTTTGTCATTGCAATACTCCATAAATCTTGTAATCACAATGGTCCATGCTCTTCTCATCAAAATGCTCTCTCACAAGTGATATCACTATGTTCCATCACTAGTCATCACAATACGCCCTCACCCCTGTAATCACAATGTTCCATGACCCTGTCATCACAATGCTACATCCCTTTATCATCACAATGTACCATGACCCCTGACATCACAATGTGCCATAACCCCTGTCATCAAAATGCTCCATGACACTTTTCATCCCAAAGCTCCAAGACCCCTGACATCACAATGCTCTATAACCCCTGCCATCAAAATATTCCATTACACTTTTTATCAAATTGCTGCATGACCCGGTCATCAAAATGCTCCCTGCCCTTCTCATCACAATGCACCAAGCCCTTGTCATCAAAATGCTCCATGACTTGTCATCACAAAGCTCCATGACCCTTGGCATCACAATGCTCCATGACATTGTCCTCACAATGCTCCATGAACCCTCTCATCACATTGCTCCATGCCCTTGTCATCACAAAGCTCCATGACACTTGTCATCACAATTCTCGATGCCCTTCTCATCACAATGTTCCATGCCCTTTTCATTACAGTCCTGCATGACACATGTATCACAGTGTTCCGTGCACTTGTCATCACAATGCTCCATGCCCACTCTCCTCACAATAATCCATGAAACATTTCAGACCAATATTCCATACCCTTCTCATCACTATGCTCCATTACCCCTGTCATAACAATGCACCATGACCACCGCCATCACAATGTTCCACGGCCTAATCATCACAAGATTCCATGACACTTCTCATCACAATGCTCAACACCCCTGAAATCACAATGCTCCATTCACTTGTCATCACATAGCTCCATGACGCATGTCATCAGAATGTTCCATGACCTTCTCATGACAATGATCCATGCCCTTGTCATCACAATGCTCCAAGACCCTTGTAATCACAATGCTCCTTGCCGCTTTTCATCTCAATGCTCCATGAACCCTGTAATCACAGTGCACCATGCCCATCATCATAATGCGTCAGGCTATTGTCATCACAGTGAAATCAATATTCTGCATGACCTCTGTCATCATAATGCTCCAAACCCTTGTGATCACAATGTTGCATAACACTTATCATCAAAACACCCCATGACGCTCATCATCACAATTATCCATGGTCTTCTTATCACAATGCTCCATGATCTTTGTCAACACAATGCTCAATACAGTTGTCATCACAATGCTCCCTGACCGTTGTCATCAGTATGCTCCTTGAACCCTATCATGACAAGGATCCATGCCGTTTTCATCAAAATGATCCATGACCTTTTCTTCACAATGCTCCATGATCCCTGTAATCACAATGCTCCATGCACTTGTCATCACAAAACTCCATGACGCATGTCATCACAAGTCTCCTTGGACTTCTCATCACAATGCTCCATGCCCCGGTCATAAAAATGCTCCATGTCCCTGTCATCACAATGCTCCATGCCCTTGTCATCACAATGCTCTATGATTTTTCATCACAAAGCTCCTTGACCCATGACCCATGTATCACAGTGTTCCGTGCCCTTGTAATCACAATGCACCATGCCACTCTCATCACAATACTCCATGAAATATTTCAGACCAATGTTCCATGCCCTTCTCATCAAAATGCTCCATTACCCCTGTCATAACAATGCTCCATGACCCCTGCCATCAAAACGTTACACGGCCTTGTCATCACAAGGCTCCATGAAACTTGTCATCACAATGCCCCATGACGCTCGTCATCACAATTATCCATGGACTTCTCATCACAATGTTCCATGATCTTTGTCATCACAATGCTCGAAACACATGTCATCACAATGCTCCATGACAGTTGTCGTCTGTATGCGCCTTGAACCATGTCATTACAAGGCTCCATGCCTTTTTCATCACAATAATCCATGCCCTTTTCATCACAATGCTCCAAGACACCTGTAATCACAATGCTTCCTACCCTTGTCATCACAAACCTCCATGACGCATGTCATCAGAATGCTCCAAGGTCTTCTCATCACCATGATTCATGCCCTTGTCATCACAATGCTCCAAGACCCCTGTAATCACAATGCTCCATGCCCCTTTTCAACAGAATGCTCCATGAGACTTCTCATCAAAAGTCTCCATGGTCTTCTTATCACAATGCTCCAGGACTTTGTCATCACAATGCTCCATTCCCTTGTCATCGCAATGCACCATGACCAATATCATCACAATTCTCCATGACCACTGTCATCACAACATTCCATGACACCTGACAACACAATGATCCGAGACTCTTGTCATCACAATGCTCCATTCCCGAGTCATCCCAATGCTCCATGACACTTGTCATCACAATGATCCATGCCCTTGTCATCCCAATGCTCCAGAACCCCTGTATACACAATGCTCTGTGATGCTTGTCATCACAGTGCTCCATGAAACCTGTCATCACAATGCTCCATGCCTTTGTCAAAAAAATGCTACATGACCTTGTCATTACAATGCTCTATGTGCTTGTCATCACAATACTCCATTTCAGTTGTCATCACAATCCTCCATGAAACTTGGGATCACATTGCTTCATGCCCTTGTCATCAGAATGCTCCATGCTCCTTGAAATCAAAATGATCCATGACCTCTGTCATCACAATGCTCCAAACTCTTGTGATCACAATGTTCCATAAAACATGTCATCACAACGCTCCATGATGCCTGTCATCACAATACTCCATGCTCTTTTCATCACAATGCTCCATGACCTTTGTCATCACAATGCTCAATACACTTGTCATCACAATGCTCCGTGACACTTGTCATCAGAATGCTCCTTGAACCCTGTCACGAAAAGGCTCCATGCCTTTTCATCACAATGCCCCATGCCGTTTACATCACAATGCTCCATTGCATTGTCATCAGAATACTCCATAAGCTTGTCATCAGAATGCTCCATGACCCTTGTCATCACAAATCTCCATGCACTTGTCAGCACAATGCTCCCTGACCCTTGTCATCACAATGCTCCAAGCCATTGTCATCACAATGCTCCATTACCTTTGTCATCAGAATCCTCCATGACACTTGGCATCCCAATGCTCCATGCCATTGTCATCACAATGGGCCATTACATATGTCATCACAATGCTCCCTGACACCTGTCTTCACAATATTGCATGACCTGGTCATCACAATGCTTCATGCCCTTGTCATCACAATGCGCCATTCCAACTGTCATCGCAATAATTCATGAAACTTAATAGACCAGTGTTCCATGCCCTTGTGATCACAATGCTCCATGCCCTTGTTGTCACAATGCTCCATGACCACTGTCATCACAATGCTCCGTGACTCCAGTCATCACAATGCTTCATGACCTTTGTCATCACAATGGTCCATGCCCTCGTCATCAACAGTCTCTGTGACCATTTTAACCACAATGCTTCATGAAATTTTCATCTCAATGTTCTTTGACCCTTGTCATCAAAATGCTCTCTGCCTTTCTCAGCACAATGCTCCATGACCCTTGTCATCACAATGCTCCAGGCGCTTGTCAGCACAATGCTCCATGACACATGTCATCACAGTGCACCATGCGCTTGTCATCACAGTGCTCCACCATCTTGTCATCACAGTGCTCCATAAAGCTTGTCATCACAATGCTCCATGCACTTCTCATCAAAATGCTCTCTCACCACTGATATCACAATGCTACATCACTATTTGTCACAATACTCCCTCACCCCCGTCATCACAATATTCCATGACTCCTGTCATCACAATGCTACATGCACTTATCATCACAATGTTCAATGACGACTGACATCACAATGTTCCATAAGCCATATCATCAAAATGCTCCATGACCCTTTTCATCAAAATGCTCCATGACCCCTGACATCAGAATGTTCCATAACACCTGTCATCAAAATGTTCCATGACACTTTTCATTAAATTGCTCCATGACCCTGTCATCACAATGATCACTGCCCTTCTCATCATAATTCACAGCGCCCTTGCCATCAAAATGCTCCCTGACATTTGTCGTCACAAATATCCATGACCATTGGCATCACAATGTTCCATGTCATTGTCATCACACTGCTCCATGAACACTCTCATCACATTGCTCCATGCACTTGTCTTCATAAAGCTCCATGACATATGTCATCAGAATGATCCATGGCCTTCTCATCACAATTCTCCATGCCCTTACAATCACAGTGCTCCATTAAACCTGTCCTAACAATGCTCCATGACCCCTGCCATCACGATGTTCCATGGCCTTGTCATCACAAGGCTCCATGACCCTTCTCATCTCAATGTTCCAAGACCCCTGTAATCACAATGCACTATGCCCCTTTTCATCTCAATGATCCATGAACCCTGTCATCACAATGCACAATGCCCATCATCATGCTTCATGCTATGGTCATCACAATGAAATCAAAATGCTCCATGACCTCTGTCATAACAATGTTCCAAACCCTTGTGATCACAATATTCCATAACACTTGTCATCACAATGCCCGATGACGCTCGTCATCACAATTATCCATGGTTTCTCATCACAATGCTCCATGAATTTTGTCATCACAATCCTCAATACACATGTCTTCAAAATTCTCCCTGACACTTGTTTTATGTAAGCTCCTTGAAACCTGTCATGACAAGGCTCCATGCCTTTTTCATCACTATGATCCATGCCCTTTTCATCACAATGCTTCAAGACCACTGTAATCACAATGCTCCATGCCTTTGTCATCACAAAGCTCAATGACACATGTCATCAGAATGCTCCTTGGCCTTCTGTTCACAATGCTCCATGCCCTTGTCATCACAATGCTCCATGCCCTTGTCATCACAAAGCTCAATGACACATGTCATTAGAATGCTCCTTGGCCTTCTGCTCACAACGCTCCATGCCCTTGTCATCACAATGTGGCAAGACCCCTGTAGTCACAATGCTCCATGCCCGTTTTCATCAGTATGCTCCATGAGAGTTGTCATCACAAAGCCTCATGTTTCTCTCATCACAATGCTCCAGGATCTTGTCATCACAATGCTTCACGACCTTGTCATGAAAATTCTCAATGGCCCTTGTCATCATAATGCTCTAAGCCCTAGTCATCACAATGCTCCATTATATATTCGTCATCACAATCCTCCATTACATTTGGCATCACATAACTCCCTGCCATTGTCATCGAAATGGATCATGACATATGTCATCACAATGCTCCCTGACACCTGTCTTCACAATTCTCCATGAGCTTCTCTTCACAATGCTCCATGCCATTGTCATCACCATGCACTATTTCCACTGTCATCACAATAATATATGAAATTGTCAGACCAATGCTCCATGCCCCGGTCATAACAATGCTCCTTGTCCCTGTCATCACAATGCTCCATGCCCTTGTCATCACAATGCTCTATGATTTTTCATCACAAAGCTCCTTGACCCATGACCCATGTATCACAGTGTTCCGTGCCCTTGTAATCACAATGCACCATGCCACTCTCATCACAATACTCCATGAAATATTTCAGACCAATGTTCCATGCCCTTCTCATCAAAATGCTCCATTACCCCTGTCATAACAATGCTCCATGACCCCTGCCATCAAAACGTTACACGGCCTTGTCATCACAAGGCTCCATGAAACTTGTCATCACAATGCCCCATGACGCTCGTCATCACAATTATCCATGGACTTCTCATCACAATGTTCCATGATCTTTGTCATCACAATGCTCGAAACACATGTCATCACAATGCTCCATGACAGTTGTCGTCTGTATGCGCCTTGAACCATGTCATTACAAGGCTCCATGCCTTTTTCATCACAATAATCCATGCCCTTTTCATCACAATGCTCCAAGACACCTGTAATCACAATGCTTCCTACCCTTGTCATCACAAACCTCCATGACGCATGTCATCAGAATGCTCCAAGGTCTTCTCATCACCATGATTCATGCCCTTGTCATCACAATGCTCCAAGACCCCTGTAATCACAATGCTCCATGCCCCTTTTCAACAGAATGCTCCATGAGACTTCTCATCAAAAGTCTCCATGGTCTTCTTATCACAATGCTCCAGGACTTTGTCATCACAATGCTCCATTCCCTTGTCATCGCAATGCACCATGACCAATATCATCACAATTCTCCATGACCACTGTCATCACAACATTCCATGACACCTGACAACACAATGATCCGAGACTCTTGTCATCACAATGCTCCATTCCCGAGTCATCCCAATGCTCCATGACACTTGTCATCACAATGATCCATGCCCTTGTCATCCCAATGCTCCAGAACCCCTGTATACACAATGCTCTGTGATGCTTGTCATCACAGTGCTCCATGAAACCTGTCATCACAATGCTCCATGCCTTTGTCAAAAAAATGCTACATGACCTTGTCATTACAATGCTCTATGTGCTTGTCATCACAATACTCCATTTCAGTTGTCATCACAATCCTCCATGAAACTTGGGATCACATTGCTTCATGCCCTTGTCATCAGAATGCTCCATGCTCCTTGAAATCAAAATGATCCATGACCTCTGTCATCACAATGCTCCAAACTCTTGTGATCACAATGTTCCATAAAACATGTCATCACAACGCTCCATGATGCCTGTCATCACAATACTCCATGCTCTTTTCATCACAATGCTCCATGACCTTTGTCATCACAATGCTCAATACACTTGTCATCACAATGCTCCGTGACACTTGTCATCAGAATGCTCCTTGAACCCTGTCACGAAAAGGCTCCATGCCTTTTCATCACAATGCCCCATGCCGTTTACATCACAATGCTCCATTGCATTGTCATCAGAATACTCCATAAGCTTGTCATCAGAATGCTCCATGACCCTTGTCATCACAAATCTCCATGCACTTGTCAGCACAATGCTCCCTGACCCTTGTCATCACAATGCTCCAAGCCATTGTCATCACAATGCTCCATTACCTTTGTCATCAGAATCCTCCATGACACTTGGCATCCCAATGCTCCATGCCATTGTCATCACAATGGGCCATTACATATGTCATCACAATGCTCCCTGACACCTGTCTTCACAATATTGCATGACCTGGTCATCACAATGCTTCATGCCCTTGTCATCACAATGCGCCATTCCAACTGTCATCGCAATAATTCATGAAACTTAATAGACCAGTGTTCCATGCCCTTGTGATCACAATGCTCCATGCCCTTGTTGTCACAATGCTCCATGACCACTGTCATCACAATGCTCCGTGACTCCAGTCATCACAATGCTTCATGACCTTTGTCATCACAATGGTCCATGCCCTCGTCATCAACAGTCTCTGTGACCATTTTAACCACAATGCTTCATGAAATTTTCATCTCAATGTTCTTTGACCCTTGTCATCAAAATGCTCTCTGCCTTTCTCAGCACAATGCTCCATGACCCTTGTCATCACAATGCTCCAGGCGCTTGTCAGCACAATGCTCCATGACACATGTCATCACAGTGCACCATGCGCTTGTCATCACAGTGCTCCACCATCTTGTCATCACAGTGCTCCATAAAGCTTGTCATCACAATGCTCCATGCACTTCTCATCAAAATGCTCTCTCACCACTGATATCACAATGCTACATCACTATTTGTCACAATACTCCCTCACCCCCGTCATCACAATATTCCATGACTCCTGTCATCACAATGCTACATGCACTTATCATCACAATGTTCAATGACGACTGACATCACAATGTTCCATAAGCCATATCATCAAAATGCTCCATGACCCTTTTCATCAAAATGCTCCATGACCCCTGACATCAGAATGTTCCATAACACCTGTCATCAAAATGTTCCATGACACTTTTCATTAAATTGCTCCATGACCCTGTCATCACAATGATCACTGCCCTTCTCATCATAATTCACAGCGCCCTTGCCATCAAAATGCTCCCTGACATTTGTCGTCACAAATATCCATGACCATTGGCATCACAATGTTCCATGTCATTGTCATCACACTGCTCCATGAACACTCTCATCACATTGCTCCATGCACTTGTCTTCATAAAGCTCCATGACATATGTCATCAGAATGATCCATGGCCTTCTCATCACAATTCTCCATGCCCTTACAATCACAGTGCTCCATTAAACCTGTCCTAACAATGCTCCATGACCCCTGCCATCACGATGTTCCATGGCCTTGTCATCACAAGGCTCCATGACCCTTCTCATCTCAATGTTCCAAGACCCCTGTAATCACAATGCACTATGCCCCTTTTCATCTCAATGATCCATGAACCCTGTCATCACAATGCACAATGCCCATCATCATGCTTCATGCTATGGTCATCACAATGAAATCAAAATGCTCCATGACCTCTGTCATAACAATGTTCCAAACCCTTGTGATCACAATATTCCATAACACTTGTCATCACAATGCCCGATGACGCTCGTCATCACAATTATCCATGGTTTCTCATCACAATGCTCCATGAATTTTGTCATCACAATCCTCAATACACATGTCTTCAAAATTCTCCCTGACACTTGTTTTATGTAAGCTCCTTGAAACCTGTCATGACAAGGCTCCATGCCTTTTTCATCACTATGATCCATGCCCTTTTCATCACAATGCTTCAAGACCACTGTAATCACAATGCTCCATGCCTTTGTCATCACAAAGCTCAATGACACATGTCATCAGAATGCTCCTTGGCCTTCTGTTCACAATGCTCCATGCCCTTGTCATCACAATGCTCCATGCCCTTGTCATCACAAAGCTCAATGACACATGTCATTAGAATGCTCCTTGGCCTTCTGCTCACAACGCTCCATGCCCTTGTCATCACAATGTGGCAAGACCCCTGTAGTCACAATGCTCCATGCCCGTTTTCATCAGTATGCTCCATGAGAGTTGTCATCACAAAGCCTCATGTTTCTCTCATCACAATGCTCCAGGATCTTGTCATCACAATGCTTCACGACCTTGTCATGAAAATTCTCAATGGCCCTTGTCATCATAATGCTCTAAGCCCTAGTCATCACAATGCTCCATTATATATTCGTCATCACAATCCTCCATTACATTTGGCATCACATAACTCCCTGCCATTGTCATCGAAATGGATCATGACATATGTCATCACAATGCTCCCTGACACCTGTCTTCACAATTCTCCATGAGCTTCTCTTCACAATGCTCCATGCCATTGTCATCACCATGCACTATTTCCACTGTCATCACAATAATATATAAAATTGTCAGACCAATGCTCCATGCCCCGGTCATAACAATGCTCCTTGTCCCTGTCATCACAATGCTCCATGCCCTTGTCATCACAATGCTCTATGATTTTTCATCACAAAGCTCCTTGACCCATGACCCATGTATCACAGTGTTCCGTGCCCTTGTAATCACAATGCACCATGCCACTCTCATCACAATACTCCATGAAATATTTCAGACCAATGTTCCATGCCCTTCTCATCAAAATGCTCCATTACCCCTGTCATAACAATGCTCCATGACCCCTGCCATCAAAACGTTACACGGCCTTATCATCACAAGGCTCCATGAAACTTGTCATCACAATGCCCCATGACGCTCGTCATCACAATTATCCATGGACTTCTCATCACAATGTTCCATGATCTTTGTCATCACAATGCTCGAAACACTTGTCATCACAATGCTCCATGACAGTTGTCGTCAGTATGCGCATTGAACCATGTCATTACAAGGCTCCATGCCTTTTTCATCACAATAATCCATGCCCTTTTCATCACAATGCTCCAAGACACCTGTAATCACAATGCTTCCTACCCTTGTCATCACAAAGCTCCATGACGCATGTCATCAGAATGCTCCAAGGTCTTCTCATCACCATGATTCATGCCCTTGTCATCACAATGCTCCAAGACCCCTGTAATCACAATGCTCCATGCCCCTTTTCAACAGAATACTCCATGAGACTTCTCATCACAAGTCTCCATGGTCTTCTTATCACAATGCTCCAGGACTTTGTCATCACCATGCTCCATTCCCTTGTCATCGCAATGCACCATGACCAATATCATCACAATTCTCCATGACCACTGTCATCACAACATTCCATGACACCTGACAACACAATGATCCGAGACTCTTGTCATCACAATGCTCCATTCCCTAGTCATCCCAATGCTCCATGACACTTGTCATCACAATGATCCATGCCCTTGTCATCCCAATGCTCCATAACCCCTGTATACACAATGCTCTGTGATGCTTGTCCTCACAGTGCTCCATGACACCTGTCATCACAATGCTCCATGCCTTTGTCAAAAAAATGCTACATGACCTTGTCATTACAATGCTCTATATGCTTGTCATCACAATACTCCATTTCCATTGTCATCACAATCCTCCATGAAACTTGGGATCACATTGCTTCATGCCCTTGTCATCAGAATGCTCCATGCTCCTTGAAATCAAAATGATCCATGACCTCTGTCATCACAATGCTCCAAACTCTTGTGATCACAATGTTCCATAAAACATGTCATCACAACGCTCCATGATGCCTGTCATCACAATACTCCATGCACTTTTCATCACAATGCTCCATGACCTTTGTCATCACAATGCTCAATACACTTGTCATCACAATGCTCCATGACACTTGTCGTCAGAATGCTCCTTGAACCCTGTCACGAAAAGGCTCCATGCCTTTTCATCACAATGCCCCATGCCGTTTACATCACAATGCTCCCTTGCATTGTCATCAGAATACTCCAAAAGCTTGTCAACAGAATGCTCCATGACCCTTGTCATCACAAATCTCCATGCACTTGTCAGCACAATGCTCCCTGACCCTTGTCATGACAATGCTCCAAGCCATTGTCATCACAATGCTCCATTACCTTTGTCATCAGAATCCTCCATGACACTTGGCAACCCAATGCTCCATGCCATTGTCATCACAATGGGCCATTACATATGTCATCACAATGCTCCCTGACACCTCTCTTCACAATATTGCATGACCTGGTCATTACAATGCTCCATGCCCTTGTCATCACAATGCGCCATTCCAACTTTCATCGCAATAATTCATGAAACTTATTAGACCAGTGTTCCATGCACTTGTGATCACAATGCTCCATGCCCTTGTTGTCACAATGCTCCATGACCACTGTCATCACAATGCTCCGTGACTCCAGTCATCACAATGCTTCATGACCTTTGTCATCACAATGGTCCATCCCCTCGTCATCAACAGTCTCTGTGACCATTTTAACCACAATGCTTCATGAACTTTTCATCTCAATGTTCTTTGACCCTTGTCATCAAAATGCTCTCTGCCTTTCTCAGCACAATGCTCCATGACCCTTGTCATCACAATGCTCCAGGCGCTTGTCAGCACAATGCTCCATGACACATGTCATCACAATGCGCCATGCGCTTGTCATCACAGTGCTTCACCATCTTTTCATCACAGTGCTCCATAAAGCTTGTCATCACAATGCTCCATGCACTTCTCATCAAAATGCTCTCTCACCACTGATATCACAATGCTACATCACTATTTGTCACAATAACTCCTCACCCCTGTCATCACAATGTTCCATGACTCCTGTCATCACAATGCTACATGCACTTATCATCACAATGTTCGATGACCCCTGACATCACAATTCTCCATAACCCCTGTCATCAAAATGCTCCATGACCGTTTTCATCAAAATACTCCATGACCCTTGACATCAAAATATTCCATAACCCCTGTCATCAAAATGTTCCATGACACTTTTCATCAAATCGCTCCATGACCCTATCATCACAATGCTACCTGCCCTTCTCATCACAATGCACAATGTACTTGTCATCAAAAGGCTCCATGACCTTTGTCATCACAAGGCTCCATCACCCTTCTCTTCACAATGCTCCAAGAACCCTGTAATCACAATGCTCTATGCCCCTTTTTATCTCAGTGATCCATGAACACTGTCATCACAGTGCACCATGCACATCATCATAATGCTTCATGCTGTTGTCATCACAATGAAATAAAAGTGCTCCATGACCTCTGTCATAGCAATGCTACAAACCCTTGTGAATACAATATTCCATAACACTTGTCATCACAATGCCCCATGACGCTCGTCATCACGATTTTCCATGGTCTTCTCATCACAATGCTCCATGACTTTTGTCATCACAATGCTCAATACACTTGTCATCAAAATGCTCCCTGACACTTGTTGTCTGTATGCTCCTTGAACCCTGTCATGACAAGGCTCCATGCCTTTTTCATCACAATGATCCATGCCCTTTTCATCACAATGCTCCAAGACCCATGTAATCACAATGCTCCACGCCCTTGTCATCACAAAGCTCAATGACGCATGCCATGAGAATGCTCCTTGGTCTTCTCCTCAAAACGCTCCATGCCCTTGTCATCACAAGGTGGCAAGACCCATGTAATCACAATGCTCCATGCCCCTTTCCATCACTATGCTCCATGAGACTTGTCATCACAAGGCTCCATGGTTTTGTCATCACAATGCTCCAGGACATTGTCATCACAATGCTTCAAGATTTGTCATGAAAATTTTCAATGGCCCTTGTCATCATAATGCTCCAAGCCCTAGTCATCACAGTGCTCCATTATATTTGTCATCACAATCCTCCATTACATTTGGCATCACAATGCTCCATGCCATTGTCATCGCAATGGACCATGACATATATCATCACAATGCTCCCTGACACCTGTCTTCACAATACTCGATGACCTTCTCATCACAATGCTCCATGCCCTTGTCATCACAATGCACCATGCCCACTGTCATCACAATAATCTATGAAACTTGTCAAACCAATATTCCATGCCACTGTCATCACAATGCTCCATGCCCTTGTCATCACAATGCTACATGACCCCACTCATCACAATGATTCATAACGTTTGTCATCACAATGGTCCTTGCCCGCGTCATCACAAGGCTCTGTGACCTTTGTAACCACAATGCTCCATGAACTTTTCATCACAATTCTCTGTGACCCTTGTCATCACAATGCTCCATGTCTTTGTCAGAACAATGCTCCATGACCATTGTTATCACAATGTGCCCCGGGCATTTCATCACAACGGTCCACAACCTTGTCATTGCAATGCTCCATAAACCTTTTAATCACAATGCTCCATGCACTTCTCATCAAAATGCTCTCTCACCAGAGATATCACAGTGTTCCATCACTAGTCATCACAATACTCCCTCACACCTGTAATCACAATGTTCCATGACGCTGTCATCACAGTGCTACATCCCCTTATCATCACAATGTTCCATGACCGCTGACATCACAATATTCCATAACCCCTGTCATCAAAATGCTCCATGACCCTTTTCATCCAAAAGCTCCAAGACCCCTGACATCACAATGTTCTAAAAACCCAGCCCACAAAATGTTCCATTACGCTTTTCATCAAATTGCTGCATGACCCGGTCATCAAAATGCTCCCTGCCCTTCACATCACAATGCACCATGCCCTTGTCATCAAAATGCTCCATGACTTGTCATCACAAAGCTCCATGACCCTTGACATCACAATGCTCCATGTCATTGTCATCACAATGCTCCATGAACACTCTCATTATATTGCTCAATGCCCTTGTCATCACAAAGCTCCATGACACTTGTCATCACAATGCTCGATGTCCTTCTTATCACAATGCTCTATGCACTTGTCATTACAGTCCTGCATGACCCATGTATCATAGTGTTCCGTACCCTTGTCATCACAATGCTCCATGCCCACTCTCATCACAATAATCCATGAAACATTTCAGACCAATGTTCCATGTCCTTCTCATCACAATATTCCATTACCTCTGTCATAACAATGCACCATGACCCCTGCCATCACAATGATCCACGGCCTAGTCATCACAAGGATCCATGACACTTGTCATCACAATGCTGAAGGCCCCTGTAATCACAATGCTCCATGCCCTTGTCATCACAAAGCTCCAAGACGCATGCCATCAGAATATTCCATGGCCTTCTCATCAAAATGCTCCAAGACCCCTGTAAACACAATGCTCAGTGCCCCTTTTCATCTCAATGATCCATGAACCCTGTTATCACAATGCACCATGCCCATCATCATAATGCTTCAGGCTATTGTCATCACAATGAAATCAATATTCTCCATGACCTCTGTCATCATAATGCTCCAAACCCTTGTGATCACAATGTTCCATAACACTTATCGTCACAACACCACATGACGCTCATCATCACAATTGTCTATGGCCTTCTCATCACAATGTTCCATGATCTTTGTCATCACAATGCTCAAAACACTTGTCATCAAAATGCTCCCTGACACTTGTCGTCAGTATGCTCCTTGAACCCTGTCATGACAAGGCTCCATGCCTTTTTCATCACAATAATCCATGCCCTTTTCATCACAATGCTCCAAGATCCCTGTAATCACAATGCTCCCAGCCCTTGTCATCAAAAAGCTCCATGACGCATGTCATCAGAATGCTTCATGTCCTTCTCATCACAATGTTCCATGTCATTGTCATCACAATGCTCCATGAACGCTCTCATCACATTGCTCCATGCACTTATCTTCACAAAGATCCATGACACATGTCATCAGAATGCTCCATGGCCTTCTCATCACAGTGCTTCCTGCGCTTGTCCTCACAATGCTCCATTACCCCTGTCATAACAATGCTCCATGACCCCTGCCATCATGATATTCCATGGCCTTGTCATCACAAGGCTCCATCACCCTTCTCATCACAATGCTCCAAGAACCCTGTAATCACAATGCTCTATGCCCCTTTTCATTTCAATGATCCATGAACCCTGTCATCACAATGCACCATGCCCATAATCATAATGCTTCATGCTATTGTCATCACAATGAAATCAAAATGCTCCATGACCTCTGTCATAGCAATGCTCAAAACGCTTGTGATCACAATATTCCATAATACTTCTCATCACAATGACCCATGACGCTCGTCATCACAATTATCCATGGTCTTCTCATCACAAAGTTCCATGACCTTTGTCATCACAATGCTCAATACTCTTGTCATCAAAATGCTCCCTGACACTTGTTTTCTGTATGCTCCTTGAAACCTGTCATGACAATGCTCCATGCCTTTTTCATCACTATGATCCATGTCCTTTTCATCACAATGCTTCCAGACCCCTGTAATCACAATGCTCCATGCCCTTGTCATCACAAAGCTCAATGACACATGTCATCAGAATGCTCCTTGGCCTTCTGCTCACAATGCTCCATGCCCTTGTCATCACAATGTGGCAAGGCCCCTGTAATCACAATGCTCCATGCCCTTTTACATCAGTATGCTCCATGAGACTTGTCATCACAAAGCCTCATGATTTTCTTATCACAATGCTCCAGGATCTTTTCATCACAATTCTTCATGACCTTGTCATGAAAATTCTCAATGGCCCTTGTCATCATAATGCTCTAAGCCCTAGTCGTCACAGTGCTCCTTTATATTGGTCATCACAATCCTCCATTACATTTGGCATCACATAACTCCCTGCCATTGTCATCGAAATCGACCATGACACCCAATGCTCCCTGACACCTGTCTTCACAATACTCCATGAGCTTCTCTTCACAATGCTCCATGCCATTGTCATCACCATGCACTATGTCCACTGTCATCACAATAATCTATGAAACTTGTCAGACCAATGCTCCATGCCCCGGTCATAACAATGCTCCATGTCCCTGTCATCACAATGCTCCATGCCCTTGTCATCACAATGCTCTATGATTTTTCATCACAAAGCTCCATGACCCATGACCCATGTATCACAGTGTTCCGTGCCCTTGTCATCACAATGCACCATGCCACTCTCATCACAATACTCCATGAAATATTTCAGACCAATGCTCCATGACCTTCTCATCAAAATGCTCCATTACCCCTGTCATAACAATGCTCCATGACCCCTGCCATCACAATGTTACACGGCCTTATCATCACAAGGCTCCATGAAACTTGACATCACATTGCCCCATGACGCTCGTCATCACAATTATCCATGGACTTCTCATCACAATGTTCCATGATCTTTGTCATCACAATGCTCAAAACACTTGTCATCACAATGCTCCATGACAGTTGTCGTCAGTATGCGCCTTGAACCATGTCATGACAAGGCTCCATGACTTTTTCATCACAATAATCCATGCCCTTTTCATCACAATGCTCCAAGATCCCTGTAATCACAATGCTCCATGCCCTTGTCATCACAAAGCTCCATAACGCATGTCATCAGAATGCTCCATGGACTTCTCATCACCATGATCCATGCCCTTGTCATCACAATGCTCCAAGACCCCTGTAATCACAATGCTCCATGCCCCTTTTCAACAGAATGTTCCATGAGACTTCTCATCAAAAGTCTCCATGGTCTTCTCATCACAATGCTCCAGGACTCTGTCATCACCATGCTCCATTCCCTTGTCATCGCAATGCACAATGACCAATACCATCACAATTTTCCATGACCACTGTCATCACAACACTCCATGACACCTGACAACACAATGATCCGGGACTCTTGTCATCACAATGCTACCTTCCCTGGTCATCACAGTGCTCCAGGACAATTGTCATCACAGTGATCCATGCCCTTGACATCCCAATGCTCCATAAAACCTCTATTCACAATGCTCTATGACGCTTGTCATCACAGTGCTCCATGACCCCTGTCATCAAAATGCTCCATGACCCATTTCATCCGAAAGCTCCAAGACCCCTGACATCACAATGTTCTATAACCCCTGCCATCAAAATATTCCATTACACGTTTCTTCAAATTGCTGCATGGCACGGTCATCAAAATGCTCCCTGCCCTTCTCATCACAATGCACCATGCCCTTGTCATCAAAATGCTCCATGACTTGTCATCACAAAGCTCGATGACGCATGTCATCAGAAAGTTCCATGGCCTTCTCATCACAATGCTCCATGCCCTAGTCATCACAATGCTCCAAGACCCCTGTAAACACAATGCTCCTTGCCACTTTTCATCTCAATGCTCCATGAACCCTGTCATCACAATGCACCATGCCCATCATCATAATGCTTCAGGCTATTGTCATCACAATGAAATCAATATTCTCCATGACATCTGTCATCATAATGCTCCTAACCCTTGTGATCACAATGTTCCATAACACTTATCATCACAACACCCTATGACGGTCCTCATCACAATTATCCATGGTCTTCTCATCACAATGCTCCATGAACTTTGTCATCACAATGCTCAATACAGTTGTCCTAACAATGCTCCCTGACACTTGTCGTCAGTATACTCCTTGAACCCAGTCATGACAAGGCTCCATGCCTTTTTCATCACAATAACCCATGCCCTTTTCATCACAGTGCTCCAAGATCCCTGTAATCACAATGCTCCATGCCCTTGTCATCAAAAAGCTCCATGACCCATGTCATCAGAATGTTTCATGGCTTTCTCATCACAGTGCACAATGCCCTTGCCATCAAAATGCTCCATGACATTGTCATCACAATGATCCATGACCCTTTGAATCACAATGCTCCATATCATTGTCATCACAATGCTCCATGAACGCTCTCATCACATTGCTCCATGCCCTTGTCTACACAGAGCTCCATGACACATGTCATCAGAATGCTCCATGGCCTTCTCATCACAATGCTCCATGCCCTTGCCATAACAATGCTCCATAACCCCTGCCCTCACGATGTTCCATGGCCTTGTCATCACAAGGCTCCATGACCATTCTCATCACAACAATCCAAGAACCCTGTAATCACAATGCTCCAAGCCGCTTTTCATCTCAATGATCCATGAACCCTGTCATCAAAATGCACCATGCCCATCATCATAAAGCTTCATGCTATTGTCATCACAGTGAAATCAAAATGCTCCCTGACCTCTGTCGTAACAATGCTCCAAACCCTTGTGATCACAATATTCCATATCACTTGTCATCACAATGCTCCATGACGCTCGTCATCACAATTATCCATGGTCTTCTCATCACAATGCTCCATGACATTTGTCATCACAATGCTCAATACACTTGTCATCAGAATGCTCCCTGACACTTGTTGTCTGTATGCTCCATGAACCCTGTCATGACAAGGCTCCATGCCTTTTTCATCACAATGATCCATGCCATTTGCATCTCAATGCTCCAAGAACCATGTAATCACAATGCTCCATGACCTTGTCATCACAAAGCTCAATGACACATGCCATCAGAATGCTCCTTGGTCTTCTCCTCACAATGTTCCATGCCCTTGTCATCACAATGCTCCATGCCCCTTTTCATCAGTATGCTCCCTGAGACTGGTCATCACAAGGCTCCATAGATTTGTCATCACAATGCTCCAGGACCTTGTCATCAAAATGCTTCATGACATTGTCATGAAAATTCTCAATGGCCCTTGTCATCATAGTGCTCCAAGCCCTAATCATCACAATGCTCCATTATATTTGTCATCACAATCCTCCATTCCATTTGGCATCACAATGCTCCATGCCATTGTCATCGCAGTGGACCATGTCATATGTCATCACAATGCTCCCTCACACCGGTCTTCACAATATTCCATGACCTTCTCATCACAATGCTCCATGCACTTGTCATCACTATGCACCATGCCTAATGTCATCACTATAATCTATGAAATTTGTCAGATCAATGCTCCATTCCCCTGTCATCACAATGCTCCATGCCGTTGTCATCACAATACTCCATGACCCCTGTCATCACAATGCTCCGTGACTCCAGTCATCACAATGCTTCATAACGTTTGTCATCACAATGGTCCATGCTTGCGTCTTCACAAGGCTCTTTGACATTTGTATCCACAATGCTCCATGAACATTTCATCACCATTCTCTGTGACTCTTGTCATCACACTGCTCCATGTCTTTGTCAGAACAATGCTCCATGACCATTGTCATCACAATATGCCACGCATATTTCATCACAACGGTCCACAACCTTATCATTGCAATGCTCCATAAGCTTTGTAATCACAATTGTCCATGCACTTCTCATCAAAATGCTCTCTCACCAGAGATATCACAATGTTCCATCACTAGTCATCACAATACTCCCTCACCCCTGTAATCATAATGTTCCATGACCCTGTCATCACAATGCTACATCCCCTTATCATCACAATGTTCCATGACCCCTGACATAACAATGTTCCATAACCCCTGTCATCAAAATTCTCCATGACACTTTTCATCCCAAAGCTCCAAGAACCCTGACATCACAATGTTCTATAACCCCTGCCATCAAAATGTTCCATTACATTTTTTATCAAATTGCTGCATGACCCGGTCATCAAAATTCTCCCTGCACTTCTCATCACAATGCACCATTCCCTTGTCATAAAAATGCTCCATGACTTGTCATCACAAAGCTCCATGACACTTGGCATCAAAATGCTCCATGTCATGGTCATCACAATGCTCCATCAACACTCTCATCACATTGCTCCATGCCCTTGTCATCACAAAGCTCCATGACACTTGTCATCTCAATGATCGATGCCCTTCTCCTCACAATGCTCCATGCCCTAGTCATTAAAATGCTGCATAACCCATGTATCACAGTGTTCCGTGCCCTTGTCATCACAATGCTCCATGGCCACTCTCATCACAATAATCCATGAAACATTTCAGACCAATATTCCATGCCCTTCTCATCACAATGCTCCATTACACCTGTCATAACAATGCTCCATGACCCCTGCCATCACAGTGTTCCACGGCCTTGTCATCACAAGGCTCCATGTCCCCTGTCATCACAATACTCCATGAACATTTTCAGCCCAGTGCTCCATGACACTTGTCATCACAATGATCCATGCCCTTGTCATCACAGTACTCCATGACACCTTTCATCACAATGCTCCGTGACTCCAGTCATCACAATGCTTCATAACATTTGTCATCACAGTTGTCCCTGCCCGCCTCATCACAAGGCTCTGTGACGTTTGTAACCACAATGCTCCATAACCTTTTCATCTCAATTATCCGTGATCCTTGTCATCACAGTTCTCCATGCCTTTGTCAGAAAAATGCTCCATGACCCTTGTCATCACAATGTGCCACGCGATTTTCATCACAACAGTCCACAAATTTGTCATAGCAATGCTCCATAAACTTTCTAATCACAATGCTCCATGCCCTTCTCATCACAATGCTCCATTACCCCTGTCATAACAATGCTCCATGACCCCTGTCATCACAATGTTCCACGGCCTAGGCATCACAAAGCTCCAAGACACTTGTCATCACAGGGCTCCAAGAACCATTTAATCACAATGCTCCATGCCCTTTCATCAAAATGTTCCATAACACCTGTCATCAAAATGTTCCATGACACTTTTCATCAAATTGCTCCATGACCCGGTCATCACAATGCTACCTGCCCTTCTCATCACAGTGCACAACGCACTTGTCATCAAAATGCTCCATGACCTTTGTCATCACAAAGATCCATGACCCTTGGCATCACAGTACTCCAAGTCATTGTCATCACAATGCTCCATGAACACTCTCATCACATTGCTCCATGACATGTCATCACAAAGCTCCATGACCCATGTCATCAGAATGCTCCATGGCCTTCTCATCACAATGCTCCATGCGCTTGCCATCACAGTGCTCCATTAACCCTCTCATAACAATGCTCCATGACCACTGCCATCACGATGTTCCGTGGCCTTGTCATCACAAAGCTCCATGACCCTTCTCATCACAATGCTCCAAGACCCCTTTAATCACAATGCTTCATGCCCCTTTTCATCTCAATGCTCCAAGAACCCTGGCATCACAGTGCACCATGCCCATCATCATAATGCTTCATGCTATTGTCATCACAATGAAATCAATATGCTCCATGACCTCTGTAATAACAATGCTCCAAACCCTTGTGATCACAATATTCCATAACACGTGTCATCACAGTGCCCCGTGACGCTCGTCATCACAGTTATCCATGGTCTTCTCATCACAATTATCCATGACCTTTGTCATCACAATGCTCAATACACTTGTCATCAAAATGCTCCCTGACACTTGTTGTCTGTATGCTCCTTGAACCCTGTCATGACAAGGCTCCATGACTTTTTCATCACAATGATCCATGCACTTTTCATCACAATGCTCCAAGACCCCTTTAAACACAATGCTCCATGCCCTTGGCATCACAAAGCTCAATGAAACATGTCTTCAGAATGCTCCTTGGCCTTCTCCTCACAATGCTCCATGCCCATGTCATCACAATGTTCCAAGACCCCTGTAATCACAATGCTCCATGCCCCTTTTCATCAGTATGCTCCAAGAGATTTGTCATCACAAGTCTCTATGCATTTCTCATCACAATGCTCCAGGACCTCGTCATCACAATGCTTCACGACTTTTTCTGAAAATTCTCAATGGCCCTTGTCATCATAATGCTCCAAGCTGTAGTCTTCACAATGCTCCATGATATTTCTCATCAAAATCCTCCATTACATTTGGCATCACAATGCTACCTGCCATTGTCATTGCAATGGACCATGACATATGTCATCACAATGCTCCCTGACACCTGTCTTCACAATACTCCATGACCTTCTCTTCGAAATGATCCATGGCCTTCTCATCAAATTGCAGCATGTCCACTGTCATCACAATAATCTATGAAACTTGCCAGACCAATGCTCCATGCCCCTGTCAACACAATGCTCCCTGCCCTTGTCATCACAATGCTCCATGACCCCTATCATCACAATGCTCCGTGACTCCATTCATCACAATGATTCATAACGTTTGTCATCAAAACGGTCTATGCCCGCGTCATCACAAGACTCTGTGACCTTTGTAACCACAATGCTCAATGTACTTTTCATCACAATGCTCCGTGACCCTGGTCATCACAATGCTCCATGCCTTTGTCAGAACAATGCTCCTTGACCCTTGTCATCACAATGTTCCACATGACTTTCATCACATCGGTCCACAAATTTGTAATCGCTATGCTCCATAAATCTTATAATCACAATGGTCCATGCACTTCTTATCACAATGCTCCATGAAATGTCATCACAATGCTCCATGACTTGTCATCACAATCCTCCATGACCCATGACACATGTATCACAGTGTTCCATGCCCTAGTCATCACAATGCTCCAAGACCCCTGTAATCACAATGCTCCATGCCCCTATTCATCAGAATGCTCCATGAGACTTGTCATGACAAGTCTCCATGGACTTCTCTTCACAATGCTCCTGGACCTTGTCATCACCATGCTCCATTCCCTTCTCATCACAATGCTCCATGACCCCTGTCATCACAATAATCCATTAATATTTTCAGCCCAATACTCCAAGACCTATTCATCACAATGCTCCATGGCCAATATCATCACAATGCTCCATGACCACTGTCATCACAACACTCCATGACACCAGACAACACAATGATCCGCAACTCTTTTCATCACAATGTTCCATTCCATAGTCATCACAATGCTCCATGACACCTGTCATCACATCACTCCATGAACATTATCAGCCCAGTGCTCCATGACCCTTGTCATCACAATGATCCATGCCCTTGTCATCCCAATGCTCCATGACCCCTGTATTCACAATACTCCCTGACGCTTGTCATCACATTGCTCCATGCCTTTGTCAGCAAAACGCTACATGACCTTGTCATTACAATGCTCTATGCGCATGTCATCACAATACTCCATTTCCATTGTCATCACAATCCTCCATGAAACTTGGGACAACATTGTTTCATGTCCTTGTCCTCACAATGCTCCATGCTCCTTGAAATCAAACTGATCCATGAACTCTGTCATAACAATGCTCCAAACCCTTGTGATCACAATATTCCATATCACTTATCATCACAATGCCCCATGACGCTCGTCATCACAGTTATCCATGGTCTTCTCCTCAGAATGCTCCATGACCTTTGTCATCACAATGCTCAGTACACTTGTCATCAACATGTTCCCTGACACTTGTTGTCTGCATGATCCTTGAATCCAGTCATGACAAGGCTCCATGCATTTTTCATCACAATGATCCCTGCCCTTTTCATCACAATGCTCCAAGACCCCTGTAATCACAATGCTCCATGCCCTTGTCATCACAAATCTCAATGACACATGCCATCAGAATGCTCCTTGGCCTTCTCCTCACAATGCTCCACGCCCTAGTCATCACAATGAGCCGAGTCCCCTCTAATCACAATGCTCCATGCCCATTTTCATCTGTATGCTCCAGGAGACTTGTCATCACAAGGCTCCATGGTTTTCTCATCACAATGCTCCAGGACTTGTCATCACAATGCTTCCTGACCTTGTCATGAAAATTCTCAATGGCCATTGTCATCATAATGCTCCTAGCCCTAGTCATCACAATACTCCATTATATTTGTCATCACAATCCTCCACTACATTTGGCATCACAATACTCCCAGCCATTGTTATCGCAATGGACCATGACATATGTCATCACAATGCTCCCTGACACCTGTCTTCAAAATAATCCATGACCTTCTCTTCACAATGATCCATGCCCTTGTCATCACAATGCACCATGTCCACTCTCATAACAATAATCTATGAATCTTGTCGGACCAATGCTCCATGCCCCTGTCATCACAATGCTCCAAGCCCTTCTCATCACAATGTTCCATGACATGTCATCACAATACTCCAAGACCCCTGTAATCACAATGCTCCATGCCCCTTTTCATCAGAATGCTCCATGAGAATTGTCATCATAAGAATCCATGGTCTTCTCATCACAATGCTGCAGGACCTTGTCATCACCATGCTCCATTACCTTGTCATCACAATGCTCCATGACCCCTGTCATCACAATAATCCATGAATATTTTCAGACCTATGCTCCACGACCTATGCATCACAATGCTCCATGGCCAATATCATCTCAATTCTCCATGACCACTGTCATCATAACACTCCATGACACATGACGACACAGTGATCCGGGACTCTTGTCATCACAGTGCTCCATTCCCTACTAATCACTATGCTCCATGACCCCTGTCATCACAACACTCCATGAAAATTTTCAACCCTGTGCTCCATGACATTTGTCATCACAATGATCCATGCACTTGTCATCCCAATGCTCCATGACCCCTGTATTCACAATGATCTGTGACGCTACTCATCACAGTGCTGCATGACACATGTCATTACAATGCTCCATGCCTTTGTCAGCAAAATGCTACATGACCTTGTCGTTACAATGCTCTATGCGCTTGTCATCACAATACTCCATTTCCATTGTCATCACAATCCTCCATGAAACTTGGGATCACATTGCTTCATGCCCTTGTCATCACAATGCTCCATGCTCCTTGAAATCAAAATGATCCATGACCTCTGTCATCACAATGCTCCAAACTCTTGTGATCACAATGATCCATAACACTTGTCATCACAACGCTCCATGATGCCTGTCATCACAATACTCCATGCCCTTTTCATCAAAATGCTCCATGACCTTTCTCATCACAATTCTCAATACACTTGTCCTCACAATGCTCCCTGACACTTGTCTTCAGAATGCTCCTTGAACCCTGTCACGAAAAGGCTCCATGACATTTTCATCACAACGCCCCATGCCTTTTTCATCACAATGTTCCATGCCATTGTCATCAAAATACTCCACAAGCTTGTCATCAGAATTCTCCATGACCCTTGTCATCACAATTCTCCATGCACTTGTCAGCAGAATGCTCCCTGACCCTTGTCATCACAGTGCTCCAAGCCATTGTCATCACAATGCTCCATTACATTTGTCATCAGAATTCTCCATGACACTTGGCATCACAATGCTCCATGCCATTATCATCACAATGGGCCATTACATATGTCATCACAATGCTCCCTGACACCTTTCTTCACAATACTGCATGAACTGGTCATCACAATGCTCCATGCCCTTGTCATCACAATGCACCATTCCAACTGTCATCGCAATAATCCATGAAACTTATTAGAACAATGCTCCATGCCCTTGTCATCACAATGTTCCATGCCCTTGTTATCACAATGCTCCATGACCCCTGTCATCATAATTCTCCATGACTTCAGTCATCACAATGCTCCATGTCCTTTTTCATCACAATGATCAGTACACTTGTCATTAAAATGTTCCCTGACACTTGTTGTCTACATGCTCCTTGAATCCTGTCATGACAAGGCTGCATGCATTTTTCATCACAATGATCCATGCCCTTTTCATCACAATGCTCCTAGACCCTTGTAATCAAAATGCTCCATGCCCTTGTCATCACAAAGCTCAATGATGCATGCCATCAGAATGCTCCTTGGCCTTCTCCTCACAATTCTCCATGCCCTTGTTATCACAATGTGCCAAGACCCCTCTAATCACAATGCTCCATGCCCATTTTCATCAGTATGCTCCAGGAGACTTGTCATCACAAAGCTCCATGGTTTTCTCATCACAGTGCTCCAGGACCTTGTCATCACAATGCTTCACGACCTTGTCATGAAAATTCTCAATGGCCATTGTCATCATAATGCTCCAAGCCCTAGTCATCACAATGCTCCATTATATTTGTCATCACAATCCTCCATTACATTTGGCATCACAATACTCCCAGCCATTGTCATCGCAATGGACCATGACATATGTCATCACAATGCTCCCTGACACCTGTCTTCACAATATTCCATGACCTTCTCTTCACAATGATCCATGCCCTTGTCATCACAATGCACCATGTCCACTGTCATCACAATAATCTATGAATCTTGTCAGACCAATGCTCCATGCCCCTGTCATCACAATGCTCCATGCCCTTGTCATCACAATGCTCCATGATTTGTCATCACAAATCTCCATGACCCATGTATCACAGTGTTCCATGCCCTAGTCATCACAATTCTCCAAGACCCCTGTAATCACCAAGCTCCATGGCCCTTTTCATCAGAATGCTCCAGGAGAATTGTCATCATAATTATCCATGGTTTTCTCATCACCGTGCTCCAGGACCTTGTCATCACCATGCTCCATTACCTTGTCATCACAATGCTCCATGACCCCTGTCTTCACAATAATCCATGAATGTATTCAGCCCAATGCTCCACGACCTATTCATCACAATGCTCCATGGCTAATATCATCTCAATGCTCCATGACCACTGTCATCAATACATTCCATGACACCAGACGACACAATGATCCGGGACTATTGTCATCACAGTGCTCCATTCCCTACTCATCACTATGCTCCATGACCCCTGTCATCACAACACTCCATGAACATTTTCAGCCCAGTGCTCCATGACACTTGTCATCAAAATTATCCATGCACTTGTCTTCCCAATGCTCCATGACCCCTGTATTCACAATGATCCGTAACGCTTGTCATCACACTGCTCCATGACACCTGTCATTAAAATGTTCCATGCCTTTGTCAGCAAAATGCTACATGACCTTGTCATTACAATGCTCTAGGCGCTTGTCATCAAAATACTCCATTTCTATTGTCATCACAATCCTCCATGAAGCTTGGGATCACATTGCTTCATGCCCTTGTCATTAAAATGCTCCATGCTCCTTGAAATCAAAATGATCCATGACCTCTGTCATCACAATGCTCCAAACTCTTGTGATCACAATGTTCCATAACACTTGTCATCACAACGCTCCATGATGCCTGTCATCACAATACTCCATGCCCTTTTCATCACAATGCTCCATGACCTTCTCATCATAATTCTCAATACACTTGTCATCACATTGCTCCCTGACACTTGTCGTCAGAATGCTCATTGTACCCTGTCACGAAAAGGCTCCATGCCTTTTTCATCACAATGCCCCATGCCGTTTTCATCACAGTGCTCCATGCCATTGTCATCAAAATACTCCACAAGCTTGTCATCAGCATGTTCCATGACCCTTGTCATCACAAACCTCCATGCACTTGTCAGCACAATGCTCCCTGACCCTTGTTATCACAATGCTTCTAGCCATTGTCATCACAATGCTCATTTATCTTTGACAGCAGAATCCTACATTTCAATTGGCATCACAATTCTCCATGCCCTTGTCATCACAATGCCCCATTCCAACTGTCATCACAATAATCCATGAAAATAATTAGACCACTGTTCCATCCCCTTGTCATCACAATGCTCCATGCCCTTGTTATCACAATGCTCCATGACCCCTGTAATCACAATTCTACATGACTCCAGTCATCACAATGTTTCATGAACTTTGCCATCACAATTTTCCATGTCCTCGTCATCAACAGTCTCTGTGACCTTTTTAACCACAATGCTCCATGAAATTTTCATCACAATGCTCTTTGACCCTTGTCATCAAAATGCTCTATGCCTTTCTCAGCACAATGCTCCATGACACATGTTATCACAATGCACCATGCGCTTGTCATCACAATGCTCCACAAATTTGTCATCACAATACTCCACAAAACTTGTCATCACAATCATCCATGCACTTCTCATCAAAATGCTCTCTCACCACTGATATCACAATGCTACATCACTATTTGTCACAATACTCCCTCACCTCTGTCATCACAATGTTTCATGGCATCTGTCATCACAATGCTACATGCACTTATCATCACAATGTTCGATGACCACTGACATCAAAATGTTCCATAACACCTGTCATCAAACTGCTCCATGATCCTTTTCATCAAAATGCTCCAAGACCCCTGACATCACAATGTTCCATAACACCTGTTATCAAAATGTTCCATGACCCTTTTCATCAAATTGTTCCATGACCCTGTCATCAAAATTCTACCTGCCCTTCTCATCAAAATGCACCACACTCTTGTCATCAAAATGCTCCATGACTTGTCATCACAATGTTTCATTCCCTTGCCATCACAGTGCTCCATTACTCCAGTCATAAAAATTCTCCATGACCCCTGCTATCACAATGATGCATGGCCTTGTCATCACAAAGCTCCAGGACCCTTCTCATCACAATGGTCCAAGAACCCTCTAATCACAATGCTCTATGACCCTTTTCATCTCAATGATCCATGAACCCTGTCATCACAATGCACCTTGCCCATCATCATAATGCTTCATGCTATTGTCATCACAATGAAATCAAAATGCTCCATGACCTCTGTCATAACAATGCTCCAAACCCTTGTGATCACAATATTCCATATCACTTGTCATCACAATGCCCCATGACGCTCGTCATCACAGTTTTCCATGGTCTTCTCATCAAAATGCTCCATGACCTTTGTCATCACAATGCTCAGTACACTTGTCATCAAAATGTTCCCTGACACTTGTTGTCTTCATGCTCCTTGAATCCTGTCAGGACAAGGCTCCATGCATTTTTCATCACAGTGATCCATGCCCTTTTCCTCACAATGCTCCAAGACCCCTGTAATCACAGTGCTCCATGCCCTTGTCCTCACAAAGCTCAATGACGCATGCCATCAGAATGCTCCTTGGCCTTCTCCTCACAATGCTCCATGCCGTTGTCATCACAATGGGCCAAGACCCCTCTAATCACAATGCTCAATGCTCATTTCCATCAGTATGCTCCAGGAGACTTGTCATCACAAGGCTCCATGATTTTCTCATCACAATGCTCCAGGACCTTGTCATCGCAATGTTTCACGACCTTGTCATGAAAATTCTCAATGGCCATTGTCATCATAATGCTCCAAGCCCTAGTCATCACAATGCTCCATTATATTTATCATCACAATCCTCCATTACATTTGGCATCACAATACTCCCAGCCATTGTCATCGCAATGGACCATGACATATGTCATCACAATGCTCCCTGACAACTGTCTTCAAAATACTCCATGACCTTCTCTTCACAATGATCCATGCCCTTGTCATCACAATGCACCATGTCCACTGTCATCACAATAATCTATGAATCATGTCAGACCAATGTTCCATGCCCCTGTCATCACAATGTTCCATGCCCTTGTCATAACAATGCTCCATGACTTGTCATCACAAAGCTCCATGACCCATGACCCATGTATCACAATGTTGCATGTCCTAGTCATCACAATGCTCCAAGACCCCTTTAATCACAATGCTCCATGCCCCTTTTCATCAGAATGCTCCAGGAGAATTGTCATCATAAGTATCCATGGTCTTCTCATCACAATGCTCCAGGACCTTGTCATCACCATGCTCCATTACCTTGTCATCACAATGCTCCATGACCCCTGTCATCACAATAATCCATGAATATTTTCAGCCCAATGCTCCACGACCTATTCATCACAATTCTCCATGGCCAATATCATCTCAATGCTCCATGACCACTGTCATCACAACACTCCATGACACCTGACAACACAATGATCCGGGACTCTTGTCATCACAATGCTCCATTCCCTAGTCATCACAATGCTCCATGACCCCTGTCATCACAACACTCCAAGAGAATTTTCAGCCCAGTGCTCCATGACACTTGTCATCACAATTATCCATGCACTTGTCATCCCAATGCTCCATGACCCCTGTATTCACAATGATCCGTGACGCTTGTCATCACAGTGCTCCATGACACATGTCATTACAATGCTCCATGCCTTTGTCAGCAAAATGCTACATGACCTTGTCATTACAATGCTCTATGGGCTTGTCATCACAATACTCCATTTCTATTGTCATCACAATCCTCCATGAACCTTGGGATCACATTGCTTCATGCCCTTGTCATCACAATGCTCCATGCTCCTTGAAATCAAAATGATCCATGACCTCTGTCATCACAATGCTCCAAACTCTTGTGATCACAATGTTCCATAACACTTGTCATCACAACGCTCAATGATGCCTGTCATCACAATACTCCATGCCATTTTCATCACAATGCTCCATGACCTTTGTCATCACAATTCTCAATACACTTGTCATCACAATGCTCCCTGACACTTGTCGTCAGAATTCTCCTTGAAACCTGTCACGAAAAGGCTCCATGCTTTTTCATCACAATACCCCATGCCGTTTTCATCACAATGCTCCATCCATTGTCATCAAAATACTCCACAAGCTTGTCATCAGAATGCTCCATGACCCTTGTCATCACAATTCTCCATGCACTTGTCAGCACAATGCTCCCTGACCCTTGTCATCACAATGCTCCAAGCCATTGTCATCACAATGCTCCATTACCTTTGTCATCAGAATCCTCCATGACAATTGGCATCACAATGTTCCATGCTATTGTCATCACAATGGGCCATTACATATGTCATCAAAATGCTCCCTGACACCTGTCTTCACAATACTGCAAGACCTGGTCATCACAATGCTCCATGCCCTTTTCATCACAATGCACCATTCCAACTGTCATCGCAATAATCCATGAAACTTATTAGATCAATGCTCCATGCCCTTTTCATCACAATGCTCAATGCCCTTGTTATCACAATGCTCCATGACACCTGTCTTCACAATGCTCCGTGACTCCAGTCATCACAATGCTTCGTGACGTTTGTCACCACAATGGTCCATGCCCTCGTCATCAACAGTCTCTGTGACCATTTTAATCACAATGCTCCATGCACTTGTTAGCACAATGCTCCATGACACATGTCATCACAATGCTCCATGACCCCTGTCATCAAAATGCTCCGTGACTCCAGTCATCACAATGCTTCATAACGTTTGTCATCACAGTGGTCCATGCCCGTGTCATCACAAGGCTCTGTGACCTTTGTAACCACAATGCTCCATGAACATTTCATCACAATTCTCTGTGACCCTTGTCATCACAATGCTCCATTTCTTTGTGAGAACAATGCTCCATGACCATTGTCTTCAAAATGTGCCATGCACATTTCATCACAACGGTTCACATACTTGTCATTGCCATGCTCCGTAAACCTTGTAATCACAATGCTCCATGCCCTTCTCATGAAAATGCTCTCTCACCACTGATATCACAATGCTACATCACTATTTGTCACAATACTCCCTCACCCCTGTCATCACAATATTCCATGACTCCTGTCATCACAATGCTACATGCACTTATCATCACAATGTTCGATGACCCCTGACATCACAATGTTCCATAACACCTGTCATCAAAATGTTCCATGACACTTTTCATCAAATTGCTCCATGACCCTGTTATCAGAATGCTCCCTGCCTTTCTCATCACAATGCACAACGCCCTTGCCATCAAAATGCTCCATGTCGAGAGACTTCCGGGTAAGATGGTGGAATAGTAAGACACGGAGTTCACCGTCCTCCCCACGGATACACCAGAAATACAGCTGCACTTGGAGCAACTTGTACAGAACACCTGCTGGATGCTGGCAGAGGACCCCGGACCTCCCAAAAGGCAAGAAACTCCCCACATTCCTTGGTAGGGCAAAGCGGAAAGATTCCCACACAGAGGATTGGTGCCGAGCGGCACTCACCAGCCCGAGAGGCTTGTCCGCTCGCCCCGGCGTCACTGGATGCTGAGGCTCAGGCTTCGGTCAGAGCGCAGGGAGAGGACTGGGGCTGGCGGCGAGAACTCAGCCGGAAGGGGGCTAATGAGCCACAGCTAGCCGGCAGGGAGTCCGGGAAAACTCTGGAGCTGCCGAAGAGGCAAGAGACTTTTTCTTCCCTCTTGGTTTCCTGGTGCGCAAGGAGAGGGGATTAAGAGCGCTGCATAAAGGGGCTCCACAGACGGGCGCGAGACGCGACTGAAGGCACGGAGCCCGGTAACGGGCGTGGGACGCTGGGGCTGCTGCTGCCACTGGCAAGATGCCTGTGTGTGAGCGTGGGTCACTGTCCACACCGACCTTCCTGGATCCTGTGCAGCCCGCCACTGCCGGGGTCCCGGGATCCAGGGGCGGCTTCTCTGGGAGAATGCACGGTGCGCCTCGGGCTGGTGCAACATCACGCCGACCTCTGCCGCTGCAGGCTCGCCCCACACTCCGTGCTCCTCCCTCCCGCCCGGCCTGAGTGAGCCAGAGTCCCTGAAGAGGCTGCTCCTTTAACCCTGTCCTGTCTAAGTGAAGAACAGACGGCCTCCGGCGACCTACATGCAGAGGCGGGGCCAAATCCAAAGCTGAGACCCAGGAGCTGTGAGAACAAAGAGAAAGGGAAACCTCTCCCAGCAGCCTCAGAAGCAGCAGATTAAAGCTCCACAATCAACTTGATGTACCCTGCATCTGTGGAATACATGAATGGACAACAAATCATCCAAAATTGAGGAGCCAGGAGTCAGTGCTGTGCCTCTGAGGTGGGAGAGCCAACTTCAGGACATTGGTCCACAAGAGACCTCCCAGCTCCACATAATATCAAACGGCGAAAATCTTCCAGAGATCTCCATCTCAACACCAGCACCCAGCTTCACTCAACGACCAGCAAGCTACAGTGCTGGACACCCTATGCCAAACAACTAGCAAGACAGGAACACAATGCCACCCATTAGCAGAGAGGCTGCCTAAAATCATAAAAAGTCCACAGACACCCCAAAACACACCACCAGACGTGGACCTGCCCACCAGAAAGACAAGATCCAGCCTCACCCACCAGAACACAGGCACTAGTCCCCTCCACCAGGAAGCCTACACAACCCACTAAACCAACCTTAGCCACTGGGGACAGACAACAAAAACAACGGAAACTACGAACCTGCATCCTGAAAAAAGGAGACCCCAAACACAGTAACATAAGCAAAATGAGAAGACAGAAAAACACACAGCAGGAGAAGGAGCAAGATAAAAACCCACCAGACCTAACAAATGAAGAGGTAATAGGCACTCTACCTGAAAAAGAATTCAGAATAATGATGGTAAAAATGATCCAAGATTCTATTTCCCAGATCCAAAATCTTGAAAATAGAATAGACAAAATGCAAGAAACAGTTAACAAGGACCTAGAAGAACTAAAGATGAATCAAGCATCGATTAAAAACACAATAAATGAAATAAAAAGTACTCTAGATGGGATCAATAGCAGAATAACTGAGGCAGAAGAACGGATAAGTGAGGTGGAAGATAAAATAGTGGAAATAACTGCTGCACAGCAAAATAAAGAAAAAAGAATGAAAAGAACAGAGGACAGTCTCAGAGACCTCTGGGACAACATTAAACGCACCAACATTCGAATTATAGGGGTTCCAGAAGAAGAAGAGAAAAAGAAAGGGACTGAGAAAATATTTGAAGAGATTATAGTTGAAAACTTCCCTAATATGGGAAAGGAAATAGTTAATCAAGTCCAGGAGGCACAGAGAGTCCCATACAGAATAAATCCAAGGAGAAATATGCCAAGACACATATTAATCAAACTGTCAAAAATTAAACACAAATAAATCATATTAAAAGCAGCAAGGCAAAAACAACAAATAACACACAAGGGAATCCCCATCAGGATAACAGCTGATCTCTCAGCAGAAACTCTACAAGCCAGAAGGGAGTGGCAGGACATAATTAAAGTGATGAAAGAGAAAAACCTACAACCAAGATTACTCTACCCAGCAAGGATCTCATTCAGATTTGATGGAAAAATTAAAACGTTTACAGACAAGCAAAAGCTGAAAGCGTTCAGCACCACCAAACCAGCTTTACAACAAATGCTAAAGGAACTTCTCTAGGCAAGAAACACAACAGAAGGAAAAGACCTACAATAACGAACCCAAAACAATTAAGAAAATGGGAATAGGAACATACATAACAATAATTACCTTAAATGTAAATGGACTAAATGCTCCCACCAAAAGACACAGATTGGCTGAATGGATACAAAAACAAGACCCATATATATGCTGTCTACAAGAGACCCACTTCAGACCTAGAGACACATACAGACTGAAAGTAAGGGGATGGAAAAAGATATCCCATACAAATGGAAACCAAAAGAAAGCTGGAGTAGCAATTCTCATATCAGACAAAATAGACTTTAAAATAAAGACTACTAGAAGAGACAGAGAAGGACACTACATAATGATCAAGGGATCGATCCAAGAAGAAGATATAACAAATATAAATATTTATGCACCCAACATAGGAGCACCTCAATACATAAGGCAAATACTAACAGCCATAAAAGGAGAAATCGACAGTAACACAATCATAGTAGGGGACTTTAACACCCCACTTTCACCAATGGACAGATCATCCAAAATTAAAATAAATAAGGAAACACAAGCTTTAAATGATACATTAAACAAGATGGACTTAATTGATATTTATAGGACATCCCATCCAAAAACAACAGAATACACATTTTTCTCAAGTGCTCATGGAACATTCTCCAGGATAGATCATATCTTGGGTCACAAATCAAGCCTTGGTAAATGTAAGAAAATTGAAATTGTATCAAGTATCTTTTCTGACCACAATGCTATGAGACTAGATATCAATTACAGGAAAAGAGCTGTAAAAAATACAAACACATGGAGGCTAAATAATACACTACTTAATAACAAAGTGATCACTGAAGAAATCAAAGGGGAAATTAAAAAAATACCTAGAAACAAATGACAATGGAGACACGACGACCCAAAACCTATGGGACGCAGCAAAAGCAGTTCTAAGGGGGAAGTTTATAGCAACACAATCCCACCTTAAGAAACAGGAAACATCTCGAATAAACAACCTAACCTTGCACCTAAAGCAATTAGAGAAAGAAGAACAAAAACATCCCAAAGTTAGCAGAAGGAAAGAAATCATAAAAATCAGATCAGAAATAAATGAAAAAGAAATGAAGGAAACGATAGCAAAGATCAATAAAACTAAAAGCTGGTTCTTTGAGAAGATAAACAAAATTGATAAACCATTAGCCAGACTCATCAAGAAAAAAAAGGAGAAGACACAAATCAATAGAATTAGAAATGAAAAAGGAGAAGTAACAACTGACACTGCAGAAATACAAAAGATCATGAGAGATTACTACAAGCAACTCTATGCCAATAAAATGGACAACCTGGAAGAAATGGACAAATTCTTAGAAATGCACAGCCTGCCAAGACTGAATCAGGAAGAAATAGAAAATATGAACAGACCAATCACAAGCACTGAAATTGAAACTGTGATAAAAAATCTTCCAACAAACAAAAGCCCAGGGCCAGATGGCTTCACAGGTGAATTCTATCAAGCATTTAGAGAAGAGCTAACACCTATCCTTCTCAAACTCTTCCAAAATATAGCAGAGGGAGGAACACTCCCAAACTCATTCTATGAGACCACCATCACCCTGATACCAAAACCAGACAAGGATGTCACAAAGAAAGAAAACTATAGGCCAATATCACTGATGAACAAAGATGCAAAAATCCTCAACAAAATACTAGCAAACAGAATCCAACAGCACATTAAAAGGATCATACACCATGATCAAGTGGGGTTTATTCCAGGAATGCAAGGATTCTTCAATATACGCAAATCAATCAATGTGATACAACATATTACCAAATTGAAGGAGAAAAACCATATGATCATCTCAATAGATGCAGAGAAAGCTTTCGACAAAATTCAACACCCATTTATGATAAAAACCCTGCAGAAAGTAGGCATAGAGGGAACTTTCCTCAACATAATAAAGGCCATATATGACAAACCCACAGCCAGCATCGTCCTCAATGGTGAAAAACTGAAACCATTTCCACTAAGATCAGGAACAAGACAAGGTTGCCCACTCTCACCACTCTTATTCAACCTAGTTTTGGAAGTTTTAGCCACAGCAATCAGAGAAGAAAAGGAAATAAAAGGAATCCAAATCGGAAAAGAAGAAGTAAAGCTGTCACTGTTTGCAGATGACATGATACTATACATAGAGAATCCTAAAGATGCTACCAGAAAACTACTAGAGCTAATCAATGAATTTGGTAAAGTTGCAGGATACAAAACTAATGCACAGAAATCTCTGGCATTCCTATATACTAATGATGAAAAATCTGAAAGTGAAATTAAGAAAACACTCCCATTTACCATTGCAACAAAAAGAATAAAATATCTAGGAATAAACCTACCTAAGGAGACAAAAGACCTGTATGCAGAAAATTATAAGACACTGATGAAAGAAATTAAAGATGATACAAATAGATGGAGAGATGTACCATGTTCTTGGATTGGAAGAATCAACACTGTGAAAATGACCCTACTACCCAAAGCAATCTACAGATTCAATGCAATCCCTATCAAACTACCACTGACATTTTTCACAGAACTAGAGCAAAAAATTTCACAAGTTGTATGGAAACACAAAAGACCCCGAATAGCCAAAGCAATCTTGAAAACGAAAAATGGAGCTGGAGGAATCAGGCTCCCTGACTTCAGACTATACTACAAAGCTACAGTAATCAAGACAGTATGGTACTGGCACAAAAACAGAAATATAGATCAGTGGAACAGGATAGAAAGCCCAGAGATAAACCCACGGACATATGGTCACCTTATCTTTGACAAAGGAGGCAGGAATGTACAGTGGAGAAAGGACAGTCTCTTCAATAAGTGGTGCTGGGAAAACTGGATAGGGACATGTAAAAGTATGAGATTAGATCACTCCCTAACACCATACACAAAAATAAGCTCAAAATGGATTAAAGACCTAAATGTAAGGCCAGACACTATCAAACTCTTAGAGGAAAACATAGGCAGAACACTCTATGACATAAATCACAGCAAGATCCTTTTTGACCCACCTCCTAGAGAAATGGAAATAAAGACAAAAATAAACAAATGGGACCTAATGAAACTTAAAAGCTTTTGCACAGCAAAGGAAACCATAAACAAGACCAAAAGACAACCCTCAGAATGGGAGAAAATATTTGCAAATGAAGCAACTGACAAAGGATTAATCTCCAAAATTTATAAGCAGCTCATGCAGCTCAATAACAAAAAAACAAACAACCCAATCCAAAAATGGGCAGATGACCTAAATAGACATTTCTCCACAGAAGATATACAGACTGCCAACAAACACATGAAAGGATGCTCAACATCTTTGCTCATTAGAGAAATGCAAATCAAAACTACAATGAGATATCATCTCACACCAGTCAGAATGGCCATCATCAAAAAATCTAGAAACAATAAATGCTGGAGAGGGTGTGGAAAAAAAAGAACACTCTTGCACTGCTGGTGGGAATGTGAATTGGTACAGCCACTATGGAGAACGGTATGGAGGTTCCTTAAAAAACTACAAATAGAACTACCATATGACCCAGCAATCCCACTACTGGGCATAAACCCTGACAAAACCATAATTAAAAAAGAGACATGTACCAAAATGTTCATAGCAGCCCTATTTACAATAGCCCGGACATGGAAACAACCTAAGTGACCATAATCAGATGAATGGATAAAGAAGATGTGGCACATATATACAATGGAATATTACTCAGCCATAAAAAGAAATGAAATTGAGCTATTTGAATGAGGTGGATGGACCTAGAGTCTGTCATACAGAGTGAAGTAAGTCAGAAAGAGAAAGACAAATACTGTATGCTGACACATATATATGGAACTTAAGAAAAAAATGTCATGAAGAACATAGGGGTAAGACAGGAATAAAGACACAGACCTACTAGAGAATGGACTTGAGGATATGGGGAGGGGGAAGGGTAAGCTGTGACAAAGTGAAAGAGCGGCATGGACATATATACACTACCAAACGTAAGGTAGATAGCTAGTGGGAAGGAGCCGCATAGCACAGGGAGATCAGCTCGGTGCTTTCTGACTGCCTGGAGGGGTGGGATAGGGAGGGTGGGAGGGAGACGCAAAAGGGAGGGGATATGGGAATATAGGTATATGTATAACTGATTAAATTTGTTATAAAGCAAAAAAAAAATTTTAAGGAGGAAAAATAAAAAGAAACAAAGTCCCAACACAGCAAAAATAAATAAATTAAATAATAAAAACTCCTACACCCAACATTTAAAAAAAATGCTCCATGTCTTTGTCATCACAAAGATCCATGACCCTTGGCATCACAATGCTCAATGTCATTGTCATCACAGTGCTCCATGAACACTCTCATCACATTGCTCCATGCCCTTGTCTTCACAAAGCTCCATGACACATGTCATCAGAATGCTCCATGGCCTTCTCATCAGAATGCTCCATGCCCTTGCATCACAATGCTCCATTACCCCAGTCATAAAAATGCTCCATGACACCTGCTATCACGATGATCCATGGCCTTGTCATCACAAAGCTCCATGACCATTCTCATCACATTGCTTCAAGAACCCTGTAATCACAAGGCTCTATGCCCCTTTTCATCTCAATGATCCATGAGTCCTGTCATCACAGTGCACCATGCCCATCATCATAATGCTTCAGGCTATTGTCATCAAAATGAAATCAAAATGCTCCATGACTTCTGTCATAACAATGCTCCAAACCCTTGTGATCACAATATTCCATATCACTTGTCATCACAATGCCCCATGACGCTCGTCATCACAATTATCAATGGTCTTCTCATCACAATGCTCCATGACCATTGTCATCACAATGCTCAATACACTTGTCATCAAAATGCTCCCTGACACTTGTTGTCTGTATGCTCCTTGAATCCTGTCATGACAAGGCTCCATGACATTTTCATCACAATGATCCATGTCCTTTTCATCACAATGCTCCAAGACCCATGTAATCTCAATGCTCCATGCCCTTGTCATCACAAAGCTGAATGACGCATGCCATCAGGATTCTCCTTGGTGTTCTCCTCACAGTGCTCCATGCCCTTGTCATCACAATGTTCCAAGACCCCTGTAATCACAATGCTCCATTCCCGTGTCATCAAAAAACTCAATGACACATGTCATCAGAAGGCTCCATGGCCTTCTCATCACCATGCTCCATGCCCTAGTCATCACAATGCTCCAAGACCCCTGTAATCACAATGCTCCATGCCCCTTTTAATGAGAATGCTCCATGAGACTTATCATCACAAGTCTCCATGGTCTTCTCATCACAGTGCTCCACAAACTTGTCATCACCATGCTCCATTCCCTTCTCATCACAATGCTCCATGACCCCTGTCATCACAATAATCCATGAACATTTTCAGCCCAATGCTCCACGACCTATTCATCACAATGCTCCATGGCCAATATCATCACAGTGCTCCATGACCACTGTCATCAGAGCACTCCATGACACCCGACAACACAATGATCCGGGACTCTTGTCATCACAATGCTCCATTCCCTAGTCATCACAATGCTCCATGAACCCTGTCATCACAACACTCCATGAACATTTTCAGCCCAGTGCTCCATGACCCTTGTCATCACAATGATCCATGTCCTTGTCATCCCAATGCTCCATGAACCCTGTATTCAGAATGCTCCGTGACGCTGGTCATCACAGTGCTCCATGACACATGTCATCACAATGCTCCATGCCTTTGTCAGCAAAATGCTACATGACCTTGTCATTACAAAGCTCTATGCGCTTGTCATCACAATACTCCATTTCCATTGGCATCACAATCCTCCATGAACCTTGGGATCACATTGCTTCATGCCCTTGTCATCACAATGCTCCATGCTCCTTGAAATCAAAATGATCCATGACCTCTGTCATCACAATGCTCCAAACCCTTGTGATCACAGTGTTCAATAACACTTGTCATCACAACGCTCCATGATGCCTGTCATCACAATAATCCATGCCCTGTTCATCACAATGCTCCATGACATTTGTCATCAGAATTCTCAGTACACTTGTCATCACAATGCTCCCTGACACTTGTCGTCAGAATGCTCCTTGAACCCTGTCACGAAAATACTCCATGACATTTTCATCACAATACCCCATGCCGTTTTCATCACAATGCTCCATGTAATTGTCATCAAAATACTCCACATGCTTGTCATCAGAATGCTCCATGACCCTTGTCATAACAATTCTCCATGCATTTATCAGCACAATGCTCCCTGACCCTTGACATCACAGTGCTCCAAGCCATTGTCATCACAATGCTCCATTACCTTTGTCATCAGAATCCTCCATGACACTTGGCTTCAGATGCTCCATGCCATTGTCATCACAATGGGCCATTACATATGTCATCACAATGCTCCCTGACACCTGTCTTCACAATACTGCATGACCTGGTCATCACAATGCTCCATGCCCTTGTCATCACAATACGCCATTCCAACTGTCATCACAATAATCCATGAAACTTATTAGACCAATGTTCCATGCCCTTGTCATCACAATGCTCCATGCCCTTGTTATCACAATGCTCCATGACCCCTGTCATCACAATGCTCCGTGACTCCAGTCATCACAATGCTTCATGACTTTGGCCATCACAGTTGTCCAAGCCCTCGTCATCAACAGTCTCTGTGACCTTTTTAACCACAATGCTCCATGAACTTTTCATCACAATGCTCTTTGACCCTTGTCATCACAATGCTACATGCGCTTGTCAGCACAATGCTCCATGACACATGTCATCACTATGCACCATACACTTGTCATCACAGTGCTCCACAATTTTGTCAACACAATGCTACTTAAAATTTGTCATCACAATTCTCCATGCAATTCTCATCAAAATGCTATCTCACCAATGATATCACAATGCTACATCACTATTTGTCACAATACTCCCTCACCCCTGTCATCACAATGTTCCATGACTCCTTTCATCACAATGCTACATGCACTTATCATCACAATGTTCGATGACCGCTGACATCACAATGTTCCATAACACCTGCCATCAAAATGTTCCATGACACTTTTCATCAAATTGCTCCATGATCCTCTCATCAGAATGCTCCCTGCCCTTCTCATCACAATACACAACGCCCTTGCCATCAAAAAGCTACATGACCTTTGTCATCACAAAGATCCATGACACTTGGCATCATAATGCTCCATGTCATTGTAATCACAATGCTCCATTCAGGCTCTCATCACATTGCTCCATGCCCTTGTCTTCACAAAACTCCATGACACATTGCATCAGAATGCTCCATGACCTTCTCATCCCAATGCTCCATGCCCTTGCCATCACACTGCTCCATTACCACAGTCATAACAATGCTCCATGACCACTGCTATCACGATATTCCATGGCCTTGTCATCACAAAGCTCCATGACCCTTCTCATCACAAATATCCAAGAACCCTGTAATCACAATGCTCTATGCCCTTTTTCATCTCAATGATCCATGAAACCTTTCATCACAATGCACCATGCCCATCATCATAATGCTTCATGCTATTGTCATCATAAAGAAATCAAAATGCTCCATGACCTCTGTCATAACATTGCTCCAAACACATGGGATCACAGTGTTCCATAACACTTGTCATCACAATGCTCCATGATGCCTGTCATCACAATGCTCTATGCCCTTTTCATCACAATGCTCCATGACCTTTGTCATCACAATTATTTATACACTTGTCATCACAGTGCTCACTGACACTTGTCATCAGAATGCTCCTTGAACCCTGTCACGAAAAGGCTCCATGCCTTTTGCATCACAATGCCCCATGCCGTTTTCATCACAATGTTCCATGCCATTGTCATCAAAATACTCCACAAGCTTGTCATCAGAATGCTCCATGACCCTTGTCATCAGATTTCTCCATGCACTTGTCAGCACAATGCTCCCTGACCCTTGTCATCACAATGCTCCAAGACATTGTCATCTCAATGCTCCATTACCTTTGTCATCAGAATCCTCCATGACACTTGGCATCACAATGCTCCATGCAATTTTCATCACAATGGACCATTACATATGTCATCACAAGGCTCCCTGACACGTGTCTTCACAATACTGCATGACCTGGTCATCACAATGCTCCATGCCTTTCTCATCACAATGCGCCATTCCAAACGTCATCACAATAATCCATGAAACTTATTAGACCAATGTTCCATTCCCTTGTCATCACAATGTTCCATGCCCTTGTTATCACAAAGCTCCATGACCCCTGTCATCACAATGCTCCGTTACTCCAGTCATGACAATGCTTCATGACTTTTCTCATCACAATGGTCCATGCCCTTATCATCAACAGTCTCTGTGACCTTTTTAAGCACAATCCTCCATGAACTTTTCATCACAATGTTCTTTGACCCATGTCATCACAATGCTCCATGCGCTTGTCGGCACAATGCTCCATGACAAATGTCATCACAATGCACCATGCGCTTGTCACCACAGTGCTCCACATTCTTGTCATCACAATGGTCCTTAAAATTTGTCATCACAATGTTCCATGCACTTCTCATCAAAATGCTCTCTCACCACTGATTTCACAATGCTACATCACTATTTATCACAATACTCCCTCACCCCTGTCATCACAATGTTCCATGACTCCTGTCATCACAATGCTACATGCACTTCTCATCACAATATTCGATGACCCCTGACATCACAGTGTTCCATAACACCTGTCATCAAAATGTTCCATGACACTTTTCATCAAATTGCTCCATGACCCTGTCATCAGAATGTTCCCTGCCCTTCTCATCACAATGAACAATGCACTTGCCATCAAAATGCTCCATGTCCTTTGTCATCACAAAGATCCATGACCCTTGGCATCACAATGCTCCATGAACCCTGTCATCACAATACTCCATGGACATATTCAGCCCAATGCTCCATGATATTCTCATCACAATGCTCCATGACAAATATCATCAAAATGCTCCATGACCACTGTCATCACAACATTCCATGACACCTGACAACACAATGATCCGGGACTCTTGTCATCACAGTGCTACATTCCCTACTCATCACAATGCTCCATTACCCCTGTCAACACAAAACTCCATGAACATTTTCAGCCCAATGCTCCATGACACTTGTCATCACAATCATCCATGCCCTTGTCATCCCAATGCTCCATGACCCCTGTATTCACAAAGCTCCGTGACGCTTGTCATCACAGTGCTCCATGACACATGTCATCACAATGCTCCATGCCTTTGTCAGCAAAATGCTACATGACCTTGTCATTACAATACTCTATGTGCTTGTCATCACAATACTCCATTACCATTGTCATCACAATCCTCCATGAACCTTGGGATCACATTGCTTCATGCCCTTGTCATCACAATGCTCCATGCTCTTTGAAATCAAAATGATCCATGACCTCTGTCATCACAATGCTCCAAACCCTTGTGATCACAATGTTCCATAACACTTGTCATCACAACGCTCCATGATGCCTGTCATCACAATACTCCATGCCCTTTTCATCACAATGCTCCATGACCTTTGTAATCACAATTCTCAATACACTTGTCATCACAATGCTCCCTGACTCTTGAATTTAGAATGCTCCTTGAACCCTGTCACGAAAAGGCTCCATGCATTTTTCATCACAAAGCCCCATGCCATTTTCATCACAATGCTCCATGCCATTTTCATCAAAATACTCCACAAGCTTGTCATCAGAATGCTCCATGACCCTTGTCATCCCAATTCTCCATGCACTTGTTAGCACAGTTCTCCCTGACCCTTGTCATCACAATGCTCCAAGCCATTGTCATCAAAATTCTCCATTAACTTTGTCAACAGAATCCTCCATGACACTTGGCATCACAATGCTCCATGCCATTGTCATCACAATGGGCCATTAAATATGTCATCACAGTGCTCCCTGACACCTCTCTTCACAATACTGTAAGACCTAGTCATCACAATGCTCCATGCCCTTGTCATCACAATGCGCCATTCCAACTGTCATCGCAATACTCCATGAAAATAATTAGACCAGTGTCCCATGCCCTTGTCATCACAATGCTCCATGCCCTAGTTATCACAATGTTCCATGACCTCTGTCATCACAATGCTCCGTGACTCCTGTCATCACAATGCTCCATGACCTTTGTCATCACAATGGTCCATGCCCTCATTATCAACAGTCTCTGTGACCTTTTTAAGCACAATGCTCCATGAACATTTCATCACAATGCTCTTTGACCCTTGTCATCACAATGCTCTATGGCTTTCTCAGCACAAAGCTCCATGCACTTCTCTTCACATTGCTCCATGACCCCTGTCATCACAATGCTCCGTGACTCCTGTCATCACAATTCTTCATAATATTTGTCATAACAAGTGTCGATGCCCGCGTCATCAAAAGGCTCTATTACCTTTGTAACCACAATGCTCCATGAACATTTCATCACAATGCTCCATGACCCTTGTCATCACAATGTGCCACGCGCTTTTCATCCCAACGGTCCACAAATTTGTCTTTGCAATGCTCCATAAACCTTGTAATCACAATGTTGCATGCCTTTCTCATCACAATGCTCCATTACCCCTGTCGTAAAAATGCTCCATGACACCTGCCATCACAATGTTCCACGGCCTTGTCATCATATGGCTCCATGACCCTTGTCATCACAATGCTCCACGCCTCCTGTAATCACAATGCTCCATGCCCTTGTCATCACAAAGCTCCATGACACATGTCATCAGAATGTTCCATGGCCTTCTCATCAAAATGCTCCATGCCCTTGTCATCACAATACACCATGTCCAATGTCATCACAATAATCTATGAAACTTGTCAGACCAATGCTCCATGCCCCTGTCATCACAATGCTCCATGCACTTGTCATCACAATGCTCCGTGACTCCAGTCATCACAGTGCTTCATAACGTTTGTCATCACAGCGGTCCATGCCCTTGTCATCACAAGGCTCTGTGACCATTTTAACCACAATGCTCCATGAACTTTTCATCACAATTCTCTGTGACCCTTGTCATCACAATGCTCCATGTCTTTGTCAGAACAATGCTCCATGACCATTGTCTTCACAATGTGCCACGCACATTTCATCACCACGGTCCACAAACTTGTAATTGCAATGCTCCATAAACATTGTAATCACAATGCTCCATGCACTTCTCATCCAAATGCTCTCTCACCAGAGATATCACAATGTTCCATCACTAGTCATCACAATACTCCCTCACCCCTGTAATCACAATGTTCCATGACCCCTGTCATCACAGTGCTACATACACTTATCATCACAATATTCCATGACCCCTGACATCACAATGTCCATATGCCCTGTCATCAAAATGCTCCATGACCCTTTCCATACCAAAGCTCCATGACCCCTGGCATCACAATGTTCTACAACCCCTGTCATCAAAATGTTCCATTACACGTTTCATCAAATTGCTGCATGACCCTTTCACTAAATGCTCCCTGCCTTTCTCATCACAATGCACCACACACTTGTCATCAAAATGCTCCATGACATTTGAAATCAAAAAGCTCCTTGACCCTTGGCATCACAGTGCTCCATGTCATTGTCATCACAATGCTCCATGAAGCCTCTCATCACATTGCTCCATGCCCTTGTCATCACAAAGCTCCATGACACTTGTCATCACAATGATTGATGCACTTCTCATCACAATGCTCCATGCCCTTATCATTACAATCCTCCATGACCCATGTATCACAGTGTTCCGTGCCCTTGTCATCAGAATGCTCCATGCCCACTCTCATCACAATAATCCATGAAATATTTCAGACCAATGCTCAATGCCCTTCTCATCACAATGCTCCATTACCTCTTTCATAACAATGCTCCATGGCCTCTGCCATCCCAATGTTCCACGGGTTGTCATCACAAGGCTCCATGACACTTGTCATCACAATGCTCCAAGACCCATGTAATCACAGTGCTCCATGCCTTTTCATCACAAAGTTCCATGACGCATGTCATCAGAATGTTCCATGGAATTCTCCTCACAATGCTCCATGCCCTTGTCATCACAATGATCCAAGAACCCGTAATCACAATGCTCTATGCCCCTTTTCATCAGAATGCTCCATTAGACTTGTCATCACAAGTCTCCATGGTCATCTCATCACAATGCTCCAAGACCTTGCCATCACCATGCTCTATTCCCTTGTCATCACAATGAACCAGGCCCTTGTCATCCTAATGCTCCATGACCCCTGTATTCACAATGCGCCGTGACGCTTGTCATTACAGTGCTACATGACACCTGTCATCACAATGCTCCATGCATTTATCAGCAAAATGCTACATGACCTTGTCATTACAATGCTCTATGCTCTTGTCATCACAATACTCCATTTCCATTGTCATCACAATCCTCCATGAACCTTGGGATCACATTGCTTCATGACCTTGTCATCACAATGCTCCATGATCCTTGAAATCAAAATGATCCATGACCTCAGTCATCGCAATGATCCAAACCCTTCTGATCACAATGTTCCATAACACTTGTCATCACAACACCCCATGATGCCTGTCATCACAATACTGCATGCCCTTTTCATCACAATGCTCCATGACTTTGTCATCACAATTCTCAATACACGTGTCATCACAATGCTCACTGACACTTGTCGTCAGAATGCTTTTTGAACCCTGTCACGGAAAGCTCTATGAATTTTTCATGAAAATGACCCATGCCGTTTTCATCACAATGCTCCATGTCACTGTCATCAAAATACTCCACAAGCTTGTCATCAGAATGCTCCATGACCCTTGTCATCATAAATTTCCATGCAATTCTCAGCACAAAGCTACCTGACCCTTGTCATCACAATGCTCCATGCCACTGTCATCACAATGCTCCATTACCTTTGTCATCAGAATCCTCCATGACACTTGGCATCACAATGCTTCATGCCATTGTCATCACAATGGGCCATTATATATGTCATCACAATGCTCCCTCACACCTCTCTTCACAATACTGCATGACCTGGTCATCACAATGCTCCATGCCCTTGTCATCACAATGCACCATTCCAACTCTCATTGCAATAATCCATGAAACTTATTAGACCAATGCTCCATGTCCTTGTCATCACAATGTCCATTCCCTTGTTATTACAATGCTCCATGACCCCTGTCATCACAATGCTCCCTGATTGCAGTCATCACAATGTTTCTTGACCTTTGTCATCACAATGGTCCATGCCCACATCATCAACAGTCACTGTGACGTTTTTAACCACCATGCTCCATGAACTTTTCATCACAATGCTCTTTGACCCCTGTCATCACCATGCTCTATGCCTTTCTCAGCACAATGCTCCATGACATTTCTCATCACAATGCTCCATGCGCTTGTCAGCACAATGCTCCACGACACATGTCATCACAATGCACCATGCGCTTGTCATAACAGTGCTCCACAATCTTGTCATCACAATGCTCCATAAACCTTGTCATCACAATGCTCCATGCACTTCTCATCGAAATGCTCTCTCACCACTGATATCACAATATTACATCACTATTCGTCACAATACTCCCTCACCCCTGTCATCACAATGTTCCATGACTCCTGTCATCACAGTGCTACATGCATTATCATCACAATGTTTGATGACCACTGACATCACAATGTTACATAACCTCTGTCATCAAAATGCTCCATGACCATTTTCATCAAATTGCTCCATGACCCTGTCATCACTATGCTCCCTGCACTTCTCATCACAATGCACAAAGCCCTTGTCATCAAAATGCTCCATGACATTTGTCATCAAAAATATCGATGACGCTTGGCATCACAATGCTCCATGTCTTTGTCATCACGATGCTCCATGAATGCTCTCATCACATTGCTCCATGCCCTTGTCCTCACAAAGTTCCATGACACATGTCATCAGAATGTTCCATGGCTTTTTCATCGCAATGCTCCATGCCCTTGCCATCACAATGCTCCATTACCCCTGTCATAACAATGCTCCATGTCCCAAGCCAACACGAAGAACCATGGCCTTTTCATCACAAGGCTCCATGACCCTTCTCATCACAATGCTCCAAGAACACTGTAATCACAATTCTCTATGCCCTTGTCATCACAAAGCTCCATGACACATGTCATCAGAATGTTCCATGGCCTTCTCAGCAAAATGCTCCATGCCCTTTTCATCACAATGCTCCCAGACCCCTATAATCACAGTGCTCCATGCCCCTTTTCATATCAATGGTCCATGAACCCTGTCATCACAGTGCATCATGCCCATCATCATAATGCTTCTGGCTATTGTCAGCACAATGAAATCAAAATTCTCTATGACCTCTGTCATCACAATGCTCCATGACCCCTGTCATCACAATACTCCATGAACATTTTCAGCCCAATGCTCCATGACACTTGTCATCACAATGATCCATGCCCTTGTCATCCCAATGCTCCATGACCCCTGTATTCACAATGCTCCGTGACGGTTGTCATCACAGTGCTCCATGACACATGTCATCACAATGCTCCATGCCTTTGTCAGCAAAATGCTACATGACCTTGTCATTACAATGCTCTATGCGCTTGTCATCACAATACTCCATTTCCATTGTCATCACAATCCTCCATGAACCTTGGAATCACATTGCTTCATGCCCTTGTCATCACAATGCTCCATGCTCCTTGAAATCAAAATGATCCATGAACTCTGTCATCACAATGCTCCAAACACTTGTGATCACAATGTTCCATAACACTTGTCATCACAACGCTCCATGATGCCTTTCATCACAATACTCCATGCCCTTTTCATCACAATGCTCCATGACCTTTGTCATCACAATTCTCAATACACTTCTCATCACAATGCTCCCTAACACTTGTCGTCAGAATGCTCCATGAACCCTGTCACGAAAAGGCTCCATGCCTTTTTCATCACAAAGCCCCATGCAATTTTCATCACAATGCTCCATGCCATTGTCATCAAAATACGCCACAAGCTTGTCATCAGAATGCTCCATGACTCTTGTCATCACAATTTTCCATGCACTTGTCAGCACAATGCTCCCTGACCCATGTCATCACAATGCTCCAAGCCATTGTCATCACAATGCTCCATTACATTTGTCTTCATAATCCTCCATGACACTTGGCATCACAATGCTCCATGTCACTGTTATCACAATGGGCCACTACGTATGTCATCACAATGCGCCCTGACAACTCTCTTCACAATACTGCATGACCTGGTCATCACAAAGCTCCATGCCCTTGTCATCACAAATCGCAATTCCAACTCTCATCGCAATAATCCATGAAACTTATTAGACCAATGCTCCATGACCTTGTCATCACAATGCTCCATGCCATTGTTATCACAATGCTCCATGACCCCTGTCATCACAACGTTCCGTGACTCCAGTCATCACAATGCTTCATGACCTTTGTCATCACAATGGCCCATGCCCTCATCATCAACAGTCTCTATGACATTTTTAACCACAATGCTCCATGAACTTTTCATCACAATGCTCTTTGACCCTTGTCATCGCAATGCTCTATGCCTTTCTCAGCACAATGCTCCATGACCCTTGTCAGCACAATGCTCCCTAACCCTTGTCATCACAAAGCTCCAAGCCATTGTCATCAGAATGCTCCATTTCCTTTGTCATCAAAATCCTCCATGACACTTGGCATCACAATGCTCCATGCCATTGTCATCACAATGGGCCATTACATATGTCATCACGATGCTCCCTGACACCTCTCTTCACAATACTGCAAGACCTGTTCATCACAATGCTCCATGCCCTTGTCATGACAATGCTCCAAGACCCCTGTAATCATAATGCTCCATGCTCCTTTTCATTTCAATGCTCCATGAAGCCTGTCATCAATATGCAACATGCCCATCATCATAATGCTTTAAGCTACTGTCATCACAATGAAATCAAAATTATCCATGACCACTGTCATCATAATGCTCCAAACCCTTGTGATCACAATGTTCCATAACACTTATCATCACAACACCCTATGACACACATCATCACAATTATCCATGGTCTTCTCATCACAATGCTCCATAACTTTTGTCATCACAATTCTCAATACACTTGTCATCAAAATGCTCCGTGACACTTGTCATCAGTATGCTCCTTGAAACCTGTCATGACAAGGCTCCATGCTGTTTGATCACAATGATCCATGCCCTTTTCATCACAATGCTCCAAGACCCCTGTAATCACAGTGCTCCATGCCCTTGTCATCACAAGCTCCATGACACATGTCATCAGAATGCTCCATGGCCTTCTCCTCACAATGCTCCATGCCCTTGTCATCACAATGCTCCAAGACCCATGTAATCACAATGCTCCATGCCCCTTTTCATCAGAATGCTCCATGAGACTTGTCATCACAAGTCTCCATGTTCTTATCATCACAATGCTCCAGGACTTTGGCATCACCATGCTCCATTCCCTTGTCATCACAATGCTCCATGACCCCTGTCATCACAATAATCCATGAATATTTTCAGCCCAATACTCCATGAAATTCTCATCACAATGCTCCATGACAAATATCATCAAAATGCTCCATGACCACTGTCATCACAACACTCCATGACACCTGACAACACAATGATCCGGGACTCTTGTCATCACAATGCTCCATTCCCTACTCATCACAATGCTCCATGACACCTGTCATCACAATACTCCATGAATATTTTCAGCCCAATGTTCCATGACTCTTGTCATCACAATCATCCATGACCTTGTCATCCCAATGCTCCATGACCCCTGTATTCACAATGCTCCGTGACGCTTGTAATCACAGTTCTCCATGACACCAGTCATCACAATGCTCCATGACCTTTGTCATCACAATGCTCTATGCCCTCATCATCAACAGTCTCTGTGACCTTTTTAAGCACAATGCTCCATGAACATTTCATCACAATGCTCTTTGACACTTGTCATCCCAGTGGTCTATGCCTTTCTCAGCACAATGCTCCATGCCCTTGTCATCACATTGCTCCTTGACCCCTGTCATCAAAATGCTCCGTGACTCCAATCATCACAATTCTTCATAACATTTGTCATCACAATGGTCAATGCTCGCGTCATCAATAGGCTCTGTTACCTTTGTAACCACAATGTTCCAGGAACTTTTCATCACAATGCATCGAGACCCTTGTCATCACAATGCTCCATGCCTTTGTCAGAAAAATGCTCCATGACACTTGTCATCACAATGTGCCACACGCTTTTCATCCCAACGGTCCACAAATTTGTCAGCGCAATGCTCCAAAAAACTTCTAATCACAATGCTCCATGCCCTTCTCATCACAATGTTCCATTACACCAGTCATAACAATGCTCCATGACCCTTGTCATCACAATGCTCCTAAACCCCTGTAATCACAATGCTCCATGCCCTTGTCATCACAAATCTCCATGACACATGTCATCAGAATGTTCCATGGTCTTCTCCTCAAAATGCTCCATGCCCTTGTCATCACAATGCTCCCAAACCACTGTAACCACAATGCTCCATGCCCCTTTTCAACTCAATGGTCCATGAAACCTGTCATCACAATGCATCATGCCCATCATCATAATGCTTCCAGCTATTGTCAGCACAATGAAACCAAAATTCTACATGACCTCTGTCATCATAATTCTCCATGACCCCTGTCATCACAATACTCCATGAACATTTCCAGACCACTGCTCCATGACCCTTGTCATCCCAATGATCCATGACCCCTGTATTCACAATGCTTCGTGACGCTTGTCATCACAGTGCTTCATGACACCAGTCATCACAATGCTCCATGCCTCTGTCAGCAAAATGCTACATGACCTTGTCATTACAATGCTCTATGCGCTTGTCATCACAATACTCCTTTACCATTCTCATCACAATCCTCCATGAACCTTTTGATCACATTGCTTCATGCCCTTGTCATCAGAGTGCTCCATGCTCCTTGAAATCAAAATGATGCATGAGCTTTGTCATCACAATGCTCCAAAACATTGTGATCACAATGTTCCATAACACTTGTAATCACAACGCTCCATGATGACTGTCATCACAATACTCCATGCCATTTTCATCCCAATGCTCCATGATCATTGTCATCACAATGCTCCAAAACTCCTGTAATCACAATGCTCCATGCCCTTGTCATCACAAATCTCCATGACACATGTCATCAGAATGTTCCATGGTCTTCTCCTCAAAATGCTCCATGCCCTTGTCATCACAATGCTCCCAAATCCCTGTAATCAAAATGCTCCATGCCCCTTTTCAACTCAATGGTCCATGAAACCTGTCATCACAATGCATCATGCCCATCATCATAATGCTTCCAGCTATTGTCAGCACAATGAAATCAAAATTCTCCATGACCTCTGTCATCATAATGCTCCATGACCTCTGTCATCACAGTACTCCATGAACATTTTCAGACCACTGTTCCATGACACTTGTCATCACAATGATCCATGCCCTTGTCATCCCAATGCTCCATGACCCCTGTATTCACAATGTTCCGTGACGCTTGTCATCACAGTGCTCCATGACACCAGTCATCACAATTCTCCATGCCTTTGTCAGCAAAATGCTACATGACCTTGTCATTAAAATGCTCTATGGACTTGTCATCACAATACTCCTTTACCATTGTCATCACAATCCTCCATGAAACTTGGGATCCCATTGCTTCATGCCCTTGTCATCAGAGTGCTCCATGCTCCTTGAAATCAAAATGATGCATGAGCATTGTCATCACAATGCTCCAAACCCTTGTGATCACAATGTTCCATAACACTTTTAATCACAACGCTCCATGATGACTGTCATCACAATACTCCATGCCATTTTCATCACAATGCTCCATGACCTTTGTAATCACAATTCTCAATACACTTCTCATCACAATGCTCCCTGACACTTGTCGTCAGAATGTTCCTTGAACCCTGTCACGAAAAGGCTCCATGCCTTTTTCATCACAAAGCCCCTTGCCGTTTTCATCAAAATGCTCCATGCCATTGTCATCAAAATACTCTACAAGCTTGTCATCAGAATGCTCCATGACCGTTGTCATCACAATTCTCCATGCACTTGTCAGCACAATGCTCCCTGACCCTTGTCATCACAAAGCTCCAAGCCATTGTCATCACAATGCTCCATTTCCTTTGTCATCAAAATCCTCCATGACACTTGGCATCACAATGCTCCATGCCATTGTCATCACAATGGGCCATTACATATGTCATCACGATGCTCCCTGACACCTGTCTTCACAATACTGCAAGACCTGTTCATCGCAATGCTCCATGCCCTTGTCATCACAATATGCCATTCCAACTGTCATCGCAATAATCCATGAAACTTATTAGACCATTGCTCCATGCCCTTGTCATCACAATGCTCCATGCCCTTGTTATCACAGTGCTCCATTACCCCTGTCATCACAATGCTCCATGAACTTTGTTATCATAATGGTCCATGCCCTCATCATCAACAGTCTCTGTGACCTTTTTAACCACAATGCTCCATGAACATTTCATCACAATGCTCTTTGCCCATTGTCATCGCAATGCTCTATGCCTTTCTCAGCACAATGCTCCATGCCCTTGTCATCACAGTGCTCTATGACCCCTGTCATCACAGTGCTCTTTGACTCCAGTCATCACAATTCTTCATAACATTTGTCATCACAGTGCTCGATGCCCGCATCATCACAGGGCTCTGTTACAGTGGTAACCACAATGCTCCATGAACTTTTCATCACAATGCTCCGTGACCCTTGTCATCACAATGCTCCATGCATTTGTCAGAAAAATGCACCATGTTCCTTATCATCAAAACGTGCCACGCGCTTTTCACACCAACGGTCCAGAAATTTGTCATGGCAATGCTCCATAAACTTTGTAGTCACAATGTTCCATGCCCTTCTCATCACAATGCTCCATTACACCTGTCATAACAATGCTCCATGATCCCTGCCATCACAATGTTCCACGGCTTTGCCATCACAAGGCACCATGGCCCTTGTCATCACAATGTTCCAAAACACCTGTAATCACAATGCTCCAAGCCCTTGTCATCACAAAGCTCCATGACACATGTCATCAGAATGTTCCATGGCCTTCTCATCAAAATGCTCCATGCCCTTGTCATCACAATGCTCCCAGACACCTGTAATCACAATGCTCCATGCCCTTGTCATCACAATGCTCCCAGACCCCTGTAATCACAATGCTCCATGCCCCTTTTCATCTCAATGCTCCATGAAACCTGTCATCACAATGCACCATGCCCATCATGATAATGCTTCCGGCTATTGTCAGCACAATGAAATCAAAATTCTCCATGACCTCTGTCATCACAATGCTCCATGACCCCTGTCATCACAATGATCCATGCTCTTATCATCCCAATGCTCCATGACCCCTGTATTCACAATGCTCCGTGACGCTTGTCATCACAGTGCTCCATGACACCTGTCATTACAATGTTCCATGCCTTTGTCAGCAAAATGCTACATGACCTTGTCATTACAATGCTCTATGCGCTTGTCAACACAATACTCCATTACCATTGTCATTACAATCCTCCATGAACCTTGGGATCACATTGCTTCATGACCTTGTCATCACAATGCTCCATGATCCTTGAAATCAAAATGATCCATGACCTCAGTCATCGCAATGATCCAAACCCTTCTGATCACAATGTTCCATAACACTTGTCATCACAACACCCCATGATGCCTGTCATCACAATACTGCATGCCCTTTTCATCACAATGCTCCATGACTTTGTCATCACAATTCTCAATACACGTGTCATCACAATGCTCACTGACACTTGTCGTCAGAATGCTTTTTGAACCCTGTCACGGAAGGCTCTATGAATTTTTCATGAAAATGACCCATGCCGTTTTCATCACAATGCTCCATGTCACTGTCATCAAAATACTCCACAAGCTTGTCATCAGAATGCTCCATGACCCTTGTCATCATAAATTTCCATGCAATTCTCAGCACAAAGCTACCTGACCCTTGTCATCACAATGCTCCATGCCACTGTCATCACAATGCTCCATTACCTTTGTCATCAGAATCCTCCATGACACTTGGCATCACAATGCTTCATGCCATTGTCATCACAATGGGCCATTATATATGTCATCACAATGCTCCCTCACACCTCTCTTCACAATACTGCATGACCTGGTCATCACAATGCTCCATGCCCTTGTCATCACAATGCACCATTCCAACTCTCATTGCAATAATCCATGAAACTTATTAGACCAATGCTCCATGTCCTTGTCATCACAATGTCCATTCCCTTGTTATTACAATGCTCCATGACCCCTGTCATCACAATGCTCCCTGATTGCAGTCATCACAATGCTTCTTGACCTTTGTCATCACAATGGTCCATGCCCACATCATCAACAGTCACTGTGACGTTTTTAACCACCATGCTCCATGAACTTTTCATCACAATGCTCTTTGACCCCTGTCATCACCATGCTCTATGCCTTTCTCAGCACAATGCTCCATGACATTTCTCATCACAATGCTCCATGCGCTTGTCAGCACAATGCTCCACGACACATGTCATCACAATGCACCATGCGCTTGTCATAACAGTGCTCCACAATCTTGTCATCACAATGCTCCATAAACCTTGTCATCACAATGCTCCATGCACTTCTCATCGAAATGCTCTCTCACCACTGATATCACAATATTACATCACTATTCGTCACAATACTCCCTCACCCCTGTCATCACAATGTTCCATGACTCCTGTCATCACAGTGCTACATGCATTATCATCACAATGTTTGATGACCACTGACATCACAATGTTACATAACCTCTGTCATCAAAATGCTCCATGACCATTTTCATCAAAATGCTCCATGACCCCTGACATCACAGTGTTCCATAACACCTGTCATCAATGTGTTCCATGACTCTTTTCATCAAATTGCTCCATGACCCTGTCATCACTATGCTCCCTGCACTTCTCATCACAATGCACAACGCCCTTGTCATCAAAATGCTCCATGACATTTGTCATCAAAAATATCGATGACGCTTGGCATCACAATGCTCCATGTCTTTGTCATCACGATGCTCCATGAATGCTCTCATCACATTGCTCCATGCCCTTGTCCTCACAAAGTTCCATGACACATGTCATCAGAATGTTCCATGGCTTTTTCATCGCAATGCTCCATGCCCTTGCCATCACAATGCTCCATTACCCCTGTCATAACAATGCTCCATGTCCCAAGCCAACACGAAGAACCATGGCCTTTTCATCACAAGGCTCCATGACCCTTCTCATCACAATGCTCCAAGAACACTGTAATCACAATTCTCTATGCCCTTGTCATCACAAAGCTCCATGACACATGTCATCAGAATGTTCCATGGCCTTCTCAGCAAAATGCTCCATGCCCTTTTCATCACAATGCTCCCAGACCCCTATAATCACAGTGCTCCATGCCCCTTTTCATATCAATGGTCCATGAACCCTGTCATCACAGTGCATCATGCCCATCATCATAATGCTTCTGGCTATTGTCAGCACAATGAAATCAAAATTCTCTATGACCTCTGTCATCACAATGCTCCATGACCCCTGTCATCACAATACTCCATGAACATTTTCAGCCCAATGCTCCATGACACTTGTCATCACAATGATCCATGCCCTTGTCATCCCAATGCTCCATGACCCCTGTATTCACAATGCTCCGTGACGGTTGTCATCACAGTGCTCCATGACACATGTCATCACAATGCTCCATGCCTTTGTCAGCAAAATGCTACATGACCTTGTCATTACAATGCTCTATGCGCTTGTCATCACAATACTCCATTTCCATTGTCATCACAATCCTCCATGAACCTTGGAATCACATTGCTTCATGCCCTTGTCATCACAATGCTCCATGCTCCTTGAAATCAAAATGATCCATGAACTCTGTCATCACAATGCTCCAAACACTTGTGATCACAATGTTCCATAACACTTGTCATCACAACGCTCCATGATGCCTTTCATCACAATACTCCATGCCCTTTTCATCACAATGCTCCATGACCTTTGTCATCACAATTCTCAATACACTTCTCATCACAATGCTCCCTAACACTTGTCGTCAGAATGCTCCATGAACCCTGTCACGAAAAGGCTCCATGCCTTTTTCATCACAAAGCCCCATGCAATTTTCATCACAATGCTCCATGCCATTGTCATCAAAATACGCCACAAGCTTGTCATCAGAATGCTCCATGACTCTTGTCATCACAATTTTCCATGCACTTGTCAGCACAATGCTCCCTGACCCATGTCATCACAATGCTCCAAGCCATTGTCATCACAATGCTCCATTACATTTGTCTTCATAATCCTCCATGACACTTGGCATCACAATGCTCCATGTCACTGTTATCACAATGGGCCACTACGTATGTCATCACAATGCGCCCTGACAACTCTCTTCACAATACTGCATGACCTGGTCATCACAAAGCTCCATGCCCTTGTCATCACAAATCGCAATTCCAACTCTCATCGCAATAATCCATGAAACTTATTAGACCAATGCTCCATGACCTTGTCATCACAATGCTCCATGCCATTGTTATCACAATGCTCCATGACCCCTGTCATCACAACGTTCCGTGACTCCAGTCATCACAATGCTTCATGACCTTTGTCATCACAATGGCCCATGCCCTCATCATCAACAGTCTCTATGACATTTTTAACCACAATGCTCCATGAACTTTTCATCACAATGCTCTTTGACCCTTGTCATCGCAATGCTCTATGCCTTTCTCAGCACAATGCTCCATGACCCTTGTCAGCACAATGCTCCCTGACCCTTGTCATCACAAAGCTCCAAGCCATTGTCATCACAATGCTCCATTTCCTTTGTCATCAAAATCCTCCATGACACTTGGCATCACAATGCTCCATGCCATTGTCATCACAATGGGCCATTACATATATCATTACGATGCTCCCTGACACCTGTCTTCACAATACTGCAAGACCTGTTCATCACAATGCTCCATGCCCTTGTCATGACAATGCTCCAAGACCCCTGTAATCACAATGCTCCATGCTCCTTTTCATTTCAATGCTCCATGAAGCCTGTCATCAATATGCAACATGCCCATCATCATAATGCTTTAAGCTATTGTCATCACAATGAAATCAAAATTATCCATGACCACTGTCATCATAATGCTCCAAACCCTTGTGATCACAATGTTCCATAACACTTATCATCACAACACCCTATGACGCACATCATCACAATTATCCATGGTCTTCTCATCACAATGTTCCATAACTTTTGTCATCACAATTCTCAATACACTTGTCATCAAAATGCTCCGTGACACTTGTCGTCAGTATGCTCCTTGAAACCTGTCATGACAAGGCTCCATGCCGTTTGATCACAATGATCCATGCCCTTTTCATCACAATGCTCCAAGACCCCTGTAATCACAGTGCTCCATGCCCTTGTCATCACAAGCTCCATGACACATGTCATCAGAATGCTCCATGGCCTTCTCCTCACAATGCTCCATGCCCTTGTCATCACAATGCTCCAAGACCCATGTAATCACAATGCTCCATGCCCCTTTTCATCAGAATGCTCCATGAGACTTGTCATCACAAGTCTCCATGGTCTTATCATCACAATGCTCCAGGACCTTGGCATCACCATGCTCCATTCCCTTGTCATCACAATGCTCCATGACCCCTGTCATCACAATAATCCATGAATATTTTCAGCCCAATACTCCATGAAATTCTCATCACAATGCTCCATGACAAATATCATCAAAATGCTCCATGACCACTGTCATCACAACACTCCATGACACCTGACAACACAATGATCCGGGACTCTTGTCATCACAATGCTCCATTCCCTACTCATCACAATGCTCCATGACACCTGTCATCACAATACTCCATGAATATTTTCAGCCCAATGTTCCATGACTCTTGTCATCACAATCATCCATGACCTTGTCATCCCAATGCTCCATGACCCCTGTATTCACAATGCTCCGTGACGCTTGTAATCACAGTTCTCCATGACACCAGTCATCACAATGCTCCATGACCTTTGTCATCACAATGCTCTATGCCCTCATCATCAACAGTCTCTGTGACCTTTTTAAGCACAATGCTCCATGAACATTTCATCACAATGCTCTTTGACACTTGTCATCCCAGTGGTCTATGCCTTTCTCAGCACAATGCTCCATGCCCTTGTCATCACATTGCTCCTTGACCCCTGTCATCAAAATGCTCCGTGACTCCAATCATCACAATTCTTCATAACATTTGTCATCACAATGGTCAATGCTCGCGTCATCAATAGGCTCTGTTACCTTTGTAACCACAATGTTCCAGGAACTTTTCATCACAATGCATCGAGACCCTTGTCATCACAATGCTCCATGCCTTTGTCAGAAAAATGCTCCATGACACTTGTCATCACAATGTGCCACACGCTTTTCATCCCAACGGTCCACAAATTTGTCAGCGCAATGCTCCAAAAAACTTCTAATCACAATGCTCCATGCCCTTCTCATCACAATGTTCCATTACACCAGTCATAACAATGCTCCATGACCCTTGTCATCACAATGCTCCTAAACCCCTGTAATCACAATGCTCCATGCCCTTGTCATCACAAATCTCCATGACACATGTCATCAGAATGTTCCATGGTCTTCTCCTCAAAATGCTCCATGCCCTTGTCATCACAATGCTCCCAAACCACTGTAACCACAATGCTCCATGCCCCTTTTCAACTCAATGGTCCATGAAACCTGTCATCACAATGCATCATGCCCATCATCATAATGCTTCCAGCTATTGTCAGCACAATGAAACCAAAATTCTACATGACCTCTGTCATCATAATTCTCCATGACCCCTGTCATCACAATACTCCATGAACATTTCCAGACCACTGCTCCATGACCCTTGTCATCCCAATGATCCATGACCCCTGTATTCACAATGCTTCGTGACGCTTGTCATCACAGTGCTCCATGACACCAGTCATCACAATGCTCCATGCCTCTGTCAGCAAAATGCTACATGACCTTGTCATTACAATGCTCTATGCGCTTGTCATCACAATACTCCTTTACCATTCTCATCACAATCCTCCATGAACCTTTTGATCACATTGCTTCATGCCCTTGTCATCAGAGTGCTCCATGCTCCTTGAAATCAAAATGATGCATGAGCTTTGTCATCACAATGCTCCAAAACATTGTGATCACAATGTTCCATAACACTTGTAATCACAACGCTCCATGATGACTGTCATCACAATACTCCATGCCATTTTCATCACAATGCTCCATGATCATTGTCATCACAATGCTCCAAAACTCCTGTAATCACAATGCTCCATGCCCTTGTCATCACAAATCTCCATGACACATGTCATCAGAATGTTCCATGGTCTTCTCCTCAAAATGCTCCATGCCCTTGTCATCACAATGCTCCCAAATCCCTGTAATCAAAATGCTCCATGCCCCTTTTCAACTCAATGGTCCATGAAACCTGTCATCACAATGCATCATGCCCATCATCATAATGCTTCCAGCTATTGTCAGCACAATGAAATCAAAATTCTCCATGACCTCTGTCATCATAATGCTCCATGAGCTCTGTCATCACAGTACTCCATGAACATTTTCAGACCACTGTTCCATGACACTTGTCATCACAATGATCCATGCCCTTGTCATCCCAATGCTCCATGACCCCTGTATTCACAATGTTCCGTGACGCTTGTCATCACAGTGCTCCATGACACCAGTCATCACAATTCTCCATGCCTTTGTCAGCAAAATGCTACATGACCTTGTCATTAAAATGCTCTATGGACTTGTCATCACAATACTCCTTTACCATTGTCATCACAATCCTCCATGAAACTTGGGATCCCATTGCTTCATGCCCTTGTCATCAGAGTGCTCCATGCTCCTTGAAATCAAAATGATGCATGAGCATTGTCATCACAATGCTCCAAACCCTTGTGATCACAATGTTCCATAACACTTTTAATCACAACGCTCCATGATGACTGTCATCACAATACTCCATGCCATTTTCATCACAATGCTCCATGACCTTTGTAATCACAATTCTCAATACACTTCTCATCACAATGCTCCCTGACACTTGTCGTCAGAATGTTCCTTGAACCCTGTCACGAAAAGGCTCCATGCCTTTTTCATCACAAAGCCCCTTGCCGTTTTCATCAAAATGCTCCATGCCATTGTCATCAAAATACTCTACAAGCTTGTCATCAGAATGCTCCATGACCGTTGTCATCACAATTCTCCATGCACTTGTCAGCACAATGCTCCCTGACCCTTGTCATCACAAAGCTCCAAGCCATTGTCATCACAATGCTCCATTTCCTTTGTCATCAAAATCCTCCATGACACTTGGCATCACAATGCTCCATGCCATTGTCATCACAATGGGCCATTACATATGTCATCACGATGCTCCCTGACACCTGTCTTCACAATACTGCAAGACCTGTTCATCGCAATGCTCCATGCCCTTGTCATCACAATATGCCATTCCAACTGTCATCGCAATAATCCATGAAACTTATTAGACCATTGCTCCATGCCCTTGTCATCACAATGCTCCATGCCCTTGTTATCACAGTGCTCCATTACCCCTGTCATCACAATGCTCCATGAACTTTGTTATCATAATGGTCCATGCCCTCATCATCAACAGTCTCTGTGACCTTTTTAACCACAATGCTCCATGAACATTTCATCACAATGCTCTTTGCCCATTGTCATCGCAATGCTCTATGCCTTTCTCAGCACAATGCTCCATGCCCTTGTCATCACAGTGCTCTATGACCCCTGTCATCACAGTGCTCTTTGACTCCAGTCATCACAATTCTTCATAACATTTGTCATCACAGTGCTCGATGCCCGCATCATCACAGGGCTCTGTTACAGTGGTAACCACAATGCTCCATGAACTTTTCATCACAATGCTCCGTGACCCTTGTCATCACAATGCTCCATGCATTTGTCAGAAAAATGCACCATGTTCCTTATCATCAAAACGTGCCACGCGCTTTTCACACCAACGGTCCAGAAATTTGTCATGGCAATGCTCCATAAACTTTGTAGTCACAATGTTACATGCCCTTCTCATCACAATGCTCCATTACACCTGTCATAACAATGCTCCATGATCCCTGCCATCACAATGTTCCACGGCTTTGCCATCACAAGGCACCATGGCCCTTGTCATCACAATGTTCCAAAACACCTGTAATCACAATGCTCCAAGCCCTTGTCATCACAAAGCTCCATGACACATGTCATCAGAATGTTCCATGGCTTCTCATCAAAATGCTCCATGCCCTTGTCATCACAATGCTCCCAGACACCTGTAATCACAATGCTCCATGCCCTTGTCATCACAATGCTCCCAGACCCCTGTAATCACAATGCTCCATGCCCCTTTTCATCTCAATGCTCCATGAAACCTGTCATCACAATGCACCATGCCCATCATGATAATGCTTCCGGCTATTGTCAGCACAATGAAATCAAAATTCTCCATGACCTCTGTCATCACAATGCTCCATGACCCCTGTCATCACAATGATCCATGCTCTTATCATCCCAATGCTCCATGACCCCTGTATTCACAATGCTCCGTGACGCTTGTCATCACAGTGCTCCATGACACCTGTCATTACAATGTTCCATGCCTTTGTCAGCAAAATGCTACATGACCTTGTCATTACAATGCTCTATGCGCTTGTCAACACAATACTCCATTACCATTGTCATTACAATCCTCCATGAACCTTGGGATCACATTGCTTCATGACCTTGTCATCACAATGCTCCATGATCCTTGAAATCAAAATGATCCATGACCTCAGTCATCGCAATGATCCAAACCCTTCTGATCACAATGTTCCATAACACTTGTCATCACAACACCCCATGATGCCTGTCATCACAATACTGCATGCCCTTTTCATCACAATGCTCCATGACTTTGTCATCACAATTCTCAATACACGTGTCATCACAATGCTCACTGACACTTGTCGTCAGAATGCTTTTTGAACCCTGTCACGGAAGGCTCTATGAATTTTTCATGAAAATGACCCATGCCGTTTTCATCACAATGCTCCATGTCACTGTCATCAAAATACTCCACAAGCTTGTCATCAGAATGCTCCATGACCCTTGTCATCATAAATTTCCATGCAATTCTCAGCACAAAGCTACCTGACCCTTGTCATCACAATGCTCCATGCCACTGTCATCACAATGCTCCATTACCTTTGTCATCAGAATCCTCCATGACACTTGGCATCACAATGCTTCATGCCATTGTCATCACAATGGGCCATTATATATGTCATCACAATGCTCCCTCACACCTCTCTTCACAATACTGCATGACCTGGTCATCACAATGCTCCATGCCCTTGTCATCACAATGCACCATTCCAACTCTCATTGCAATAATCCATGAAACTTATTAGACCAATGCTCCATGTCCTTGTCATCACAATGTCCATTCCCTTGTTATTACAATGCTCCATGACCCCTGTCATCACAATGCTCCCTGATTGCAGTCATCACAATGCTTCTTGACCTTTGTCATCACAATGGTCCATGCCCACATCATCAACAGTCACTGTGACGTTTTTAACCACCATGCTCCATGAACTTTTCATCACAATGCTCTTTGACCCCTGTCATCACCATGCTCTATGCCTTTCTCAGCACAATGCTCCATGACATTTCTCATCACAATGCTCCATGCGCTTGTCAGCACAATGCTCCACGACACATGTCATCACAATGCACCATGCGCTTGTCATAACAGTGCTCCACAATCTTGTCATCACAATGCTCCATAAACCTTGTCATCACAATGCTCCATGCACTTCTCATCGAAATGCTCTCTCACCACTGATATCACAATATTACATCACTATTCGTCACAATACTCCCTCACCCCTGTCATCACAATGTTCCATGACTCCTGTCATCACAGTGCTACATGCATTATCATCACAATGTTTGATGACCACTGACATCACAATGTTACATAACCTCTGTCATCAAAATGCTCCATGACCATTTTCATCAAAATGCTCCATGACCCCTGACATCACAGTGTTCCATAACACCTGTCATCAATGTGTTCCATGACTCTTTTCATCAAATTGCTCCATGACCCTGTCATCACTATGCTCCCTGCACTTCTCATCACAATGCACAACGCCCTTGTCATCAAAATGCTCCATGACATTTGTCATCAAAAATATCGATGACGCTTGGCATCACAATGCTCCATGTCTTTGTCATCACGATGCTCCATGAATGCTCTCATCACATTGCTCCATGCCCTTGTCCTCACAAAGTTCCATGACACATGTCATCAGAATGTTCCATGGCTTTTTCATCGCAATGCTCCATGCCCTTGCCATCACAATGCTCCATTACCCCTGTCATAACAATGCTCCATGTCCCAAGCCAACACGAAGAACCATGGCCTTTTCATCACAAGGCTCCATGACCCTTCTCATCACAATGCTCCAAGAACACTGTAATCACAATTCTCTATGCCCTTGTCATCACAAAGCTCCATGACACATGTCATCAGAATGTTCCATGGCCTTCTCAGCAAAATGCTCCATGCCCTTTTCATCACAATGCTCCCAGACCCCTATAATCACAGTGCTCCATGCCCCTTTTCATATCAATGGTCCATGAACCCTGTCATCACAGTGCATCATGCCCATCATCATAATGCTTCTGGCTATTGTCAGCACAATGAAATCAAAATTCTCTATGACCTCTGTCATCACAATGCTCCATGACCCCTGTCATCACAATACTCCATGAACATTTTCAGCCCAATGCTCCATGACACTTGTCATCACAATGATCCATGCCCTTGTCATCCCAATGCTCCATGACCCCTGTATTCACAATGCTCCGTGACGGTTGTCATCACAGTGCTCCATGACACATGTCATCACAATGCTCCATGCCTTTGTCAGCAAAATGCTACATGACCTTGTCATTACAATGCTCTATGCGCTTGTCATCACAATACTCCATTTCCATTGTCATCACAATCCTCCATGAACCTTGGAATCACATTGCTTCATGCCCTTGTCATCACAATGCTCCATGCTCCTTGAAATCAAAATGATCCATGAACTCTGTCATCACAATGCTCCAAACACTTGTGATCACAATGTTCCATAACACTTGTCATCACAACGCTCCATGATGCCTTTCATCACAATACTCCATGCCCTTTTCATCACAATGCTCCATGACCTTTGTCATCACAATTCTCAATACACTTCTCATCACAATGCTCCCTAACACTTGTCGTCAGAATGCTCCATGAACCCTGTCACGAAAAGGCTCCATGCCTTTTTCATCACAAAGCCCCATGCAATTTTCATCACAATGCTCCATGCCATTGTCATCAAAATACGCCACAAGCTTGTCATCAGAATGCTCCATGACTCTTGTCATCACAATTTTCCATGCACTTGTCAGCACAATGCTCCCTGACCCATGTCATCACAATGCTCCAAGCCATTGTCATCACAATGCTCCATTACATTTGTCTTCATAATCCTCCATGACACTTGGCATCACAATGCTCCATGTCACTGTTATCACAATGGGCCACTACGTATGTCATCACAATGCGCCCTGACAACTCTCTTCACAATACTGCATGACCTGGTCATCACAAAGCTCCATGCCCTTGTCATCACAAATCGCAATTCCAACTCTCATCGCAATAATCCATGAAACTTATTAGACCAATGCTCCATGACCTTGTCATCACAATGCTCCATGCCATTGTTATCACAATGCTCCATGACCCCTGTCATCACAACGTTCCGTGACTCCAGTCATCACAATGCTTCATGACCTTTGTCATCACAATGGCCCATGCCCTCATCATCAACAGTCTCTATGACATTTTTAACCACAATGCTCCATGAACTTTTCATCACAATGCTCTTTGACCCTTGTCATCGCAATGCTCTATGCCTTTCTCAGCACAATGCTCCATGACCCTTGTCAGCACAATGCTCCCTGACCCTTGTCATCACAAAGCTCCAAGCCATTGTCATCACAATGCTCCATTTCCTTTGTCATCAAAATCCTCCATGACACTTGGCATCACAATGCTCCATGCCATTGTCATCACAATGGGCCATTACATATATCATTACGATGCTCCCTGACACCTGTCTTCACAATACTGCAAGACCTGTTCATCACAATGCTCCATGCCCTTGTCATGACAATGCTCCAAGACCCCTGTAATCACAATGCTCCATGCTCCTTTTCATTTCAATGCTCCATGAAGCCTGTCATCAATATGCAACATGCCCATCATCATAATGCTTTAAGCTATTGTCATCACAATGAAATCAAAATTATCCATGACCACTGTCATCATAATGCTCCAAACCCTTGTGATCACAATGTTCCATAACACTTATCATCACAACACCCTATGACGCACATCATCACAATTATCCATGGTCTTCTCATCACAATGTTCCATAACTTTTGTCATCACAATTCTCAATACACTTGTCATCAAAATGCTCCGTGACACTTGTCGTCAGTATGCTCCTTGAAACCTGTCATGACAAGGCTCCATGCCGTTTGATCACAATGATCCATGCCCTTTTCATCACAATGCTCCAAGACCCCTGTAATCACAGTGCTCCATGCCCTTGTCATCACAAGCTCCATGACACATGTCATCAGAATGCTCCATGGCCTTCTCCTCACAATGCTCCATGCCCTTGTCATCACAATGCTCCAAGACCCATGTAATCACAATGCTCCATGCCCCTTTTCATCAGAATGCTCCATGAGACTTGTCATCACAAGTCTCCATGGTCTTATCATCACAATGCTCCAGGACCTTGGCATCACCATGCTCCATTCCCTTGTCATCACAATGCTCCATGACCCCTGTCATCACAATAATCCATGAATATTTTCAGCCCAATACTCCATGAAATTCTCATCACAATGCTCCATGACAAATATCATCAAAATGCTCCATGACCACTGTCATCACAACACTCCATGACACCTGACAACACAATGATCCGGGACTCTTGTCATCACAATGCTCCATTCCCTACTCATCACAATGCTCCATGACACCTGTCATCACAATACTCCATGAATATTTTCAGCCCAATGTTCCATGACTCTTGTCATCACAATCATCCATGACCTTGTCATCCCAATGCTCCATGACCCCTGTATTCACAATGCTCCGTGACGCTTGTAATCACAGTTCTCCATGACACCAGTCATCACAATGCTCCATGACCTTTGTCATCACAATGCTCTATGCCCTCATCATCAACAGTCTCTGTGACCTTTTTAAGCACAATGCTCCATGAACATTTCATCACAATGCTCTTTGACACTTGTCATCCCAGTGGTCTATGCCTTTCTCAGCACAATGCTCCATGCCCTTGTCATCACATTGCTCCTTGACCCCTGTCATCAAAATGCTCCGTGACTCCAATCATCACAATTCTTCATAACATTTGTCATCACAATGGTCAATGCTCGCGTCATCAATAGGCTCTGTTACCTTTGTAACCACAATGTTCCAGGAACTTTTCATCACAATGCATCGAGACCCTTGTCATCACAATGCTCCATGCCTTTGTCAGAAAAATGCTCCATGACACTTGTCATCACAATGTGCCACACGCTTTTCATCCCAACGGTCCACAAATTTGTCAGCGCAATGCTCCAAAAAACTTCTAATCACAATGCTCCATGCCCTTCTCATCACAATGTTCCATTACACCAGTCATAACAATGCTCCATGACCCTTGTCATCACAATGCTCCTAAACCCCTGTAATCACAATGCTCCATGCCCTTGTCATCACAAATCTCCATGACACATGTCATCAGAATGTTCCATGGTCTTCTCCTCAAAATGCTCCATGCCCTTGTCATCACAATGCTCCCAAACCACTGTAACCACAATGCTCCATGCACCTTTTCAACTCAATGGTCCATGAAACCTGTCATCACAATGCATCATGCCCATCATCATAATGCTTCCAGCTATTGTCAGCACAATGAAACCAAAATTCTACATGACCTCTGTCATCATAATTCTCCATGACCCCTGTCATCACAATACTCCATGAACATTTCCAGACCACTGCTCCATGACCCTTGTCATCCCAATGATCCATGACCCCTGTATTCACAATGCTTCGTGACGCTTGTCATCACAGTGCTCCATGACACCAGTCATCACAATGCTCCATGCCTCTGTCAGCAAAATGCTACATGACCTTGTCATTACAATGCTCTATGCGCTTGTCATCACAATACTCCTTTACCATTCTCATCACAATCCTCCATGAACCTTTTGATCACATTGCTTCATGCCCTTGTCATCAGAGTGCTCCATGCTCCTTGAAATCAAAATGATGCATGAGCTTTGTCATCACAATGCTCCAAAACATTGTGATCACAATGTTCCATAACACTTGTAATCACAACGCTCCATGATGACTGTCATCACAATACTCCATGCCATTTTCATCACAATGCTCCATGATCATTGTCATCACAATGCTCCAAAACTCCTGTAATCACAATGCTCCATGCCCTTGTCATCACAAATCTCCATGACACATGTCATCAGAATGTTCCATGGTCTTCTCCTCAAAATGCTCCATGCCCTTGTCATCACAATGCTCCCAAATCCCTGTAATCAAAATGCTCCATGCCCCTTTTCAACTCAATGGTCCATGAAACCTGTCATCACAATGCATCATGCCCATCATCATAATGCTTCCAGCTATTGTCAGCACAATGAAATCAAAATTCTCCATGACCTCTGTCATCATAATGCTCCATGAGCTCTGTCATCACAGTACTCCATGAACATTTTCAGACCACTGTTCCATGACACTTGTCATCACAATGATCCATGCCCTTGTCATCCCAATGCTCCATGACCCCTGTATTCACAATGTTCCGTGACGCTTGTCATCACAGTGCTCCATGACACCAGTCATCACAATTCTCCATGCCTTTGTCAGCAAAATGCTACATGACCTTGTCATTAAAATGCTCTATGGACTTGTCATCACAATACTCCTTTACCATTGTCATCACAATCCTCCATGAAACTTGGGATCCCATTGCTTCATGCCCTTGTCATCAGAGTGCTCCATGCTCCTTGAAATCAAAATGATGCATGAGCATTGTCATCACAATGCTCCAAACCCTTGTGATCACAATGTTCCATAACACTTTTAATCACAACGCTCCATGATGACTGTCATCACAATACTCCATGCCATTTTCATCACAATGCTCCATGACCTTTGTAATCACAATTCTCAATACACTTCTCATCACAATGCTCCCTGACACTTGTCGTCAGAATGTTCCTTGAACCCTGTCACGAAAAGGCTCCATGCCTTTTTCATCACAAAGCCCCTTGCCGTTTTCATCAAAATGCTCCATGCCATTGTCATCAAAATACTCTACAAGCTTGTCATCAGAATGCTCCATGACCGTTGTCATCACAATTCTCCATGCACTTGTCAGCACAATGCTCCCTGACCCTTGTCATCACAAAGCTCCAAGCCATTGTCATCACAATGCTCCATTTCCTTTGTCATCAAAATCCTCCATGACACTTGGCATCACAATGCTCCATGCCATTGTCATCACAATGGGCCATTACATATGTCATCACGATGCTCCCTGACACCTGTCTTCACAATACTGCAAGACCTGTTCATCGCAATGCTCCATGCCCTTGTCATCACAATATGCCATTCCAACTGTCATCGCAATAATCCATGAAACTTATTAGACCATTGCTCCATGCCCTTGTCATCACAATGCTCCATGCCCTTGTTATCACAGTGCTCCATTACCCCTGTCATCACAATGCTCCATGAACTTTGTTATCATAATGGTCCATGCCCTCATCATCAACAGTCTCTGTGACCTTTTTAACCACAATGCTCCATGAACATTTCATCACAATGCTCTTTGCCCATTGTCATCGCAATGCTCTATGCCTTTCTCAGCACAATGCTCCATGCCCTTGTCATCACAGTGCTCTATGACCCCTGTCATCACAGTGCTCTTTGACTCCAGTCATCACAATTCTTCATAACATTTGTCATCACAGTGCTCGATGCCCGCATCATCACAGGGCTCTGTTACAGTGGTAACCACAATGCTCCATGAACTTTTCATCACAATGCTCCGTGACCCTTGTCATCACAATGCTCCATGCATTTGTCAGAAAAATGCACCATGTTCCTTATCATCAAAACGTGCCACGCGCTTTTCACACCAACGGTCCAGAAATTTGTCATGGCAATGCTCCATAAACTTTGTAGTCACAATGTTCCATGCCCTTCTCATCACAATGCTCCATTACACCTGTCATAACAATGCTCCATGATCCCTGCCATCACAATGTTCCACGGCTTTGCCATCACAAGGCACCATGGCCCTTGTCATCACAATGTTCCAAAACACCTGTAATCACAATGCTCCAAGCCCTTGTCATCACAAAGCTCCATGACACATGTCATCAGAATGTTCCATGGCTTCTCATCAAAATGCTCCATGCCCTTGTCATCACAATGCTCCCAGACACCTGTAATCACAATGCTCCATGCCCTTGTCATCACAATGCTCCCAGACCCCTGTAATCACAATGCTCCATGCCCCTTTTCATCTCAATGCTCCATGAAACCTGTCATCACAATGCACCATGCCCATCATGATAATGCTTCCGGCTATTGTCAGCACAATGAAATCAAAATTCTCCATGACCTCTGTCATCACAATGCTCCATGACCCCTGTCATCACAATGATCCATGCTCTTATCATCCCAATGCTCCATGACCCCTGTATTCACAATGCTCCGTGACGCTTGTCATCACAGTGCTCCATGACACCTGTCATTACAATGCTCCATGCCTTTGTCAGCAAAATGCTACATGACCTTGTCATTACAATGCTCTATGCGCTTGTCAACACAATACTCCATTACCATTGTCATTACAATCCTCCATGAACCTTGGGATCACATTGCTTCATGACCTTGTCATCACAATGCTCCATGATCCTTGAAATCAAAATGATCCATGACCTCAGTCATCGCAATGATCCAAACCCTTCTGATCACAATGTTCCATAACACTTGTCATCACAACACCCCATGATGCCTGTCATCACAATACTGCATGCCCTTTTCATCACAATGCTCCATGACTTTGTCATCACAATTCTCAATACACGTGTCATCACAATGCTCACTGACACTTGTCGTCAGAATGCTTTTTGAACCCTGTCACGGAAGGCTCTATGAATTTTTCATGAAAATGACCCATGCCGTTTTCATCACAATGCTCCATGTCACTGTCATCAAAATACTCCACAAGCTTGTCATCAGAATGCTCCATGACCCTTGTCATCATAAATTTCCATGCAATTCTCAGCACAAAGCTACCTGACCCTTGTCATCACAATGCTCCATGCCACTGTCATCACAATGCTCCATTACCTTTGTCATCAGAATCCTCCATGACACTTGGCATCACAATGCTTCATGCCATTGTCATCACAATGGGCCATTATATATGTCATCACAATGCTCCCTCACACCTCTCTTCACAATACTGCATGACCTGGTCATCACAATGCTCCATGCCCTTGTCATCACAATGCACCATTCCAACTCTCATTGCAATAATCCATGAAACTTATTAGACCAATGCTCCATGTCCTTGTCATCACAATGTCCATTCCCTTGTTATTACAATGCTCCATGACCCCTGTCATCACAATGCTCCCTGATTGCAGTCATCACAATGCTTCTTGACCTTTGTCATCACAATGGTCCATGCCCACATCATCAACAGTCACTGTGACGTTTTTAACCACCATGCTCCATGAACTTTTCATCACAATGCTCTTTGACCCCTGTCATCACCATGCTCTATGCCTTTCTCAGCACAATGCTCCATGACATTTCTCATCACAATGCTCCATGCGCTTGTCAGCACAATGCTCCACGACACATGTCATCACAATGCACCATGCGCTTGTCATAACAGTGCTCCACAATCTTGTCATCACAATGCTCCATAAACCTTGTCATCACAATGCTCCATGCACTTCTCATCGAAATGCTCTCTCACCACTGATATCACAATATTACATCACTATTCGTCACAATACTCCCTCACCCCTGTCATCACAATGTTCCATGACTCCTGTCATCACAGTGCTACATGCATTATCATCACAATGTTTGATGACCACTGACATCACAATGTTACATAACCTCTGTCATCAAAATGCTCCATGACCATTTTCATCAAAATGCTCCATGACCCCTGACATCACAGTGTTCCATAACACCTGTCATCAATGTGTTCCATGACTCTTTTCATCAAATTGCTCCATGACCCTGTCATCACTATGCTCCCTGCACTTCTCATCACAATGCACAACGCCCTTGTCATCAAAATGCTCCATGACATTTGTCATCAAAAATATCGATGACGCTTGGCATCACAATGCTCCATGTCTTTGTCATCACGATGCTCCATGAATGCTCTCATCACATTGCTCCATGCCCTTGTCCTCACAAAGTTCCATGACACATGTCATCAGAATGTTCCATGGCTTTTTCATCGCAATGCTCCATGCCCTTGCCATCACAATGCTCCATTACCCCTGTCATAACAATGCTCCATGTCCCAAGCCAACACGAAGAACCATGGCCTTTTCATCACAAGGCTCCATGACCCTTCTCATCACAATGCTCCAAGAACACTGTAATCACAATTCTCTATGCCCTTGTCATCACAAAGCTCCATGACACATGTCATCAGAATGTTCCATGGCCTTCTCAGCAAAATGCTCCATGCCCTTTTCATCACAATGCTCCCAGACCCCTATAATCACAGTGCTCCATGCCCCTTTTCATATCAATGGTCCATGAACCCTGTCATCACAGTGCATCATGCCCATCATCATAATGCTTCTGGCTATTGTCAGCACAATGAAATCAAAATTCTCTATGACCTCTGTCATCACAATGCTCCATGACCCCTGTCATCACAATACTCCATGAACATTTTCAGCCCAATGCTCCATGACACTTGTCATCACAATGATCCATGCCCTTGTCATCCCAATGCTCCATGACCCCTGTATTCACAATGCTCCGTGACGGTTGTCATCACAGTGCTCCATGACACATGTCATCACAATGCTCCATGCCTTTGTCAGCAAAATGCTACATGACCTTGTCATTACAATGCTCTATGCGCTTGTCATCACAATACTCCATTTCCATTGTCATCACAATCCTCCATGAACCTTGGAATCACATTGCTTCATGCCCTTGTCATCACAATGCTCCATGCTCCTTGAAATCAAAATGATCCATGAACTCTGTCATCACAATGCTCCAAACACTTGTGATCACAATGTTCCATAACACTTGTCATCACAACGCTCCATGATGCCTTTCATCACAATACTCCATGCCCTTTTCATCACAATGCTCCATGACCTTTGTCATCACAATTCTCAATACACTTCTCATCACAATGCTCCCTAACACTTGTCGTCAGAATGCTCCATGAACCCTGTCACGAAAAGGCTCCATGCCTTTTTCATCACAAAGCCCCATGCAATTTTCATCACAATGCTCCATGCCATTGTCATCAAAATACGCCACAAGCTTGTCATCAGAATGCTCCATGACTCTTGTCATCACAATTTTCCATGCACTTGTCAGCACAATGCTCCCTGACCCATGTCATCACAATGCTCCAAGCCATTGTCATCACAATGCTCCATTACATTTGTCTTCATAATCCTCCATGACACTTGGCATCACAGTGCTCCATGTCACTGTTATCACAATGGGCCACTACGTATGTCATCACAATGCGCCCTGACAACTCTCTTCACAATACTGCATGACCTGGTCATCACAAAGCTCCATGCCCTTGTCATCACAAATCGCAATTCCAACTCTCATCGCAATAATCCATGAAACTTATTAGACCAATGCTCCATGACCTTGTCATCACAATGCTCCATGCCATTGTTATCACAATGCTCCATGACCCCTGTCATCACAACGTTCCGTGACTCCAGTCATCACAATGCTTCATGACCTTTGTCATCACAATGGCCCATGCCCTCATCATCAACAGTCTCTATGACATTTTTAACCACAATGCTCCATGAACTTTTCATCACAATGCTCTTTGACCCTTGTCATCGCAATGCTCTATGCCTTTCTCAGCACAATGCTCCATGACCCTTGTCAGCACAATGCTCCCTGACCCTTGTCATCACAAAGCTCCAAGCCATTGTCATCACAATGCTCCATTCCCTTTGTCATCAAAATCCTCCATGACACTTGGCATCACAATGCTCCATGCCATTGTCATCACAATGGGCCATTACTTATGTCATCACGATGCTCCCTGACACCTGTCTTCACAATACTGCAAGACCTGTTCATCACAATGCTCCATGCCCTTGTCATGACAATGTTCCAAGACCCCTGTAATCACAATGCTCCATGCTCCTTTTCATTTCAATGCTCCATGAAGCCTGTCATCAATATGCAACATGCCCATCATCATAATGCTTTAAGCTATTGTCATCACAATGAAATCAAAATTATCCATGACCACTGTCATCATAATGCTCCAAACCCTTGTGATCACAATGTTCCATAACACTTATCATCACAACACCCTATGACGCACATCATCACAATTATCCATGGTCTTCTCATCACAATGATCCATAACTTTTGTCATCACAATTCTCAATACACTTGTCATCAAAATGCTCCGTGACACTTGTCGTCAGTATGCTCCTTGAAACCTGTCATGACAAGGCTCCATGCCGTTTGATCACAATGATCCATGCCCTTTTCATCACAATGCTCCAAGACCCCTGTAATCACAGTGCTCCATGCCCTTGTCATCACAAGCTCCATGACACATGTCATCAGAATGCTCCATGGCCTTCTCCTCACAATGCTCCATGCCCTTGTCATCACAATGCTCCAAGACCCATGTAATCACAATGCTCCATGCCCCTTTTCATCAGAATGCTCCATGAGACTTGTCATCACAAGTCTCCATGGTCTTATCATCACAATGCTCCAGGACCTTGGCATCACCATGCTCCATTCCCTTGTCATCACAATGCTCCATGACCCCTGTCATCACAATAATCCATGAATATTTTCAGCCCAATACTCCATGAAATTCTCATCACAATGCTCCATGACAAATATCATCAAAATGCTCCATGACCACTGTCATCACAACACTCCATGACACCTGACAACACAATGATCCGGGACTCTTGTCATCACAATGCTCCATTCCCTACTCATCACAATGCTCCATGACACCTGTCATCACAATACTCCATGAATATTTTCAGCCCAATGTTCCATGACTCTTGTCATCACAATCATCCATGACCTTGTCATCCCAATGCTCCATGACCCCTGTATTCACAATGCTCCGTGACGCTTGTAATCACAGTTCTCCATGACACCAGTCATCACAATGCTCCATGACCTTTGTCATCACAATGCTCTATGCCCTCATCATCAACAGTCTCTGTGACCTTTTTAAGCACAATGCTCCATGAACATTTCATCACAATGCTCTTTGACACTTGTCATCCCAGTGGTCTATGCCTTTCTCAGCACAATGCTCCATGCCCTTGTCATCACATTGCTCCTTGACCCCTGTCATCAAAATGCTCCGTGACTCCAATCATCACAATTCTTCATAACATTTGTCATCACAATGGTCAATGCTCGCGTCATCAATAGGCTCTGTTACCTTTGTAACCACAATGTTCCAGGAACTTTTCATCACAATGCATCGAGACCCTTGTCATCACAATGCCCCACGCCTTTGTCAGAAAAATGCTCCATGACACTTGTCATCACAATGTGCCACACGCTTTTCATCCCAATGGTCCACAAATTTGTCAGCGCAATGCTCCAAAAAACTTCTAATCACAATCCTCCATGCCCTTCTCATCACAATGTTCCATTACACCAGTCATAACAATGCTCCATGACCCTTGTCATCACAATGCTCCTAAACACCTGTAATCACAATGCTCCATGCCCTTGTCATCACAAATCTCCATGACACATGTCATCAGAATGTTCCATGGTCTTCTCCTCAAAATGCTCCATGCCCTTGTCATCACAATGCTCCAAAACCACTGTAACCACAATGCTCCATGCCCCTTTTCAACTCAATGGTCCATGAAACCTGTCATCACAATGCATCATGCCCATCATCATAATGCTTCCAGCTATTGTCAGCACAATGAAACCAAAATTCTACATGACGTCTGTCATCATAATTCTCCATGACCCCTGTCATCACAATACTCCATGAACATTTCCAGACCACTGCTCCATGACCCTTGTCATCCCAATGATCCATGACCCCTGTATTCACAATGCTTCGTGACGCTTGTCATCACAGTGCTCCATGACACCAGTCATCACAATGCTCCATGCCTTTTTCAGCAAAATGCTACATGACCTTGTCATTACAATGCTCTATGCGCTTGTCATCACAATACTCCTTTACCATTCTCATCACAATCTTCCATGAACCTTTTGTTCACATTGCTTCATGCCCCTGTCATCAGAGTGCTCCATGCTCCTTGAAATCAAAATGATGCATGAGCTTTGTCATCACAATGCTCCAAAACATTGTGATCACAATGTTAGATAACACTTGTAATCACAACGCTCCATGATGACTGTCATCACAATACTCCATGCCATTTTCATCACAATGCTCCATGATCATTGTCATCACAATGCTCCAAAACTCCTGTAATCACAATGCTCCATGCCCTTGTCATCACAAATCTCCATGACACATGTCATCAGAATGTTCCATGGTCTTCTCCTCAAAATGCTCCATGCCCTTGTCATCACAATGCTCCCAAATCCCTGTAATCAAAATGCTCCATGCCCCTTTTCAACTCAATGGTCCATGAAACCTGTCATCACAATGCATCATGCCCATCATCATAATGCTTCCAGCTATTGTCAGCACAATGAAATCAAAATTCTCCATGACCTCTGTCATCATAATGCTCCATGACCTCTGTCATCACAGTACTCCATGAACATTTTCAGACCACTGTTCCATGACACTTGTCATCACAATGATCCATGCCCTTGTCATCCCAATGCTCCATGACCCCTGTATTCACAATGTTCCGTGACGCTTGTCATCACAGTGCTCCATGACACCAGTCATCACAATTCTCCATGCCTTTGTCAGCAAAATGCTACATGACCTTGTCATTAAAATGCTCTATGGACTTGTCATCACAATACTCCTTTACCATTGTCATCACAATCCTCCATGAAACTTGGGATCCCATTGCTTCATGCCCTTGTCATCAGAGTGCTCCATGCTCCTTGAAATCAAAATGATGCATGAGCATTGTCATCACAATGCTCCAAACCCTTGTGATCACAATGTTCCATAACACTTTTAATCACAACGCTCCATGATGACTGTCATCACAATACTCCATGCCATTTTCATCACAATGCTCCATGACCTTTGTAATCACAATTCTCAATACACTTCTCATCACAATGCTCCCTGACACTTGTCGTCAGAATGTTCCTTGAACCCTGTCACGAAAAGGCTCCATGCCTTTTTCATCACAAAGCCCCTTGCCGTTTTCATCAAAATGCTCCATGCCATTGTCATCAAAATACTCTACAAGCTTGTCATCAGAATGCTCCATGACCGTTGTCATCACAATTCTCCATGCACTTGTCAGCACAATGCTCCCTGACCCTTGTCATCACAAAGCTCCAAGCCATTGTCATCACAATGCTCCATTTCCTTTGTCATCAAAATCCTCCATGACACTTGGCATCACAATGCTCCATGCCATTGTCATCACAATGGGCCATTACATATGTCATCACGATGCTCCCTGACACCTGTCTTCACAATACTGCAAGACCTGTTCATCGCAATGCTCCATGCCCTTGTCATCACAATATGCCATTCCAACTGTCATCGCAATAATCCATGAAACTTATTAGACCATTGCTCCATGCCCTTGTCATCACAATGCTCCATGCCCTTGTTATCACAGTGCTCCATTACCCCTGTCATCACAATGCTCCATGAACTTTGTTATCATAATGGTCCATGCCCTCATCATCAACAGTCTCTGTGACCTTTTTAACCACAATGCTCCATGAACATTTCATCACAATGCTCTTTGCCCATTGTCATCGCAATGCTCTATGCCTTTCTCAGCACAATGCTCCATGCCCTTGTCATCACAGTGCTCTATGACCCCTGTCATCACAGTGCTCTTTGACTCCAGTCATCACAATTCTTCATAACATTTGTCATCACAGTGCTCGATGCCCGCATCATCACAGGGCTCTGTTACAGTGGTAACCACAATGCTCCATGAACTTTTCGTCACAATGCTCCGTGACCCTTGTCATCACAATGCTCCATGCATTTGTCAGAAAAATGCACCATGTTCCTTATCATCAAAACGTGCCACGCGCTTTTCACACCAACGGTCCAGAAATTTGTCATGGCAATGCTCCATAAACTTTGTAGTCACAATGTTCCATGCCCTTCTCATCACAATGCTCCATTACACCTGTCATAACAATGCTCCATGATCCCTGCCATCACAATGTTCCACGGCTTTGCCATCACAAGGCACCATGGCCCTTGTCATCACAATGTTCCAAAACACCTGTAATCACAATGCTCCAAGCCCTTGTCATCACAAAGCTCCATGACACATGTCATCAGAATGTTCCATGGCCTTCTCATCAAAATGCTCCATGCCCTTGTCATCACAATGCTCCCAGACACCTGTAATCACAATGCTCCATGCCCTTGTCATCACAATGCTCCCAGACCCCTGTAATCACAATGCTCCATGCCCCTTTTCATCTCAATGCTCCATGAAACCTGTCATCACAATGCACCATGCCCATCATGATAATGCTTCCGGCTATTGTCAGCACAATGAAATCAAAATTCTCCATGACCTCTGTCATCACAATGCTCCATGACCCCTGTCATCACAATGATCCATGCTCTTATCATCCCAATGCTCCATGACCCCTGTATTCACAATGCTCCGTGACGCTTGTCATCACAGTGCTCCATGACACCTGTCATTACAATGCTCCATGCCTTTGTCAGCAAAATGCTACATGACCTTGTCATTACAATGCTCTATGCGCTTGTCAACACAATACTCCATTACCATTGTCATTACAATCCTCCATGAACCTTGGGATCACATTGCTTCATGACCTTGTCATCACAATGCTCCATGATCCTTGAAATCAAAATGATCCATGACCTCAGTCATCGCAATGATCCAAACCCTTCTGATCACAATGTTCCATAACACTTGTCATCACAACACCCCATGATGCCTGTCATCACAATACTGCATGCCCTTTTCATCACAATGCTCCATGACTTTGTCATCACAATTCTCAATACACGTGTCATCACAATGCTCACTGACACTTGTCGTCAGAATGCTTTTTGAACCCTGTCACGGAAGGCTCTATGAATTTTTCATGAAAATGACCCATGCCGTTTTCATCACAATGCTCCATGTCACTGTCATCAAAATACTCCACAAGCTTGTCATCAGAATGCTCCATGACCCTTGTCATCATAAATTTCCATGCAATTCTCAGCACAAAGCTACCTGACCCTTGTCATCACAATGCTCCATGCCACTGTCATCACAATGCTCCATTACCTTTGTCATCAGAATCCTCCATGACACTTGGCATCACAATGCTTCATGCCATTGTCATCACAATGGGCCATTATATATGTCATCACAATGCTCCCTCACACCTCTCTTCACAATACTGCATGACCTGGTCATCACAATGCTCCATGCCCTTGTCATCACAATGCACCATTCCAACTCTCATTGCAATAATCCATGAAACTTATTAGACCAATGCTCCATGTCCTTGTCATCACAATGTCCATTCCCTTGTTATTACAATGCTCCATGACCCCTGTCATCACAATGCTCCCTGATTGCAGTCATCACAATGCTTCTTGACCTTTGTCATCACAATGGTCCATGCCCACATCATCAACAGTCACTGTGACGTTTTTAACCACCATGCTCCATGAACTTTTCATCACAATGCTCTTTGACCCCTGTCATCACCATGCTCTATGCCTTTCTCAGCACAATGCTCCATGACATTTCTCATCACAATGCTCCATGCGCTTGTCAGCACAATGCTCCACGACACATGTCATCACAATGCACCATGCGCTTGTCATAACAGTGCTCCACAATCTTGTCATCACAATGCTCCATAAACCTTGTCATCACAATGCTCCATGCACTTCTCATCGAAATGCTCTCTCACCACTGATATCACAATATTACATCACTATTCGTCACAATACTCCCTCACCCCTGTCATCACAATGTTCCATGACTCCTGTCATCACAGTGCTACATGCATTATCATCACAATGTTTGATGACCACTGACATCACAATGTTACATAACCTCTGTCATCAAAATGCTCCATGACCATTTTCATCAAAATGCTCCATGACCCCTGACATCACAGTGTTCCATAACACCTGTCATCAATGTGTTCCATGACTCTTTTCATCAAATTGCTCCATGACCCTGTCATCACTATGCTCCCTGCACTTCTCATCACAATGCACAACGCCCTTGTCATCAAAATGCTCCATGACATTTGTCATCAAAAATATCGATGACGCTTGGCATCACAATGCTCCATGTCTTTGTCATCACGATGCTCCATGAATGCTCTCATCACATTGCTCCATGCCCTTGTCCTCACAAAGTTCCATGACACATGTCATCAGAATGTTCCATGGCTTTTTCATCGCAATGCTCCATGCCCTTGCCATCACAATGCTCCATTACCCCTGTCATAACAATGCTCCATGTCCCAAGCCAACACGAAGAACCATGGCCTTTTCATCACAAGGCTCCATGACCCTTCTCATCACAATGCTCCAAGAACACTGTAATCACAATTCTCTATGCCCTTGTCATCACAAAGCTCCATGACACATGTCATCAGAATGTTCCATGGCCTTCTCAGCAAAATGCTCCATGCCCTTTTCATCACAATGCTCCCAGACCCCTATAATCACAGTGCTCCATGCCCCTTTTCATATCAATGGTCCATGAACCCTGTCATCACAGTGCATCATGCCCATCATCATAATGCTTCTGGCTATTGTCAGCACAATGAAATCAAAATTCTCTATGACCTCTGTCATCACAATGCTCCATGACCCCTGTCATCACAATACTCCATGAACATTTTCAGCCCAATGCTCCATGACACTTGTCATCACAATGATCCATGCCCTTGTCATCCCAATGCTCCATGACCCCTGTATTCACAATGCTCCGTGACGGTTGTCATCACAGTGCTCCATGACACATGTCATCACAATGCTCCATGCCTTTGTCAGCAAAATGCTACATGACCTTGTCATTACAATGCTCTATGCGCTTGTCATCACAATACTCCATTTCCATTGTCATCACAATCCTCCATGAACCTTGGAATCACATTGCTTCATGCCCTTGTCATCACAATGCTCCATGCTCCTTGAAATCAAAATGATCCATGAACTCTGTCATCACAATGCTCCAAACACTTGTGATCACAATGTTCCATAACACTTGTCATCACAACGCTCCATGATGCCTTTCATCACAATACTCCATGCCCTTTTCATCACAATGCTCCATGACCTTTGTCATCACAATTCTCAATACACTTCTCATCACAATGCTCCCTAACACTTGTCGTCAGAATGCTCCATGAACCCTGTCACGAAAAGGCTCCATGCCTTTTTCATCACAAAGCCCCATGCAATTTTCATCACAATGCTCCATGCCATTGTCATCAAAATACGCCACAAGCTTGTCATCAGAATGCTCCATGACTCTTGTCATCACAATTTTCCATGCACTTGTCAGCACAATGCTCCCTGACCCATGTCATCACAATGCTCCAAGCCATTGTCATCACAATGCTCCATTACATTTGTCTTCATAATCCTCCATGACACTTGGCATCACAGTGCTCCATGTCACTGTTATCACAATGGGCCACTACGTATGTCATCACAATGCGCCCTGACAACTCTCTTCACAATACTGCATGACCTGGTCATCACAAAGCTCCATGCCCTTGTCATCACAAATCGCAATTCCAACTCTCATCGCAATAATCCATGAAACTTATTAGACCAATGCTCCATGACCTTGTCATCACAATGCTCCATGCCATTGTTATCACAATGCTCCATGACCCCTGTCATCACAACGTTCCGTGACTCCAGTCATCACAATGCTTCATGACCTTTGTCATCACAATGGCCCATGCCCTCATCATCAACAGTCTCTATGACATTTTTAACCACAATGCTCCATGAACTTTTCATCACAATGCTCTTTGACCCTTGTCATCGCAATGCTCTATGCCTTTCTCAGCACAATGCTCCATGACCCTTGTCAGCACAATGCTCCCTGACCCTTGTCATCACAAAGCTCCAAGCCATTGTCATCACAATGCTCCATTCCCTTTGTCATCAAAATCCTCCATGACACTTGGCATCACAATGCTCCATGCCATTGTCATCACAATGGGCCATTACTTATGTCATCACGATGCTCCCTGACACCTGTCTTCACAATACTGCAAGACCTGTTCATCACAATGCTCCATGCCCTTGTCATGACAATGTTCCAAGACCCCTGTAATCACAATGCTCCATGCTCCTTTTCATTTCAATGCTCCATGAAGCCTGTCATCAATATGCAACATGCCCATCATCATAATGCTTTAAGCTATTGTCATCACAATGAAATCAAAATTATCCATGACCACTGTCATCATAATGCTCCAAACCCTTGTGATCACAATGTTCCATAACACTTATCATCACAACACCCTATGACGCACATCATCACAATTATCCATGGTCTTCTCATCACAATGATCCATAACTTTTGTCATCACAATTCTCAATACACTTGTCATCAAAATGCTCCGTGACACTTGTCGTCAGTATGCTCCTTGAAACCTGTCATGACAAGGCTCCATGCCGTTTGATCACAATGATCCATGCCCTTTTCATCACAATGCTCCAAGACCCCTGTAATCACAGTGCTCCATGCCCTTGTCATCACAAGCTCCATGACACATGTCATCAGAATGCTCCATGGCCTTCTCCTCACAATGCTCCATGCCCTTGTCATCACAATGCTCCAAGACCCATGTAATCACAATGCTCCATGCCCCTTTTCATCAGAATGCTCCATGAGACTTGTCATCACAAGTCTCCATGGTCTTATCATCACAATGCTCCAGGACCTTGGCATCACCATGCTCCATTCCCTTGTCATCACAATGCTCCATGACCCCTGTCATCACAATAATCCATGAATATTTTCAGCCCAATACTCCATGAAATTCTCATCACAATGCTCCATGACAAATATCATCAAAATGCTCCATGACCACTGTCATCACAACACTCCATGACACCTGACAACACAATGATCCGGGACTCTTGTCATCACAATGCTCCATTCCCTACTCATCACAATGCTCCATGACACCTGTCATCACAATACTCCATGAATATTTTCAGCCCAATGTTCCATGACTCTTGTCATCACAATCATCCATGACCTTGTCATCCCAATGCTCCATGACCCCTGTATTCACAATGCTCCGTGACGCTTGTAATCACAGTTCTCCATGACACCAGTCATCACAATGCTCCATGACCTTTGTCATCACAATGCTCTATGCCCTCATCATCAACAGTCTCTGTGACCTTTTTAAGCACAATGCTCCATGAACATTTCATCACAATGCTCTTTGACACTTGTCATCCCAGTGGTCTATGCCTTTCTCAGCACAATGCTCCATGCCCTTGTCATCACATTGCTCCTTGACCCCTGTCATCAAAATGCTCCGTGACTCCAATCATCACAATTCTTCATAACATTTGTCATCACAATGGTCAATGCTCGCGTCATCAATAGGCTCTGTTACCTTTGTAACCACAATGTTCCAGGAACTTTTCATCACAATGCATCGAGACCCTTGTCATCACAATGCCCCACGCCTTTGTCAGAAAAATGCTCCATGACACTTGTCATCACAATGTGCCACACGCTTTTCATCCCAATGGTCCACAAATTTGTCAGCGCAATGCTCCAAAAAACTTCTAATCACAATCCTCCATGCCCTTCTCATCACAATGTTCCATTACACCAGTCATAACAATGCTCCATGACCCTTGTCATCACAATGCTCCTAAACACCTGTAATCACAATGCTCCATGCCCTTGTCATCACAAATCTCCATGACACATGTCATCAGAATGTTCCATGGTCTTCTCCTCAAAATGCTCCATGCCCTTGTCATCACAATGCTCCAAAACCACTGTAACCACAATGCTCCATGCCCCTTTTCAACTCAATGGTCCATGAAACCTGTCATCACAATGCATCATGCCCATCATCATAATGCTTCCAGCTATTGTCAGCACAATGAAACCAAAATTCTACATGACGTCTGTCATCATAATTCTCCATGACCCCTGTCATCACAATACTCCATGAACATTTCCAGACCACTGCTCCATGACCCTTGTCATCCCAATGATCCATGACCCCTGTATTCACAATGCTTCGTGACGCTTGTCATCACAGTGCTCCATGACACCAGTCATCACAATGCTCCATGCCTTTTTCAGCAAAATGCTACATGACCTTGTCATTACAATGCTCTATGCGCTTGTCATCACAATACTCCTTTACCATTCTCATCACAATCTTCCATGAACCTTTTGTTCACATTGCTTCATGCCCCTGTCATCAGAGTGCTCCATGCTCCTTGAAATCAAAATGATGCATGAGCTTTGTCATCACAATGCTCCAAAACATTGTGATCACAATGTTAGATAACACTTGTAATCACAACGCTCCATGATGACTGTCATCACAATACTCCATGCCATTTTCATCACAATGCTCCATGATCATTGTCATCACAATGCTCCAAAACTCCTGTAATCACAATGCTCCATGCCCTTGTCATCACAAATCTCCATGACACATGTCATCAGAATGTTCCATGGTCTTCTCCTCAAAATGCTCCATGCCCTTGTCATCACAATGCTCCCAAATCCCTGTAATCAAAATGCTCCATGCCCCTTTTCAACTCAATGGTCCATGAAACCTGTCATCACAATGCATCATGCCCATCATCATAATGCTTCCAGCTATTGTCAGCACAATGAAATCAAAATTCTCCATGACCTCTGTCATCATAATGCTCCATGACCTCTGTCATCACAGTACTCCATGAACATTTTCAGACCACTGTTCCATGACACTTGTCATCACAATGATCCATGCCCTTGTCATCCCAATGCTCCATGACCCCTGTATTCACAATGTTCCGTGACGCTTGTCATCACAGTGCTCCATGACACCAGTCATCACAATTCTCCATGCCTTTGTCAGCAAAATGCTACATGACCTTGTCATTAAAATGCTCTATGGACTTGTCATCACAATACTCCTTTACCATTGTCATCACAATCCTCCATGAAACTTGGGATCCCATTGCTTCATGCCCTTGTCATCAGAGTGCTCCATGCTCCTTGAAATCAAAATGATGCATGAGCATTGTCATCACAATGCTCCAAACCCTTGTGATCACAATGTTCCATAACACTTTTAATCACAACGCTCCATGATGACTGTCATCACAATACTCCATGCCATTTTCATCACAATGCTCCATGACCTTTGTAATCACAATTCTCAATACACTTCTCATCACAATGCTCCCTGACACTTGTCGTCAGAATGTTCCTTGAACCCTGTCACGAAAAGGCTCCATGCCTTTTTCATCACAAAGCCCCTTGCCGTTTTCATCAAAATGCTCCATGCCATTGTCATCAAAATACTCTACAAGCTTGTCATCAGAATGCTCCATGACCGTTGTCATCACAATTCTCCATGCACTTGTCAGCACAATGCTCCCTGACCCTTGTCATCACAAAGCTCCAAGCCATTGTCATCACAATGCTCCATTTCCTTTGTCATCAAAATCCTCCATGACACTTGGCATCACAATGCTCCATGCCATTGTCATCACAATGGGCCATTACATATGTCATCACGATGCTCCCTGACACCTGTCTTCACAATACTGCAAGACCTGTTCATCGCAATGCTCCATGCCCTTGTCATCACAATATGCCATTCCAACTGTCATCGCAATAATCCATGAAACTTATTAGACCATTGCTCCATGCCCTTGTCATCACAATGCTCCATGCCCTTGTTATCACAGTGCTCCATTACCCCTGTCATCACAATGCTCCGTGAATCCTGTCATCACAATGCTCCATGAACTTTTTTATCACAGTGGTCCATGCCCTCATCATCAACAGTCTCTGTGACCTTTTTAACCACAATGCTCCATGAACATTTCATCACAATGCTCTTTGCCCATTGTCATCACAATGCTCTATGCCTTTCTCAGCACAATGCTCCATGCCCTTGTCATCACAATGCTCTATGACCCCTGTCATCACAGTGCTCTTTGACTCCAGTCATCACAATTCTTCATAACATTTGTCATCACAGTGCTCGATGCCCGCATCATCATAGGGCTCTGTTACAGTGGTAACCACAATGCTCCATGAAATTTTCATCACAATGCTCCGTGACCCTTGTCATCACAATGCTCCATGCATTTGTCAGAAAAATGCACCATGTTCCTTATCATCAAAACTTGCCACGTGCTTTTCACACCAACGGTCCAGAAATTTGTCATGGCAATGCTCCATAAACCTTGTAGTCACAATGTTCCATGCCCTTCTCATCACAATGCTCCATTACACCTGTCATAACAATGCTCCATGATCCCTGCCATCACAATGTTCCACGGCTTTGCCATCACAAGGCACCATGGCCCTTGTCATCACAATGTTCCAAAACACCTGTAATCACAATGCTCCAAGCCCTTGTCATCACAAAGCTCCATGACACATGTCATCAGAATGTTCCATGGCCTTCTCATCAAAATGCTCCATGCCCTTGTCATCACAATGCTCCCAGACACCTGTAATCACAATGCTCCATGCCCTTGTCATCACAATGCTCCCAGACCCCTGTAATCACAATGCTCCATGCCCCTTTTCATCTCAATGCTCCATGAAACCTGTCATCACAATGCACCATGCCCATCATGATAATGCTTCCGGCTATTGTCAGCACAATGAAATCAAAATTCTCCATGACCTCTGTCATCACAATGCTCCATGACCCCTGTCATCACAATGATCCATGCTCTTATCATCCCAATGCTCCATGACCCCTGTATTCACAATGCTCCGTGACGCTTGTCATCACAGTGCTCCATGACACCTGTCATTACAATGCTCCATGCCTTTGTCAGCAAAATGCTACATGACCTTGTCATTACAATGCTCTATGCGCTTGTCAACACAATACTCCATTACCATTGTCATTACAATCCTCCATGAACCTTGGGATCACACTGCTTCATGACCTTGTCATCACAATGCTCCATGATCCTTGAAATCAAAATGATCCATGACCTCAGTCATCGCAATGATCCAAACCCTTCTGATCACAATGTTCCATAACACTTGCCATCACAACACCCCATGATGCCTGTCATCACAATACTGCATGCCCTTTTCATCACAATGCTCCATGACTTTGTCATCACAATTCTCAATACACGTGTCATCACAATGCTCACTGACACTTGTCGTCAGAATGCTTTTTGAACCCTGTCACGGAAGGCTCTATGAATTTTTCATGAAAATGACCCATGCCGTTTTCATCACAATGCTCCATGTCACTGTCATCAAAATACTCCACAAGCTTGTCATCAGAATGCTCCATGACCCTTGTCATCAAAAATTTCCATGCAATTCTCAGCACAAAGCTACCTGACCCTTGTCATCACAATGCTCCATGCCACTGTCATCACAATGCTCCATTACCTTTGTCATCAGAATCCTCCATGACACTTGGCATCACAATGCTTCATGCCATTGTCATCACAATGGGCCATTATATATGTCATCACAATGCTCCCTCACACCTCTCTTCACAATACTGCATGACCTGGTCATCACAATGCTCCATGCCCTTGTCATCACAATGCACCATTCCAACTCTCATCGCAATAATCCATGAAACTTATTAGACCAATGCTCCATGTCCTTGTCATCACAATGTCCATTCCCTTGTTATTACAATGCTCCATGACCCCTGTCATCACAATGCTCCCTGATTGCAGTCATCACAATGCTTCTTGACCTTTGTCATCACAATGGTCCATGCCCACATCATCAACAGTCACTGTGACGTTTTTAACCACCATGCTCCATGAACTTTTCATCACAATGCTCTTTGACCCCTGTCATCACCATGCTCTATGCCTTTCTCAGCACAATGCTCCATGACATTTCTCATCACAATGCTCCATGCGCTTGTCAGCACAATGCTCCACGACACATGTCATCACAATGCACCATGCGCTTGTCATAACAGTGCTCCACAATCTTGTCATCACAATGCTCCATAAACCTTGTCATCACAATGCTCCATGCACTTCTCATCGAAATGCTCTCTCACCACTGATATCACAATATTACATCACTATTCGTCACAATACTCCCTCACCCCTGTCATCACAATGTTCCATGACTCCTGTCATCACAGTGCTACATGCATTATCATCACAATGTTTGATGACCACTGACATCACAATGTTACATAACCCCTGTCATCAAAATGCTCCATGACCCTTGACATCACAATGTTCCATAACACCTGTCATCATAGTGTTCCATGACTCTTTTCATCAAATTGCTCCATGACCCTGTCATCACTATGCTCCCTGCACTTCTCATCACAATGCACAACGCCCTTGTCATCAAAATGCTCCATGACATTTGTCATCAAAAATATCGATGACGCTTGGCATCACAATGCTCCATGTCTTTGTCATCACGATGCTCCATGAACGCTCTCATCACATTGCTCCATGCCCTTGTCCTCACAAAGATCCATGACACATGTCATCAGAAAGTTCCATGGCTTTTTCATCGCAATGCTCCATGCCCTTGCCATCACAATGCTCCATTACCCCTGTCATAACAATGCTCCATGTCCCAAGCCAACACGAAGACCCATGGCCTTTTCATCACAAGGCTCCATGACCCTTCTCATCACAATGCTCCAAGAACACTGTAATCACAATTCTCTATGCCCTTGTCATCACAAAGCTCCATGACACATGTCATCAGAATGTTCCATGGCCTTCTCAGCAAAATGCTCCATGCCCTTTTCATCACAATGCTCCCAGACCCCTATAATCACAGTGCTCCATGCCCCTTTTCATATCAATGGTCCATGAACCCTGTCATCACAGTGCATCATGCCCATCATCATAATGCTTCTGGCTATTGTCAGCACAATGAAATCAAAATTCTCTATGACCTCTGTCATCACAATGCTCCATGACCCCTGTCATCACAATACTCCATGAACATTTTCAGCCCAATGCTCCATGACACTTGTCATCACAATGATCCATGCCCTTGTCATCCCAATGCTCCATGACCCCTGTATTCACAATGCTCCGTGACGGTTGTCATCACAGTGCTCCATGACACATGTCATCACAATGCTCCATGCCTTTGTCAGCAAAATGCTACATGACCTTGTCATTACAATGCTCTATGCGCTTGTCATCACAATACTCCATTTCCATTGTCATCACAATCCTCCATGAACCTTGGAATCACATTGCTTCATGCCCTTGTCATCACAATGCTCCATGCTCCTTGAAATCAAAATGATCCATGAACTCTGTCATCACAATGCTCCAAACACTTGTGATCACAATGTTCCATAACACTTGTCATCACAACGCTCCATGATGCCTTTCATCACAATACTCCATGCCCTTTTCATCACAATGCTCCATGACCTTTGTCATCACAATTCTCAATACACTTCTCATCACAATGCTCCCTAACACTTGTCGTCAGAATGCTCCATGAACCCTGTCACGAAAAGGCTCCATGCCTTTTTCATCACAAAGCCCCATGCAATTTTCATCACAATGCTCCATGCCATTGTCATCAAAATACGCCACAAGCTTGTCATCAGAATGCTCCATGACTCTTGTCATCACAATTTTCCATGCACTTGTCAGCACAATGCTCCCTGACCCATGTCATCACAATGCTCCAAGCCATTGTCATCACAATGCTCCATTACATTTGTCTTCATAATCCTCCATGACACTTGGCATCACAGTGCTCCATGTCACTGTTATCACAATGGGCCACTACGTATGTCATCACAATGCGCCCTGACAACTCTCTTCACAATACTGCATGACCTGGTCATCACAAAGCTCCATGCCCTTGTCATCACAAATCACAATTCCAACTCTCATCGCAATAATCCATGAAACTTATTAGACCAATGCTCCATGACCTTGTCATCACAATGCTCCATGCCATTGTTATCACAATGCTCCATGACCCCTGTCATCACAACATTCCGTGACTCCAGTCATCACAATGCTTCATGACCTTTGTCATCACAATGGTCCATGCCCTCATCATCAACAGTCTCTATGACATTTTTAACCACAATGCTCCATGAACTTTTCATCACAATGCTCTTTGACCCTTGTCATCGCAATGCTCTATGCCTTTCTCAGCACAATGTTCCATGACCCTTGTCATCACAATGCTCCATGCACTTGTCAGCAACATGCTCCTCCACACATGTCTTCACAATGCACCATGCGCTTGTCATCACAGTGCTCCACAATCTTGTCATCACAATGCTCCTTAAAACTTGTCATCACAATGCTCCATGCGCTTCTCATCAAAAAGCTCTCTCCCCACTGATATCACAATGTTACATCACTATTCGTCACAATACTACCTCACCCCTGTCATCACAATCTTCCATGACTCCTCTGATCACAGTGCTACATGCATTATCATCACAATGTTCGATGACCCCTGACATCACAATGTTACATAACCCTTGTCATCAAAATGCTCCATGACCGTTTTCATCAAAATGCTCCATGACCCCTGACATCACAGTGTTCCATAACGCCTGTCATCAAAATGTTCCATGGCCCTTTTCATCAAATTGCTCCATGACCCTCTCATCACAATGCTCCCTGCCCTTCTCATCACAATGCACAATGCCCTTGTCATCAAAATGCTCCATGACATTTGTCATCACAAAGATCCATGACCGTTGGTATCACAATGCTCCATGTCATTGTCACCACGATGCTGCATGAACGCTCTCATCACATTGCTCCAAACCCTCGTCATCACAAAGCTCCATGACACATGTCAACAGAATGCTCCATGGATTTCTCATCACAATGCTCAATGTCCTTGCCATCACAAACCTCCATTATCCCTGTCATAACAATGGTCCATGGCGCCTGCCAACATAATGTTCCATGGCCTTGTCATCACAAGGCTCCATGACCCTTCTCATCACAATGCTCCAAGACCCCTGCAATCACTCTGCTCCATGCCACTTTTCATCAAAATGATCCATGAACCTTGTCATCACAATGCACCATGCACATCATCATAATGCTTCATGCTATTGTCATCACAATGAAATCAAAATGCTCCATGACCTCTGTCATAACAATACTCCAAGCCCTTGTGATAACAATATTCCATAACACTTTTCATCACAATGCCACATGACACTCTTCATCACAATTATCCATGGTCTTATCATCACAATGCTCCATGACCTTTGTCATCAGAATGCTCAATACACTTGTCCTCAAAATGCTCCCTGACACTTGTTGTCTGTATGCTCCTTGAAACTTGTCATGACAAGTCTCCTTGCCTTTTTCATCACAATGATCCATGCCATTTTCATCACAATGCTCCAAGACCGCTATAATCACAATGCTCCATGCCATTGTCATCACAAAGCTCAATGACGCATGTCACTAGAATGCTCCTTGGCCTTCTCCTCACAATGCTCCATGCCCTTGTCATCACAATGTTCCAAGGCCCCTGTAATCACAATGGTCCATGCCCCTTTTCATCAGTATGATCCATGAGATTTTTCATCACAAGGCTCCATGGTTTTCTCATCACAATTCTTCAGGAGTTTGTCATCACAATACTTCATGACGTTGTTATGAAAATTATCAATGGCCCTTGTCATCATAATGCTCCAAGCCCTAGTCATCACAATGCTCCATTATATTTGTCATCACAATCCTCCATTACAATTGGCATCACAATGCTCCATGCCATTGTCATCGCAATGGACCATGACATATGTCATCACAATGCTCCCTGACAGCTGTCTTGACAATACTCCATGCCCTTGTCATCACAATGCTCCATGCCCTTTTCATCACAATGCACCATGTCCACTGTCATCACAATAATCTATGAAACTTGTCACACCAATATTTCATGCCGCTGTCATCAAAATGTTCCAAGACCCTTGTCATCAGAATGATACATGCCCTTGTCATTCCAATGCTCCATGACCCCTGTATTCACAATGCTCCGTGACGCTTGTCATCACAGTGCTCCATGACACCTGTCATCACAATGCTCCATGTCTTTGTCAGCAAAATGCTACATGACCTTGTCATTACAATGCTCTATGCACTTGTCATCAAAATACTCCATTACCATTTTCATCACAATCCTCCATGAACCTTGGAATCACATTGCTTCATGCCCTTGTCATCAGAATGCTCCATGCTCCTTGAAATCAAAATGATCCATGACCTCTGTCATCACAATTCTCCAAACCCTTGTGATCACAATGTTCCATAACACTTTTCATCACAACGCTCCCTGATGCCTGTCATCACAATATTCCGTGCCCTTTTCATCACAATGCTCCATGACATTTTTCATCACAATTCTCTATACACATGTCATCACAATGCTCCCTGACACTTGTCGTCAGAATGCTCCATAAACACTGTCAGGAAAAGGCTCCATGATGTTTTCATCACAATGCCCCATGCCGTTTTCATCACAATGCTCCATGCCATTGTCATCACAATGGGCCATTACATATGCCATCACAATGCTCCCTGACACCTATCTTCACAATACTGCATGACCTGGTCATCGTAATGCTCCATGCCCTTGTCATCACAATGCGCTATTCCAAATGTCATCACAATAATCCATGAAACTTATTAGACCAGTGTTCCATTCCCTTGTCATCACAATGCTCCATGCCCATATTATCACAATGCTCCATGACCCCTGTCATCACAATGCTCTGTGACTCCAATCATCACAATGATCCATGGCGTTTGTCATCACAATGGTCCATGCCCTCATCATCAACAGTCTCTGTAACCTTTTTAACCACAATGCTCCATGAACAATTCATCACAATGCTCTTTGCCCCTTGTCATCACAATGCTATATGCCTTTCACAGCCCAATGCTCCATGCCCTTGTCATCACTATGCTCTATGACCCCTGTCATCACAATGCTCTTTGACTCCAGTCATCACAATTCTTCATAACATTTGTCATCACAGTGCTCGATGCCCGCATCATCACAGGGCTCTGTTACTTTGTAACCACAATGCTCCATGAACTTTTCATCACAATGCTCCGTGACTCTTGTCATCACAATGCTCCATGCCTTTGTCAGAAAAATGCTCCATCACCCTTATCATCACAACGTGCCACGTGCTTTTCATCCCAACGGTCCACAAATTTCTCATGGCAATGCTCCATAAAACTTGTAATCACAATGTTCCATGCCCTTCTCATCACAATGCTCTATTACCCCTGTCATAACAATGCTCCATGACCCCTGCCATCACAATGTTCCACGGCCTTGCAATCACAAGGCACCATGACCCTTGTCATCACAATGCTCCAAAACACCTGTAATCACAATGCTCCATGCCCTTTTTCATCTCAACGCTCCATGAACCCTGTCATCACAATGCACCATGCCCATCATCATAATGCTTCCGGCTATTGTCAGCACAATGAAATCAAAATTCTCCATAACCTCTGTCATCACAATGCTCCATGACCCCTGTCATCACAATGATCCATGCTCTTGTCATCCCAATGCTCCATGACCCCTGTATTCACAATGCTCCGTGACGCTTGTCATCACAGTGCTCCATGACACCTGTCATTACAATGCTCCACGCCTTTGTCAGCAAAATGCTACATGACCTTGTCATTACAATGCTCTATGCGCTTGTCAACACAATACTCCATTACCATTGTCATCACAATCCTCCATGAACCTTGGGATCACATTGCTTCATGACCTTGTCATCACAATGCGCCATGCTCCTTTAAATCAAAATGATCCATGACCTTTGTCATCGCAATGCTCAATACACTTGTCATCACAATGCTCCCTGACACTTGTCTTCAGTATGCTCCATTAACCCTGTCATGACAAGGCTCCATGCCTTTTTCATCACAAAGATCCGTGCCCTTTTCATCACAATGCGCCAAGACCCCTGTAATCACAATGCTCCAAGCCCTTTTCATCACAAAGCTCCATGACCCATGTCGTCAGAATGCTGCATGGCCGTCTCATGACAATGCTGCATGCCCTTTTTCATCAGTATGCTCCATGAGAATTGTCATCACAAAGCTCCATGGTTTTTTCGTCACAATGCTCCAGGATCTTGTCATCACAATGCTTCACGACCTTGTCATGAAAATTCTCAATGTCCCTTGTCATCATAATTCTGTAAGCCCTAGTCATCACAATGCTCCATTTTATATGTCATCACAATCCTCCATTACATTTGGCATCACAATACTCCCTGCCATTGTCTTCCCAATGGACCATGACATATGTCATCACAATGCTCCCTGACACCTGTCTTCACAATACTCCATGAGCTTCTCTTCACAATGATCCATGGCCTTGTCATCACCATGCACTATGTCCACTGTCATCACAATAATCTGTGAAACTTGTCAGACCAATGTTCCATGCCCCGGTCATAACAATGCTCCATGTCCCTGTAATCACAATGCTCCATTATATTTGTCATCACAATGCTCTATGATTTTTCATCACAAAGCTCCATGACCCATGACCCATGTATCACAGTGTTCCATGCCCTTGTCATCAAAATGCACGATGCCACTCTCTTCACAATAATCCAAGAAATATTTCAGACCAATGCTCCATGCCCTTCTCATCAAAATGCTCCATTACCCCTCTCATAACAATGCTCCATGACCACTGCCATCACAATGATACATGGCCTTGTCATCACAAGGCTCCATGACACTTGTCATCACAGTGCCCCATGATGCTCGTCATCACAATTATCCATGGTCTTCTCATCACAATGTTCCATGATCTTTGTCATCAGAATGCTCAAAACACTTGTCATCACAATGCTCCCTGACAGTTGTCGTCAGGATGCTCCTTGAACCATGTTATGAGAAGGCTCCATGCCTATTTCATCACAATAATCCATGCCCTTTTCATCACAATGCTCCAAGATCCCTGTAATCACAATGCTCCTTGCCCTTGTCATCACAAAGCTCCACGACGCATGTCATCAGAATGCTCCATGGCCTTCTCATCACCATGATTCATGCCCTTGTCATCACAATGCTCCAAGACCACTGTAATCACAATGTTCCATGCCCCTTTTCAACAGAATGCTCCATGAGACTTCTCAACAAAAGTCTCCATGGTCTTCTCATGACAATGCTCCAGGACTTTGTCATCAACATGCTCCATTCCATTGTCATCGCAATGCTCCATGACCAATATCATCACAATTCTCCATGACCACTGTCATCAAAACACGCCATGACACCTGACAACACAATGATCCGAGACTCTTGTCATCACAATGCTCCATTCCTTAGTCATCACAATGCTCCATGACACTTGTCATCACAATGATCCATGCCCTTGTCCTCCCAATGCTCCATAAACCCTGTATTCACAATGCTCCATGACGCTTGTCATCACAGTGCTCCTTGACACCTGTCATCACAATGCTCCTTGCCTTTGTCAGCAAAATGCTACATGACCTTGTCATTACAATGCTCTATGTGCTTGTCATCACAATACTCCATTTCCATTGTCATCACAATCCTCCATGAACCTTGGGATCACATTGCTTCATTCCCTTGTCATCACACTGCTCCATGCTCCTTGAAATCAAAATGATCCATGACCTCTGTCATCACAATGCTCCAAGCCCTTGTGATCACAATGTTTCATAACACTTGTCATCACAACGCTCCATGATGCCTGTCATCACAATACTCCATGCCCTTTTCATCACAATGCTCCATGACCATTGTCATCACAATGCTCAATACACTTGTCAGCACAATGCTCCCTGACACTTTTCGTCAGAATGCTCCTTGAACCCTGTCACGAAAAGGCTCCATGCCTTTTCATCACAATGCCCCATGCCGTTTACATCACAATGCTCCATGCCATTGTCATCAAAATTGTCCACAAGTTTGTCATCAGAATATTAGATGACCCTTGTCATCACAAATCTCCATGCACTTGTCAGCACAATGCTCCCTGACACTTGTCATCACAATGCTCCAAGCCATTGTCATCACAATGCTCCATTACTTTGTCATCAGAATCCTCTATGACACTTGGCATCACAATGTTCCATGAAATTTTCATCACAATGGGCCATTACATATGTCATCACAATGCTCCCTGACACCTGTCTTCACAATACTGCATGACATGGTCATCACAATGCTCCATGCCCGTCATCACAATGCGCCATTCCAACTCTCATCGCAATGATTAATGAAACTTATTAGACCAAAGTTCCATGCCCTTGTGATCACAATGCTCCATGCACTTCTCATCAAAATGCTCTCTCACCACTGCTATCACAATTCTACATCACTATTTGTCACAATACTCCCTCACCCCTCTCATCACATTGTTCCATGACTCCTGTCATCACAATGCTACATGCACTTATCATCACCATGTTCGATGACCCCTGACATCACAATGTTCCATAACACCTGTCATCAAAATGCTCCATGACCCTTTTCATCAAAATGCTCCATGACCCCTGACATCACAATGTTCCATAACAACTGTCATCAAAATGTTCCATGACCCTTTTCATCAAATTGTTCCATGACCCTGTCATCACAATGATCCCTGCCTTTCTCATCAAAATGCACAGCACCCTTGCCATTAAATGCTCCATGACCTTTGTCATCACAAAGATCCATGACCCTTGGCATCACAATGTTCCATGTCATTGTCATCCCACTGCTCAATGAACGCTCTCATCACATTGCTCCATGCACTTGTCTTCACAAAGATCCATGACACATGTCATCAGAATGATCCATGGCCTGCTCTTCACAATTCTCCATGCCCTTACAATCACAATGCTCCATTAAACCTGTCATAACAATGCTCCATGACCCATGCCATCACGATGTTCCATGGCCTTGTCATCACAAGGCTCCATGACCCTTCTCATCACAATGCTCCAAGAACCCTGTAATCACAATGCACTATGCCGCTTTTCATCTCAATGATCCATGAACCCAGTCATCACAATGCACCATGCCCATCATCATGCTTCATGCTATTGTCATCACAATGAAATCAAAATGCTCCATGACCTCTGTCATAACAATGTTCCAAACTCTTGTGATCACAATATTCCATAACACTTGTCATCACAATGCCACATGACGCTCGTCATCACAGTTATACATGGTTTCTCATCACAGTGCTCCATGACTTTTGTCATCACAATCCTCAATACACTTGTCATCAAAATGCTCCCTGACACTTGCTGTCTGTATGCTCCTTGAACCCTGTCATGACAAGGCTCCACGCCCTTTTCATAACAATGCTCCAAGACCCCTGTAATCACAATGCTCCATGCCCTTGTCATCACAAAGCTCAATGACACATGTCATCAGAATGCTCCTTGGCCTTCTGATCACAGTGCTCCATGCCATTGTCATCACAATGTGCCAAGGCCCCTGTAATCACAATTCTCCATGCCCCTTTTCATCAGTATGCTCCATGAGACTTGTCATCACATGGCTCCATGATTTTCTCAACACAATGTTCCAGGACCTTGTCATCAAAATGCTTCACGACCTTGTCATGAAAATTCTCAATTGCCCTTGTCATCATAATGCTCCAATCCCTAGTCATCACAATGCTCCTTTATATTTGTCATCATAATCCTCCATTATATTTGGCATCACAGTACTCCCTGCCATTGTCATCGCAATGGACCATGACATATGTCATCAAAATGCTCCCTGACACCTGTCTTCACAATACTCCATGACCTTCTGTTCAAAATGATACATGCCCTTGTCATCACAATGGACCATGTCCAATGTCATCACAATATTCTATGAAAATTGTCAGACCAATGCTCCATGCCCTTGTCATCACAATGATCCATGCCCTTGACATCACAATGCTCCATGACTTGTCATCACAAAGCTCCATAACAATGATCCATGTATCACAGTGTTCCGTGCCCTTGTCATCCCAATGCTCCATGCCCACTCTCATCACAATAATCCATGAAATATTTTAGACCAAAACTCAATGCCCTTCTCATCACAATGCTCCATTACCTCTGTCATAACAATGCTCCACGACACCTGCAATCACATTGTTCAACGGCATGTCATTACAAGGCTCCATGACCCTTGTCATCACAATGCTCCAAGACCCCTGTAATCACCATGCTCCATGCCCTTGTCATCACAGTGCTCCATGACGCATGTCATCAGAATGTTCCATGACCCTTGTCATCACAATTCTCCATGCACTTGTCAGCAAAATGCCCCCTGACACTTGTCATCACAATTCTCCAAGCCATTGTCATCACAATGTTCCATTACTTTGTCATCAGAATCCTCCATGACACTTGGCATCACAATGCTCCATGCCATTGTCATCACAATGGGCCATTACATATGTCATCACAATGCTGCCTGACACCTGTCTTCACAATACTGCATGACCAGGTCATCACAATGCTCCATGCCCTTGTCATCACAAAGCGCCATTCCAACTGTCATCGCAATAATCCATGAAACTTATTAGACCAAAGCTCCATGCCCTTGTCATCACAAAGCTCCATGACACATGTCATCAGAATGTTCCATGGCCTTCTCATAACAATGCTCCATGCCCTTGTCATCAAAATGCTCCATGCCCTTGTTATCACAATGCTCCATGACCCCTGTCATCACAATGCACCGTGACTCCAGTCATCACAATGCTTCATGACCTTTGTCTACACAGTGGTCCATGCCCTCGTCATCAACAGCCTCTGTGACCTTTTTAAACACAATCCTCCATGAACTTTTCATCACAATGCTCTTTGACCCTTGTCATCACAATGCTCTATGCCTTTCTCAGCACAATGCTCCATGACCATTTTCATCACAATGCTCCATGCGCTTGTCAGCGCAGTGCTCCATGACATATGTCATCACAATGAACCATGCACTTGTCATCACAGTGCTCCACAATCTTGTCATCACAATGCTCCATAAAACTTGTTATCACAATGCTCCATGCACTTCTCATCAAAATGCTCTCACACTACTGATATCACTATGTTACATCACTATTCGTCACAATACTCCCTCACCCCTGTCATCATAATATTCCCTGACTCCTGTAATCACAGTGCTACATGAACATATCATCACAATGTTCAATGACCCCTGACATCACAATGCTCCATAACCCCTGTCATCAAAATATTCCATGAAACTTTTCATCAAATTGCTCCATGACACTGTCATCACAGTGCTCCCTGCCCTTCTCATCACAATGCACAACGCCTTTGTCATCAAAATCCTCCATGACCTTTGTCATCAGAAAGATCCATGACCCTTGGCATCATAATGCTCCATGTCATTGTCATCACAATGCTACATGAACGCTCTCATCACATTGCTCCATGCCCTTGTCATCACAAAGCTCCATGTCATTGTCATCACAATGCTACATGAACGCTCTCATCACATTGCTCCATGCCCTTGTCATCACAAAGCTCCATGACAAATGTCCTCAGAATGCTCCATGGCCTTCTAATCACAATGCTTCATGCCCTTGCCATCACAATTCTCCATTACCCCTGTCATAACAATGCTCCATGACCCCTGCCATCACAATGTTCCACGGCCTTGTCATCACAAGGCTCCATGACACTTGTCTTCACAATGCTCCAAGACCCCTTAAATCACAATCATCCATGCCCCTTTTCATCTCAATGCTCCATGAACCCTGTCATCACAATGCATCATGCCCATCATTATAATGATTCAGGCTATTGTCAGCACAATTACATCAAAAATCTTCATGACCTCTGTCATAACAATGATCCAAACCCTTGTAATCACAATATTCCATAACACTTCTCATCACAATGCCCCATGACGCTCGTCATCACAATTATCCATGGTGTTCTCATCACAATGCTCCATGACCTTTGTCATCACAATGCTCAATACACTTGTCATCAAAATGCTCCCTGACATTTGTTGTCTGTATGCTCCTTGAACCCTGTCATGACAAGGCTCCATGCCTTTTTCATCACAATGATCCATGCCCTTTTCATCACAATGCTCCAAGACCCATGTAATCACAATGTTCCATGCCCTTGTCATCACAAACCTCAATGACGCATGTCTTCAGAATGCTCCTTCGCCTTCTCCTCACAATGCTCCATACCCATGTCATAACAAAGTTCCAAGACGCCTGTAATCACAATGCTCCATGCCCCTTTTCATCAGTGTGCTCCAAGAGATTTGTCATCACAGTGCTCCATGGTTTTCTCATCACAATGCTCCAGGACAGTATCATCACAGTGCTTCACGACATTGTCCTGAAAATTCTCAATGGCCCTTGTCATCATATTGCTCCAAACCCTAGTCCTCACAATGCTCCATTATATTTGTCATCACAATCCTCCGTTACATTTGGCATCACAATGCTCCCTGCCATTGTCATCGCAATGGACCATGACATATGTCATCACAATGCTCCCTGGCACCTGTCTTCACAATACACCATGACCTTCTCATCACAATGATCCATGCCCTTGTCATCACAATGCTCCATGTCCACTGTCATCACAATAATCTATGAAACCGGTCAGACCAATGATCCATGCCACTGTCATCACAATGCTCCATGCCCTTGTCATCACAATGCTCGATGCCCTTTTCATCACAGTACTACATGACTCCTGTCATCAAAATGCTCCGTGACTCCAGTCATCACAGTGCTTCATAACATTTGTCATCACAATTGTCCATGCCCGCCTCATCACAAGGCTCTGTGACATTGTAACCACAATGCTCAATGAACTTTTCATCACAATGCTCCGTGATCCTTGTCATCAAAATGCTCCATGCCTTTGTCAGAAAAATGCTCCATGACCCTTGTCATCACAATGTGCCACGCGCTTTTAATCACAATGGTTCAAAAATTTGTCATAGCAATGCTCCATAAACATTTTAATCACAATGATCCATGCCCTTGTCATCACAAAGCTCCATGACACATGTCATCAGAATGTTCCATGGACTTCTCATCAAAATGCTCCATGCCCTTTTCATTACAGTGCTCAAGGACCCCTGTAATCACAATGCTCCATGCCTCTTTTCATCTCAATGCTCCATGAACCCTGTCATCACAATGCATCATACCCTTCATCATAATGCTTCCGGCTATTGTCAGCACAGTGAAATCAAAATTATCCATGACCTCTGTCATCACAATGCTCCATGACCCCTGTCTTAACAATACTCCATGAACATTTTCAACCCAATGCTCCATGACCCTTGTCATCACAATGATCCATGTCCTTGTCATCCCAATGCTCCATGACCCCTGTATTCACAATGCTCCGTGACGCTTGTCATCACAGTGCTCCATGACATCTGTCATCACAAAGCTCCATGCCCTTGTCACCACAATGCATCATTCCAACAGTCATCGCAATAATCCATGAAACACATTAGACCAATGCTCCATGACCCTTTCATCAAAATGCTCCATGACCCTTGTCATCACAATGCTCCATGAACTTTTCATCACAATGCTCCTTGATCCTTGTCATCACAATTCTCTATGCCTTTCTCAGCACAATGCTCCATGACCCTTGTCATCACAATGCTCCATGCACTTGTCAGCACGATGCTCCATGACACATGTCATCACAATGCACCATGCACTTGTCATCACAGGGCTCCACAATCTTTTCATCACAATGCTCCATAAACCTTGTCATCACAATGCTCCATGCACTTCTCATCAAAATGCTCTCTCACCACAGATATCACAATGTTACAAAACTATTCGTCACAATACTCCCTCACCCCTGTTATCACAATGTCCCATGACTCCTGTCATCACAATGCCACATGCACTTATCATCACAATGTTCGATGACCCCTGACATCACAGTGCTCCATAACACCTGTCATCAAAATGCTCCATGACCCTTTTCATCAAAATGCTCCATGACCCCTGACATCACAATATTCCATAACCCCTGTCATCAAAATATTCCATGACCCTGTCATCACAATGCTCCCTGCCCTTCTCATCACAATGCACAACGCACTTGTCATCAAAATGCTCCATGACCTTTGTCATCACAAAGAACCATGACCATTGGCATCACAATGCTACATGTCATTGTCATCACAATGCTCCATGAACACTCTCATCACATTGCTCCATGCCTTGTCATCACAAAGCTGCATGACACATGTCATCAGAATGCTCCATGGCCTTCTCATCACAATGCTCCATGCGATTGCCATCACAATGCTCCATTACCACTGTCATAACAATGCTCCATGACCCATGCCATCACGATGTTCCGTGGGCTTGTCATCACAAGGCTCCATGACCCTTCTCATTACAATGCTCCAACACCCCTGTAATCACAATGCTCCATGCCCCTTTTCATCTCAATGATCCATGAACCCTGTCATCACAATGTACCATGCCCATCATCATAATGCTTCATGCTATTGTCATCACAATGAAATCAAAATGCTCCATGACCTCTGTTATAACAATGCTCCAAACCCTTGTAATCACAATATTCCATAACACTTGTCATCACAGTGCCCCATGACGCTTGTCATCACAATTATCCATGTCCTTCTCATCACAATGCTCCATGACAATTGTCATCACAATGCTCAATACCCTTGTCATCACAATGGTCCCTGACACTTGTCATCAGTATGCTCCTTGAAACCTGTCATGACAAGGCTCCATGACCCTTCTCATCACAATGCTCCAAGACCTCTGTAATCACAATGCTCCATGCCCTTGTCATCACAAAGCTCCGTGACGCATGTTATCAGAATGTTCCATGGCCTTCTCCTCACAGTGCTCCATGCCCTTGTCATCACAATGCTCCAAGACCCCTGTAATCACAATGCTCCATGCCCCTTTTCATCAGAATGCTCCTAGAGACTTGTCATCACAAGTCTCCATGGTCATCTCATCACAATGCTCCAGGAACTTGTCATCACCATGCTCCATTCCCTTGTCATCACAATGCTCCATGACCCCTGTCATCACAATACTCCATGAACATTTTCAGCCATATGCTCCATGACCTTCATCACAATGCTCCATGACCAATATCATCACAATGCTCCATGACCACTGTCATCACAACACTCCATGACACCTGACAACACAATGATCCGGGACTCTTGTCATCACAATGCTCCATAACCCCTGTCATCACAATACTCCTTGAACATTTTCAGCCCAATGCTCCATGACACTTGTCATCACAATGATCCATGCCCTTGTCATCCCTATGCTCCATGACCCCTGTATTCACAGTGCTCCGTGATGCTTGTCATCACAGTGCTCCATGACACCTGCCATCACAATGCTCCATGCCTTTGTCAGCAAAATGCTACATGACCTTGTCATTACAATGCTCTATGCGCTTGTCATCACAATACTCCATTACCATTGTCATCACAATCCTCCATGAACCTTGGGATCGCATTGCTTCATGCCCTAGTCATCACAATGCTCCATGCTCCTTGAAATCAAAATGATCCATGACCTCTGTCATTGCAATGCTCCAAAACCTTGTGATCACAATGTTCCATAACACTTGTCATCACAACGCTCCATGATGCCTGTCATAACAATACTCCATGCCCTTGTCATAACAATGCTCCATGCCCTTGTTACCACAATGTTCCAAGACCCCTGTAATCAGAATGCTCCATGCCCCTTTTCATCAGTATGCTCCATGAGACCTGTCATCACAAGGCTCCATGGTTTTCTCATCACAAATCTCCAGGACAATGTCATCACAATGCTTCACGACATTGTCATGAAAATTCTCAATGGCCCTTGTCATCATAATGCTCCAAGCCCTAGTCATCACAATGCTCCATTATATTTGTCATCACAATCCTCCATTACATTTGGCATCACAATGCTCCATGCCACTGACATCGCAATGGACCATGACATATGTCATCACAATGCGCCCTGACACATGTCTTCACAATACTCCATGCCCTTGTCATCACAATGCTCCATGCCCTTGTCATCACAATACACCATGTCCACTGTCATCACAATAATCTATGAAACTTGTCAGACCAATGCTCCATGCCCCTGTCATCACAATCCTCCATGCCCTTGTCATCACAATGCTCCATGCCCTTGTCATCACAATGCTCCATGTCCCCTGTCATCACAATGCCCCGTGACTCCAGTCATCACAATGCTTCATAACGTTTGTCATCACAACGGTCCATGCCCGCGTCCTCACAAGACTCTGTGACATTTGTAACCACAATGGTCCATGAACTTTTCATCACAATGCTCCATGACCCTTGTCATCACAATGTGCCATGTCTTTTTCATCACAATGATCCACAACTTTGTCATCGCTATGCTCCATAAACCTTGTAATCACAATGCTCCATGCACTTCTCATCCAAGTGCTCTCTCACATGAGATATCACAATGTTCCATCACTAGTCATCACAATCCTCCCTCAGCCCAGTTATCACAATGTTCCATGACCCCTGTCATCACAATGCTACATCCCCTTATCAGCAAAATATTCCATGACCCCTGACATCACAATGTTCCATAACATTTTTCATCAAAATGTTCCATCACCCTTTTCATCGCAAAGATCCATGACCCCTGGCATCACATTGTTCTATAATAAATGTCATCAAAATGTTCCATTACAATTTTCATCAAATTGCTGCATGACCATGTCATCAAAATGCTCTCTGCCCTTCTCAACACAATGCAGCACACCCTTGTCATCAAAATGCTCCATGACCTTTGTCATCACAAAGCTTCATGACCCTTGGCATCACAATGCTCCATGACATTGTCATCACAATGCTCCATGAACCCTCTCATCACATTGCTCCATGCCCTTGTCATCACAAAGATCCATGACACTTGTCATCACAATGCTCGATGCCCTTCTCATCACAATGTTCCATGCCCTTGTCATTATAATCCCCCATGACCCATGTATCACAGTGTACCGTGCCCTTCTCATCACAATGCTCCATGCCCACTCTCATCACAATAATCCATGAAATAATTCAGACCAATGTTCAATGCCCTTCTCATCACAATGCTCCATTACCTCTGTCATAACAATGCTCCATGACCACTGCCATCACAATGCTCCACGGCCTTGTCATCACAAGGCTCCATGACCCTTGTCATCACAATGCTCCAAGACCCCTGTAATCACAATGCTCCATGCCCTTTTCATCACAAATCTCCATGACGCATGTCATCAGAATGTTCCATGGACTTCTCCTCAGAGAGCTCCATGCCCTTGTCATGACAAAGCTCCAAAACCCCTGTAGTCACAATGCTCCATGCCTCTTTTCATCAGAATGCTCCATGAGACTTGTCATCACAAGTCTCCATGGTCATCTCATAACAATGCTCCAGTAACTTGTAATCACCATGCTCCATTCCCGTGTCATCACAATGCTCCATGACACCTGGCATCACAATACTTCATGAACATTTTCAGCCAATTCTCCATGACCATCTAATCACAATGCTCCATGGCAAATATCTTCAAAATGCTCCATGACCACTGTCATCACAACACTCCATGACACCTGACAACACAATGATCCGGGACTCTTGTCATCACAATGCTCCAAGACCCCTGTAATCACAATGCTCCATGACCCCTGTCATCACAGTACTGCATGAACATTTTCAGCCCAATGATCCATGACCCTTGTCATCACAATGATCCATGCCCTTGTCATCCCTATGCTCCATGACCCCTGTATTCACAATGCTCCGTGATGCTTGTCATCACAGTGCTCCATGACAACTGTCATCACAATGCTCCATGCCTTTGTCAGCAAAATGCTACATGACCTTGTCATTACAATGCTCTATGCGCTTGTCATCACAATACTCCATTACCATTGTCATCACAATCCTCCAAGAACCTTGGGATCACATTGCTTCATGCCCTAGTCATCACAATGCTCCATGCTCCTTGAAATCAAAATGATCCATGACATCTGTCATCGCAATGCTCCAAAACCTTGTGATCACAATGTTCCATAACACTTGTCATCACAACGCTCCATGATGCCTGTCATCACAGTACTCCATGCCCTTGTCATCACAATGCTCCATGCCCTTGTTATCACAAGGTTCCAAGACCCCTGTAATCAGAATGCTCCATGCCCCTTTTCATCAGTATGCTCCATGAGACCTTGCTTCACAAGGCTCCATGGTTTTCTCATCACAATACTCCAGGACCATGTCATCACAATGCTTCATGACATTGTCATGAAAATTCTTAATGGCCCTTCTCATCATAATGCTCCAAGCCCTAGTCATCACAATGCTCCATTATATTTGTCATCACAATCCTCCATTACATTTGGCATCACAATGCTCCATGCCACTGACATCGCAATGGACCATGACATATGTCATCACAATGCTCCCTGACACCTGTCTTCACAATACTCCATGCCCTTGTCATCACAATGCTCATTGCCCTTGTCATCACAATGCACCATGTCCACTGTCATTACAATAATCTATGAAACTTGTCAGACCAATGCTCCATGCCCCTGTCATCACAATGCTCATTGCCCTTGTCATCACAATGCACCATGTCCACTGTCATTACAATAATCTATGAAACTTGTCAGACCAATGCTCCATGCCCTTGTCATCACAATGCTCCATGTCCCCTGTCATCACAATGCCCCGTGACTCCAGTCATCACAATGCTTCATAACGTTTGTCATCACAACGGTCCATGCCCGCATCATCACAAGGCTCTGTGACCTTTGTAACCACAATGCTCCATGAACTTTTCATCACAATGCTCCATGACCCTTGTCATCACAATGCTCCATGTCTTTGTCAGAACAATGCTCCATGACCCTTGTCATCACAAATTGCCATGCGTTTTTCATCACAGTGATCCACAACCTTGTCATCGCTATGCTCCATAAACTTTCTAATCACAATGCTCCATGCACTTTTCATCCAAATGCTCTCTCACATGTGATATCACAGTGTGTCTTCACTAGTCATCACAATCCTCCCTCACCCCAGTTATCATAATGTTCCATGACCCCTGTCATCAAAATGCTACATCCCCTTATCAGCACAATGTTCCAAGACTGCTGACATCACAGTGTTCCATAACGCCTGTCATCAAAATGCTCCATGACCCCTTTCATCCCAAAGCTCCATGACCCCTGTCATCACAATGCTCCGTGACCCTTGTCATCACAAAGCTCCATGTCTTTTTCACAACAATGCTCCATGACCCTTGTCATCACAATGTGCCATGCGTTTTTCATCACAATGATCCACAACTTTGTCATCGCTATGCTCCATAAACCTTGTAATCACAATGTTCCATGCAATTCTCATCCAAATGCTCTCTCACATGAGATATCACAATGTACCATCACTTGTCATCACAATCCTCCCTCACCCCTGTAATCACAGTGTTCCATGACCCCTGTCATCACAATGCTACATCCCCTTATCAGCACAATGTTCCATGATCCCTGACATCACAACATTCAATAACTCCTGTCATCAAAATGCTCCATGACCCTTTCCATCCCAAAGCTCCATGACACCGGGCATCACAATGTTCTATAAACCCTCTCATCAAAATGTTCCATTAACTTTTCATCAAATTACTGCATGCACCTGTCATCAAAATGCTTCCTGCCCTACTCATCACAATGCACCACACCCTTGTCATCAAAATGCTCCATGACTTTGTCATCACAAAGCTCCATGACCCTTGGCATCACAATGCTCCATGTCATTGTCATCATAATGCTCCATGAACCCTCTCATCACATTGCTCAATGCCCTTGTCATCACAAAGCTCCATGACACTTGTCATCACAATGCTCGATGCCCTTCTCATCACAATGCTCCATGCCCTTGTCATTACAATCCCCCATGACCCATGTATCACAGTGTACGTTCCCTTGTCATCACAATGCTCCATGCCCACTCTCATCACAATAATCCATGAAACATTTCAGACCAATGCTCAATGACCTACTCATCACAATGCTCCATTACAACTGTCATAACAATGCTCCATGACCCCTGCCATCACAATGTTCCATTGCCTTGTCATCACAAGGCTGCATGACCCTTGTCATCACAATGCTCCAAGACCCCTGTAATAACAATGCTCCATGCCCTTGTCATCACAAAGCTCCCTGACGCATGTTATCAGAATGTTCCATGGATTTCTCCTCACAGTGCTCCATGCCCTTTTCATCACAATGCTCCAAGACCCCTGTAATCACAATGCTCCATGCACCTTTTCATCAGAATGCTCCATCAGACTTGTCATCACAAGTCCCCATGGTAATTTCATCACAATGCTCCAGGACCTTGTCATCACCACGCTCCATTCCCTTGTCAACACAATGCTCCATGACACCTGTCATCACAATATTCCATGAACATTTTCACCCCAATGCTCCATGGCTTTCTCATCACAATGTGCCATGACCAATATCATCACAATGCTCCATGACCACTGTCATCACAACACTCCATGAAACCTGACAACACAATGATCCAGGACTCTTGTCATCACGATGCTCCAAGACCCCTGTAATGACAATGCTCCATGCCACTTTTCATCAGAATGCTCCTTGAGACTTGTAATCACAAGTCTCCATGGTCATCTCATCACAGTGCTCCAGGAGCTTGTCATCACCGTGCTTCATTCCCTTGTCATCACAATGCTCCATGACCCCTGTCATCACAATACTCCATGAACATTTTCAGCCCAGTGCTCCATGACACTTGTCATCACAATGATCCATGCACTTGTCATCCCAATTCTCCATGACCCCTGTATTCACAATGCTCCGTGATGCTTGTCATCACAGTGCTCCATGACACCTGTCATCACAAAGCTCCATGCCTTTGTCAGCAAAATGCTACATGATCTTTTCATTACAATGCTCTATGCGCTTGTCATCAAAATACTCCATTACCATTGTCATCACAATCCTCCAAGAACATTGGGATCGCATTGCTTCATGCCCTTGTCATCACAATGCTCCATGCTCCCTGAAATCAAAATGATCCATGACCTCTGTCATCGCAATGCTCCAAACACTTGTGATCACATTGTTCCATAACACTTGTCATCACAACGCTCCATGATGCCTGTCATCACAATACTCCCTGCCGTTGTCATCACAATGCTACAAGACCCCTGTAATCACAATGCTACATGCCCCTTTTCATCAGAATTCTCCATGAGACTTGTCATCACAATTCTCCATGGTCTACTCATCACAATGTTCCAGGACCTTGTCATCACAATGCTCCAGGACAGCTGTCATCACAATATTCAATGAACATTTTCAGCCCAATGCTCCATGACCTTCTCATCCCAATGCTCCATGACCCCTTTATTCACAATGCTCCGTGACGCTTGTCATCACAGTGCTCCATGACACCTGTCATCACAATGCTCCATGCCTTTGTCAGCAAAATATTGCATGACCTTGTCATTAAAATGCTCTATGTGCTTGTCATCACAATACTCCATTACCATTGTCATCACAATCCTCCATGAAACTTGGGATCACATTCCTTCATGCCCTTGTCATCACAATGCTCCATGCTCCTTGAAATCAAAATGATCCATGACCTCTGTCATCACAATGTTCCAAACCATTGTGAACACAATGTTCCATAACACTTTTCATCACAACGCTCCATGATGCCTGTCATCACAATACTCCATGCCCTTTTCATCACAATGCTCCATGACCGTTGTCATCACAATTCTCAATACACTTGTCATCACAATGCTCCCTGACACGTGTCGTCAGAATGCTCCTTAAACCCTGTCACGAAAAGGCTCCATGCCTTTTTCTTCACAAAGCCCCATGCCATTTTCATCACAATGCTCCATGCCATTGTCATCAAAATACTCCACAAGTTGGTCATCAGAATGCTCCATGACCATTGTTATCACAATTCTCCATGCACTTGTCAGCACAATGCTCCCTGACCCTTGTCATCACAATGCTCCAAGCCATTGTCATCACAATGCTCCATTACATTTGTCATCAGAATCCTCCATGACACTTGCCATCACAATGCTCCATGCCATTGTCATCACATTGGGCCATTACATATGTCATCACAATGCTCCCTGACACCTCTCTTCACAATATTGCATGACCTGGTCATCGCAAATTTCCATGCCCTTGTCATGAAAATGCGCCATTCCAACTGTCATCACAATAATCCATGAAACTTATTAGACCAATGCTCGATGCCCTTGTCATCACAAAGCTCCATGCCCTTGTTATCACAATGTTCCAAGTCCCCTCTAATCAGAATGCTCCATGCCCTTTTTCATCAGTATGCTCCATGAGACTTGTCATCACAAGGCTCCATGGTTTTCTCATCACAATGCTCCAGGAACTTGTCATCACAATGCTTCACGACATTGTCATGAAAATTCTCAATTTCCCTTGTCATCATAATGCTCCAAGCCCTAGTCATCACAATGCTCCATTATATTTGTCATCACAATCCTCCATTACATTTGGCATCACAATGCTCCCTGCCATTGTCATCGCAATGGACCATGACATATGTCATCACAATGCTCCCTGACACCTGTCTTCCCAATAGTCCCTGGCCTTCTCATCACAATGCTCCATGCCCTTGTCATCACAATGCACCATGTCCACTGTCATCACAATAATCTAGGAAACATGTCAGACCAATGTTCCATGCCCCTGTCATCACAAAGCTCCATGCCCTTGTCATCAAAATGCTCCATGACCCCTGTCATCACAACGCTCCCTGACTCCAGTCATCACAATGTTTCATAACGTTTGTCATCACAACGGTCCATGCCCGCGTCATCACAAGGCTCTGTGACCTTTGTAAGACAAATGCTCCATGAACTTTTCATCACAATGCTCTGTGACACTTGTCATCACAATGCTCCATGTCTTTGTCAGAACAATGCTCCATGACCCTTGTCATCACAATGTTCCATGTGATTTTCATCACAATGATCCACAACCTTGTCTTCGCTATGCCCCATAAACATTGTAATCACAATGCTCCATGCACTTTTCATCCAAATGCTTTCTCACATGAGATATCACATTGTTCCGTCACTAGTCATCACACTCCGCCCTCACCCCTGTAATCACAATGTTCCATGACCCCTGTCATCACAATGCTACTTCTACTTATCAGCACAGTGTTCCATGACACCTGACATCACAATATTCCATAACCCCTGTCATCAAAGTGCTCCTTGACACATTTCATCCCAAAGCTCCATGACCCCTGGTATCACAATGTTCTATAAACCCTGTCAACAAAATTTTCAATTAAACTTTTCATCAAATTGCTGCATGACCCTGTCATCAAAATGCACCCTGCCCTTCTCATAACAATGCACCACACCCTTGGCATCAATATGCTCCATGACCTTTGTCATCACAAAGCTCAGAGACCCTTGGAATCACAATGCTCCATGCCATTGTCATCACAAAGCTCCATGACGCATGCCATCAGAATGTTCCATGGCCTTCTCCTCACCGTGCTCCATGCCCTTGTCATCACAATACTCCAAGACCCGTGTAATCAAAATGCTCCATGCCCCGTTTCATCAGAATGCTCCATGAGACTTTTCATCACAAGTCTCCATGGTCATCTCATCACAATGCTCCAGGACCTTGTCATCACCATGCTCCATTCCCTTGTCATCACAATGCTCCATGACACCTGTCATCACAATACTCCATGAACGTTTTTAGCCCTATGCTCCATGACCTTCTCATCACAATGCTCCATGACCAATATCATCACAATGCTGCATGACCACTGTCATCAAAACACTCCATGACAACTGACAACACAATCATCCGGGACTCTTGTCATCACAATGCTCCAAGACCTCTGTAATCACAATGTCCCATGACCCCTGTCATCACAATACTCCATGAACATTTTCAGCCCAATGCTCCATGACACTTGTCATCAAAATGATCCATGCCCTTGTCATCTCAATGCTCCATGAGCCCTGTATTCACAATGCTCCGTGATGCTTGTCATCACAGTCCTCCATGACACCTGTCATCACAATGCTTCATGCCTTTGTAAGCAAAATGCTACATGACCTTGTCATTACAATGCTCTATGGGCTTGTCATCACAATACTCCATTACCAATGTCATCACAATCCTCCAAGATCCTTGGGATCACAATGCTTCATGCCCTAGTCATCACAATGCTCCATGCTCCTTGAAATCAAAATGATCCATGACCTCTGTCATCGCAATGCTCCAAACACTTGTGATCACAATGTTCCATAACACTTGTCATCACAACGCTCCATGATGCCTGTCATCACAATACTCCATGCCCTTGTCATCACAATGCTTCATGACCCTTGTCATCACAAAGTGCCATGCGTTTTTCATCACAGTGATCCACAACCTTGTCATCGCTCTGCTCCATAAACCTTGTAATCACAATGCTCCATGCACTTCTCATCCAAATGCTCTCTCACATGAGATATCAAAATGTTCCATCACTAGTCATCACAATCCTCCCTCACCCCAGTTATCACAATGTTCCATGACCCCTGTCATCCCAGTGCTACATCCCCTTATCAGCACAATGTTCCCTGACACCTGACATCACAGTGTTCCATAACGCCTGTCATCAAAATGTTCCATGACCCTTTTCATCCCAAAGCTCCATGACCCATGGCATCACAATATTCTATAAACCCTGTCATCCAAAGTTTCCATTACACTTTTCATCAAATTGCTGCATGACCCTCTCATCAAAATGCTCCCTGCCATTCTCATCACAATGCACCACACACTTGTCATCAAAATGCTCTATGACCTTTGTCATCACAAAGCTCCAAGACCCTCGGCATCACAATGTTCCATGTCATTGTCATCACAATGTTCCATGAACCCTCTCATCACATTGCTCCATGCCCTTGTCATCACAAAGCTCCATGACACTTGTCATCACAATGCTCGATGCCCTTCTCATCACAATGCTCCATGCCCTTTTCATTACAACCCCCCATGACGCATGTATCACAGTGTACGTGCCCTTGTTATCACAATGCTCCATGCCCACTCTCATCACAATAATCCATGAAACATTTCAGACCAATGATCAATGCCCTTCTCATCACAATGCTCCATTACCTCTGTCATAACAATGCTCCATGACCCCTGCCATCACAATGTTCCAAGGCCTTGTCATCACAAGGCTCCATGACCCTTGTCATCACAATGATCCAAGACCCCTGTAATCACAATGCTCCATGCCGTTGTCATCACAAAGCTCCATGACGCGTGTCATCAGAATGTTCCATGGCCTTCTCCTCACAGTGCTCCATGCCCTTGTCATCACAATGATCCCATACCCCTGTAATCACAAGGCTCCATGCACCTTTTCATCAGAATGCTCCATGAGACTTGTCATCCCAAGTCTCCATGGTCTTCTCATCACAGTGCTCCAGGGCCTTATCATCACCACGCTCCATTCCCTTGTCATCACAATGCTCCATGACACCATTCATCACAATATTCCATGAACATTTTCACCCCAATGCTCCATGACCTTCTCAGCACAATGTGCCATGACCAATATCATCACAATGCTCCATTACCACTGTCATCACAACACTCCATGAAACCTGACAACACAATGATCCAGGACTCTTGTCATCACAATGCTCCAAGACCCCTGTAATCACAATGCTCCATGACCACTGTCATCAAAATACTCCATGAACATTTTCATCCCAATGATCCATGACCCTTTTCTTCACAAGGATCCATGCCCTTGTCATCCCAATGCTCCATGACCCCTGTATTCACAATGCTCCGTGACGCTTGTCATCACAGTGCTCCATGACACCTGTCATCACAATGCTCCATGATGCCTGTCATCACAATACTCCATGCACTTTTCATCACAGTGCTCCATGACCATTGTCATCACAATTCTCAATACACTTGTCATCACAATGCTCCCTGACACTTGTCGTCAGAATGCTCCTTGAACCCTGTCACGAAAAGGCTCCATGCCTTTTTCATCACAAAGCCCAATGCCATTTTCATCACAATGCTCCATGCCATTGTCATCAGAATACTCCACAAGTGGATATGGAAACATATGTATATGTATAACTGATTAAATTTGTTATAAAGCAAAAAAATAAAATAAAATAAAATTTAAAAAAATGAGCACAAGTAATAATGATGAGGGGACATTTTTGACCTACTCATTCAAAAAAAAAAAATACTCCACAAGCTTGTCATCAGAATGCTCCAGACAATTGTCATCACAATTCTCCATGCACTTGTCAGCACAATGCTCCCTGACCCTTGTCATCACAATGCTCCAAGCCATTGTCATCACAATGCTCCATTACCTTTGTCATCAGAATCCTCCATGACACTTGGCATCACAATGCTCCATGCCATTGTCATCACATTGGGCCATTACATATGTCATCACAATGCTCCCTGACATCTCTTTTCACAATGTTGCATGACCTGGTCATCACAATTCTCCATGCCCTTGTCATCACAATGCGCCATTCCAACTTTCATCACAATAATCCATGAAACTTACTAGAACAATGCTCCATGCCCTTGTCATCACAAAGCTCCATGCCCTTCTTATCACCATGTTCCAAGACCCCTATAATCAGAATGCTCCAAGCCCCTTTACATCATTATGCTCCATGAGACTTGTCATCACAAGGTTCCATGATTTTGTCATCACAATGCTCCAGGAACTTGTCATCACAATGCTTCACGACCTTGTCATGAAAATATTCAATGGACCTTGTCATCATAATGCTCCAAGCCCTAACCATTACAATGCTCCTTTATATTTGTCATCACAATCCTCCATTACATTTTGCATCACAATGCTCCCTGCCATTGTCATCACAATGGACCATGACATATGTCATCACAATGCTCCCTGACACCTGTCTTCAGAATACTACATGCCCTTGTCATCACAATGCTCCATGCCCTTGTCATCACAATGCACCATGTCAACTCTCATCACAATAATCTATGAAACTTGTCAGACCAATGCTCCATGCCACTGTCATCACAATGCTCCATGCCCTTGTCATCAAAAAGCTCCATGACCCCTGTCATCACAACGCTCCCTGACTCCTGTCATCACAATGCTTCATAACGTTTATCATCAAAACGGTCCATGCCCGCATCATCACAAGGCTCTGTTATCTTTGTAACCCCAATGCTCCATGAACTTTTGATCACAATGCTCTGTGACACTTGTCATCACAATGCTCCATGCCTTTGTCAGAACAATGCTCCATGACACTTGTCATCACAATGTGCCATGCGCTTTTCATCACAATGATCCACAACATTGTCATCGCTATGCTCCATAAACCTTGTAATCACAATGCTCCATGCACTTTTCATCCAAAGGCTCTCTCACATGAGATATCACAATGTTCCTTCACTAGTCATCAGAATCCTCCCTCACCCCTCTTATCACAATGTTCCATGACCCCTGTCATCAAAATGCTACATCCCCTTATCAGCACAATGTTCCATGACCCCCGACATCACAATGTTCCATAACCCCTGTCATCAAAATGCTCCATGACCCTTTTCATCCCAAAGCTCCATGACCCCTGGCATCACAATGTTCTATAACCCCTGTCAACAAAATGTTCCATTACACTTTTCATCAAATTGCTGCATGAACTTGTCATCAAAATGCTCCCTGCCCTTCTCATCACAATGCACCTCACCCTTGTCATCAAAATGCTCCATGACCTTTGTCATCACAAAGCTCCATGACCCTCCGCATCACAATGCTCCATGCCATTGTCATCACAATGGGCCATTACATATGTCATCACAATGCTCCCTGACACCTGTATTCACAATACTGCATGACCTGCTCATCACAATGCTCCATGCCCTTGTCATCACAATGCGCCATTCCAGCTGTCATCGCAATAATCCATGAAACTTATTAGAGCAATGCTCCATGCCATTGTAATCACAATGCTCCATGCCCTTGTTATCACAATGCTCCATGACCCTTGTCATCACAATGCCCCGTGACTCCAGTCATCACAATGCTTCATGACCTTTGTCATCACAATGGTCCATGCCCTCGTCATCAACAGTCTCTCTGACCATTTTAACCACAATGCTCCATGAACTTTTCATCAAAATGCTCTTTGACACTTGTCATCACAATGCTCTATGCCTTTCTCAGCACAATGCTCCATGACCCTTGTCATCACAAAGCTCCATGCGCTTGTCCGCACAATGCTCCATCACACATGTATTCACAGTGCACCATGCGCTTGTCATCACAGTGCTTCACAATCTTGTCATCACAATGCTCCATAAACCTTGTCATCACAATGATCCATGCACTTCTCATCAAAATGCTCTCTCACCACTGATATCACAATGTTACATCACTATTCGACACAGTACTCCCTCACCCCTGTCATCACAATGTTCCATGACTCCTCTCATCACAATGCTATATGCACTTATCATCAGAATGTTCGATGACCCCTGACATCACAATGTTCCATAACCCGTGTCATCAAAATGTTCCTTGACACTTTTCATCAAATTGCTCCATGACCCTGTCATCACAATGCTCCCTGCACTTCTCATCACAATGCACAACGCAGTTGTCATCAAAATGCTCCATGACCCTTGTCATCACAAATATCCATGACCCTTGGCATCACATTGCTCCATGCCCTTGTCATCACTAAGCTCCATGACACATGTCATCAGAATGCTCCATGGCCTTCTCATCACAATGCTCCATGACCTTTGTCATCACAATGCTCAATACAGTTGTCATCAATATGCTCCCTCACACTTGTTGTCTGTATGCTCCTTTACCCTGTCATGACAAGGCTCCATGCATTTTTCATCACAATGTTCCATGCCCTTTTCATCACAATGCTCCAAGACCCCTGTAATCTCAGTGATACAAGCGCTGGTGACCACAAAGCTCAATGACGCATGTCTTCAGAATGCTCCTTGGCCTTCTCTTCACAATGCTCCATGCCCTTGTCATCACAATGTTCCAAGACCCCTGTAATCACAATGGTCCATGCCCCAATTCATCAGTATGCTATATGAGACTTGTCATCACAAGGCTCCATGGTTTTCTCATCACAATGCTCCAGGACCTTGTCATCACAATGCTTCACGACCTTGTCATGAAAATTCTCAATGGCCCTTGTCATCATAGTGCTCCAAGCCCTAGTCATCACAATGCCCCATTTTATTTCTCATCACAATCCTCCATTACATTCGGCATCACAATTTTCCATTCTATTTTCTTCGCAATGGACCATGACATATGTCATCACAATGCTCCCTGACACCTGTCTTCACAATACTCCATGACCTTCTCATCACCATGATCCATGCCCTTGTCATCACAATGAACCATGTCCACTGTCATCAAAATAATCTATGAAACTTGTCAGACCAGTGCTCCATGCCCCTCTCATCACAATGATCCATGCCCTTGTCATCACAATGCACCATGTCCACTGTCATCACAATAACCTCTGAAAATTGTCACCACAACGCTCCATGTCCCTGTCATCACAATTCTCCATGACCCCTGTCATCACAATGTTCCGTGACTCCAGTCATCACAATGCTTCATAACGTTTGTCATCAGAATGGTCCATGCCCGCGTCATCACAAGGCTCTGTGACCTTTGTAATCACAATGCTCCATGAACTTTTCATCACAATGCTCCGTGACCCTTGTCATCACAATGCTCCATGCCTTTGTCAGAACAATGTTCCATGACCCTTGTCATCACAATGTGTCACGCGCTTTTCATCACAATGATCCACAACCTTGTCATCGCTGTGCACCATAAACCTTGTATTCACAGTGCTCCATGCACTTCTCATCCAAATGCTCTCTCACCTGAGATATCACAATGTTCCATCACTAGTCATCACAATCCTACCTCAACCCAGTAATCAAAATGTTCCATGACCCCTGACATCACAATATTCCATAACCAATGTCATCAAAATGCTCCATGACACTTTTCAGCCCAAAGCTCCATGACCCTTGGCATCAAAATGTTCTGTAACGCCTGTCATCAAAATTTTACATTACACTTTTCATCAAATAGCTGCATGACCCTGTCATCAAAATGCTCCCTCTCCTTCTCATGACAATGCACCACACGCTTGTCATCAAAATGCTCCATGACCGTTGTCATCACAAAGCTCCACAACCCTTGGCATCACAATGTTCCATGTCATTGTCATCACAATGCTCCATGAACACTCTCATCACATTGCTCCATGCCCTTTTCATCACAAAGCTCCATGACACTTGTCATCACAATGTTCGATGCCTTTCTCATCAAAATGCTCCATGCCCTTTTCATCACAATCCTCCATGACCCATGTATCACAGTGTTCCGTGCCCTTGTCATCACAATGCTCCATGCCCACTCTCATCACAATAATACATGAAGCCTTTCAGGCAAATGCTCAATGCCCTTCTCATCACAATGCTCCATTACCTCTGTCATAACAATGCTCCATGACCCCTGTCATCACAATGTTCCACGACCTTTTCATCACAAGACTCCATGACCCTTGTCATCACAATGCTCCAAGACCCATGTAATCACAATGCTCCATGCCCTTTTCATCACAAAGCTCCATGACACATGTCATCAGAATGTTCCATGGCCTTCTCATCACAATGCTCAATGCCCTTGTCATCACAATGCTCCAAGACCCCTGTAAACAAAATGCTCCATGCCCCTTTGCATCTCAATGCTCCATGAACCCTGTCATCACAATGCACCATGCCCATCATCATAATGCTTCAGGCTATTGTCATCACAATGAAATCAAAATTATCCATGACCTCTGTCATCATAATGCTCCAAACCCTTGTGATCACAATGTTCCATAACACTTATCATCACAAATCCCTATGACGCTCATCATCACAATTATCCATGGTATTCTCATCACAATGCTCCATGACCTTTGTCATCACAATGCTCAATACACTTGTCATCACAATGCTCCCTCACACTTGTCGTCAGTATGCTCCTTGAACCCTGTCATGAAAAGTCTCCATGCCTTTTTCATCACAATGATCCGTGCCCTTTTCATCACAATGCTCCAAGATCACTGTAATAACAATGCTCCATGTCCTTGTCATCACAAAACTCCATGAAGCATATCATCAGAATGCTCCATGGCCTTCTCATCCCAATGCTCCATGCCCTAGTCATCACAATGCTCCAAGACCCCTGTAATCACAATGCTCCATGCCCATTTTCATGAGAATGCTCCGTGAGATTTGTCATCACAGGTCTCCATGGTCATCTCATCACAATGCTCCAGGACCTTGTCATCACCATTCTCCATTCCCTTGTCATCACAATGCTCCATGACCACTGTCATCACAATAATCCATTAACATATTCAGCCCAATGCTCCACGACCTACACATAACAATGCTCCATGGCCAACATCATCACAATGCTCCATGACCACTGTCATCACAACACTCCATGACTCCTGACAACACAATGATCCGGGACTCTTGTCATCACAATGCTCCATTCCGTACACATCACTATGCTCCATAACCCCTGTCATCACAACACTCCATGAACATTTTCAGACCAGTGCTCCATGACATTTGTCATCACAATGATCCATGTCCTTGTCATCCCAATGCTCCATGACCCCTGTATTCACAATGCTCCATGACGCTTGTCATCACAGAGCTCCATGACACATGTCATCACAATGCTCCATGCCTTTGTCAGCAAAATGCTACATGACCTTGTCATTACAATGCTCTATGCACTTGTCATCACAATACTCCATTTCCATTGTCATCACAATCCTCCATGAACCTTGGGATCACATTGGTTCATGCCCTTGTCATCACAATGCTCCATGCTCCTTGAAATCAAAATGATCCATGACCTCTGTCATCACAATGCTCCAAACCCTTGTGATCACAATGTTCCATAACACTTGTCATCACAACGCTCCATGATGCCTGTCATCACAATACTCCATGCTCTTTTCATCAAAATGCACCATGACCTTTGTCATCACAATTCTCAATACAGTTGTCATCACAATGCTTCCTGACACTTGTCCTCAGAATGCTCCTTGAACCATGTCACAAATACGCTCCATGCCTTTTTCATCACAATGCCCTATGCCGTTTTCATCACAATGCTCCATGCCAATGTCATCAAAATACTCCACAAGCTTATCATCAGAATGCTCCATGACACTTTTCATCACAATTCTCCATGCACTTGTCAAAACAATGCTCCCTGTCCCTTGTCATCACAATGCTCCAAACCATTGTCATCACAATGCTCCATGACACTTGGCATCACAATGCTCCATGCCCTTGTCATCACAAAGCTCCATGATGCATGTCATCAGAACGTTCCATGGCCATCTCATCCCAATGCTCCAAGCCCTTGTCATCACAATGCCCCAAGACCCCTGTAATCACAATGCTCCATGCCCCTTTTCATCAGAATATTCCATGAGACTTGTCATCACAAGTCTCCATGGTCTTCTCATCACAATGCTCCAGTACCTTGTCATCACAAGCCTCCATGGCCACTGTCATCACAATACTCGATGAACGTTTTCAGCCCAATGCTCCTTGACCTTCTCATCACAATGCTCCATGACCCCTGTCATCACAATGCTCCATGACTCCTGTCATCACAACGATCCATGAACACTGACAACACAATGATCCGGGACTCTTGTCATGAAAATGCTCCATGCCCATGTCATCCCAATGCTTCATGACCCCTGTAATCACAATGCTCCGTGCCGCTTGTCATCACAGTGCTCCATGAACCTTGTCATCAAAATGTTCCATGCCTTTGTCAGCAATATGCTACATAATCTTGTCATCACAATGCTCCATGCGCTTGTCATCACAATCCTTCATGACACTTTGTATCATATTGCTTCATGCCCTTGTCATCTCCCTCTTGCCTTTCTGTTTTTTACATATTATCGGATGTCCCTTTTAACCCGTGGGAAGTGACAATTCTTTGTAGTGTGGATTTGCATTGCGTGCTTGCTTGATTGTCCAAAAAGGTCGTATGCGTTTTCTCCTGAATATATTCAGGAGAAAACGCATACACCCTTTTTGGCCAAGTGCATCATTGTCGAAGTTGTGATGCTTTTCCTGTGCTTTAAAGGCGATTCCAGGGCCTCCCTGGTGGCGCAGTGGTTGAAAGTCCGCCTGCCGATGCAGGGGACGCGGGTTCGTGCCCCGGTCCCGGAAGATCCCACATGCCGCGGAGTGGCTGGACCCGCGAGCCGTGGCCGCGGAGCCTGTGTGTCCGGAGCCTGTGCTCCGCAGTGGGAGAGGCCACAGCAGTGAGAGGCCCGCGTACAGCAAAAAAAAAAAAAAAAAAAAGGCGATTCCAATTTACCTCTTGAAATATGTTTTGTGCAATTCTGCCTCATTTTCAAGTCAGCTTCGTTGCCTTCCCTCAACAGATTTTTGGAAGACAGTAGTCCTTTATAACTGTAGGTTTGTGAATTGCTGTGCCCGTGAGCTCCAATTTTCAAATCCCATTTTTGGGAGCTGACCGCAAATCCACAATTTTGCTTCAGGACCTATACTTGTTCCAGGGGTGGCTATACTGTTCCCTGCAGGTGGCTGAGGCTTTGGTTAATTCTTCTTCCTGATGGGAATTTACAGTGACATGTGCCCGTCCAAAAGCCTACATCTACTCTCTGATTGGTTCTCCCTCTTCCCTTTCATCCTCTGCACAATTAGCAAACTGTGCGAACCAGGAGGTTATAGGGGCTGGCTCTCCTAAGTTGGGAGATTGATAGTAAAGCAGTTGGAATGCCAAACTGGAGCACAAGGATAGGAAAAATTAGGAGACTTTTAGAAACCTTTCACCATCACAGGGTGTCCATTCTCTAGGTTTCCCTTACATGTTATAACTGTAGTGATATTCCCTACTACCTGGAGATTTGGTATCCATGGAATCGTGGCATGCATTAGTACTTTAAAGGGTCTGCATTTTCTCTGCCAATCTCACCAGTCCTCTCAGTCCCAAGTGTCCAGCCTTATGTCTCATCCAGCTGTCTTTACAGATAGGGTCATTCCCGGTTTCATCAGAACCCCTGAAGGAATTGTGTAAGAATTTCGCTGTTTTTTTGTTTGTTTTTGAAATTCATTTTTATAATGGGGTTGAGCTGATTTTCACTGACGTGTTTATGCCAGTCTAGACACACTTGATGCCCTTATGGAGACAAATCAATACATAGGTTTTAAGATTCTCACTAGTCAGATATATTCCTCTGCGAGGAATAGGGGGTTTGAGTCCCGTTCACTGAGGAAGGGGTAGGTCTCGTCTGTTCTCTATTTGGTTTATGGAATGGTACCTGTGCTAATATCAAACTCTGGTTTTATGCATCACCCCACCTCTCCTTTCCCATTAAACAGGCATAAGAGTGTTTTCTAAATGTGAGACTCTGTTCTCTGTCTTAATTCAGTTCATGTGTTGTGATGTTGACATTCCCTCTGTAAGTGATATCTTATGAATAGATTCTTTTTCTGTGTGACTAATTTCACTTAGAATCATCATACCTAAATCCACTCTTTATGCTGCTACTGGCCTTATGACATTGATTTCACGTCTGAGTGATATTCCGTTGTACAAAATTACCACAAGTAATTTATGCATTTCTCTTTTTCCTGGGATATTTCAGGTCTACCGAAATTGAGGTTCTTGTATGCAGAGCAGCCCTAAACTTTGGAGTGCCTGTGTGTTGTCGATATTTAGTCTTCCCAAGTTATATGTCCATGAGTTGAAGTCCCCTTTGCTCGGGGGCTTTGTATTTAAATGTTTTAGGAAACAGCATACACTTCTTCAGAGTGGCTCTTGGATATTTATACCCCACCCATCAGCGTGACTAGGCTCCCTGTTCTCCATGGCCTCTCCAGCATTTCTGGTTTGTACACATTTTTTGGATGGCCTTTCTGAGCAGTGGAAATTGAGACTTCTTTGTTGTGCGGATTTGCATTTCCCGCTTGCTTGGTTGGCCAAAAACTCTGTATGTGTTTTTTTCCTGAAGATATTCACGAAAAAAAGGCATACACCCTTTTGCCCAACTGCATCATTTTAGAAATTCTGCTAATTTTCATATGCTTTAAATGTGAGTACAATCTACCTTTTGAAATCTGTTTCCTGCAGTTCTGCCTCTCATTCAGATCCTCTTCGTTGCCTTACCTGAATATATTTTTGGACGTTGGTTATCATTTATATCTTTGCAGGTCTTTGAATTGTCTGCTCCTGAGCTCCATTTTACAACTCGCTTTTATTGTGAGCTCGCCGCCAAACCATTGGATTGCTTCTGGCCCTATTCTGGTTCTGAGGAGGCAGGCTGAGCCTTTGGTTAATTCTTGTTCCTAATGGGAAATTAGAGTGACATGTGCCTGTCAAAACTCCTACAGCTTATCTCTCATTGGTTCCCCCCTTCCCATTTATCCTCTGCACAAATTGCAAACTGTGTGAAACAGGAGGTTAAAGGAGCTGATTCTCCAAGAGGGGATATTGTTAATAATGTGGCTGGAATGGCGAACCCCAGCACCAGGAGATCAAAAATGAGGTGCATTTTAGACACCTTTCCTGAGCACACGGTGTACATTCATCTCGGTTTCACAGGCATGTTTTTGCTGTCAGAAGATTCCCTTCAACCTGCCGATTTGGGACCCATGGAATGGGTACCAGGCAGTATTACTTTAAAAGGTCTGCATTTCCTCACCCAGCCTCTCTAACATCTCTTAGCGTGCATAGCTTCCAGCCTTATATATCATCCTGCTGTGGGTCTACATGTGTTCAATCCATGTTACATCGTAGCCCTTCAACAAAAGTTCTAAGAATTTTTGTCTGTCTCACTGTTTTTATAAATATATTTAAATTTATTTTTATATTGGTTACAGCTGACTTTCAAAGCTCTGTTTTTTGCTGCTGTACATCCACTTGATTCATGTACTGTGAGACAACAATAAATTATTTTTCAGATGCTTACGAGTCATATGTATTATTGTCCAGTGACTTGAGTGGGCTAAGTGCAGTTCTTTGAGGTACCGTGTAGGCCTTGTCAGTTATTCAATTTGGTACTTGGAATGGTATATTTGCTAATTTCAACCTCCTGGATAATACCTCACCATTCCCCACCTTTCCCATTTAGCAGCCTTATGTCTATTTTCTACATATTTGACTATGTTTTTGTTTTGTAGTTTATTTCATGTGTAGCCATGTTTGATTCCACCTTTAAGTGACATCTTATGATATGTGTCTTTTTCTTTCTGACATATGTCACTTAGAATGATCGTATGTAACTCCTCCAGAGTTGTTCCAACTGGCCTTATTTCATTGATTTCGGGATGAGTAATATTCCACTCTACATAAGTACCCCATCTCTTTTATCCATTTTATCCTTCCAGGGACATTTAGGTTATATCCAAGTGGAGGCCCTTTTTATCACAGAGGTGGTAAACGTTGGGGTGCCTGTTTTCTGTCCATTTTTGTTTTTCCCAAGGTATACGCCCATGAGTGCAAGTGCACTATGCTCTGTAGCTCATCTTTTAGATGTTTTAGCAAACACAATACACTTCTCCAGAGTGGCCATTGGCAAATTACATTTCAACTATCAGCCTCACAGGGCTCCCTTTTCTCCTCGCCCTGTCCTGCATTTCTGGTGTATACACTTTATGTGGATGGCCCTTCTGACTGATGTGAAGTGATACATTTTGTAGTATTGATTTCCAGTGCCCACCTGTTTGGTTGGATAAAAAGTGTGTATGGCCTTTACTGGAATATATTCAGAAAAAAATGCATACGCCCTTTTGGGCCAAGTGCATCACTGACGATGTTCAGACCCTTTTCTTGTGCTTTAATGGGGAGTCCTTTCTACCTCTTCAAATCTGTTTCCTGCCACTCTCCCTTGATTACAACTCCTTTTCTGTGACTTACCTCAAGACATTTTTCGACGATAGATATTTTCAACTCTGCAGTTTCATGAATTTTAGTGCCCCTGAGTTCCATTTTTCAACTTGTGTTTTTGGAAACTGGACACAAAACAGCGGGATTTCCTCTAGACCAATTCTGTTTCCGTGGGCAATTCTAGCCTTTGATGAATTTGTCTTCCAGATTGGAAATTAGAGTGGCATGTTCCTGTCCGAACAACTAAGACTTGTCTCTAAATTTTTCTCATCCTTCCGCTTCATCCTCTGTACAAATTCCAAACTGTGTGCAACAGGATGTTGACGGTGCTGATATCCCCAAGTGAGGAGATTGTTAGGAAATATGCTGGAGGGGTGAACCCGAGCACCAGGCGATGAGGAGATGAGGTGCCTTTTCCAAACTCTTTCCGATCAAACGGTGTACCATCCTCTAGGTGTGACAGGCATGTTTTAGCTGTAGGAAGGGTCCCGTGCATGGAAGGAGAACACCAGGGATTTTTCCAAATCAGTGCCTCCCCGTACCCCAAACTGGGGAGTTTTTAAGCTACAGCTACACATATGTCCATTAAAGGCCTTGGGAAATAGGCAGAGCCCAAACTTTAGATGATTGAAATCTTCAGGGTCAGAAGCGTTCACCATGGGCCTTGCTTAGGTTACATTTTATCTGTCATTGATAGATGACGTCAATAAATATATCGATTCTTTTTCAGATTATTTCCCCTTATAGGTTATTGCAAAATATTCAGTGTAGTTCCCTGTGCTATACAGTAGTTCCTTGTTGATGATCTATTTTATACATAGCAGTGTGTATGTGTTAATCCCAAACTGTTAATTTATCCCTTCTCCTACCTTTCCCCTTTGGTAATAATAAATTATAAGATTTTATACTTCTCAGAAATGGGGGAGCTGAAAGAGAGGTATCCTTTTCAATGGAAAAGCATTCTAAACAAGATTGAAGCTTCAGCCAAGAGTATTCGATGTACATCCATGGAAATAAATCACTTCATTTCTCTAATGTTGACCTGACAAATAAGACAGACGTCTTCACTGAACTTGCTTATAGTAAAGTGATGGAAATATCAAATGTAAGTCTTAGAAAAATCTTATTTTACCCGAGCATTATACACTGCTCTATGTTAACTACAGTTTGGCTCACACATCTGTTCATTGAAGTTACAATGTTCTCAATTTCTGTTACTGATACTCCAGAGTGGACCCCAACAGGATTCACCGTGCCCAGTGTCATTGGAGCCAAGAGTTCAAGACTGAGTTTGGTTCAGAAGCAAAGGAAACATTATTTTGAAAACAGAATGGAGAGGTGAGAGCGTGCACTCCCCCACGGGCTGTGGGCTGGGCTGCTGTTTAGGGATCCCGGAAGTGTCAGTGGGAGGGAGGGGATGGAGCTCTCGAGGGCTGGGTTGGCTGCAGCTCAGGCTCTATGCCGTGGAGTCTGCATGGGACCCCGCTAGCTGAGGTGTGGACCCAGCCATTCTGCACTAGGAAATCGGGTCTGAAGTGCCGGGTGTGGGACCTCTGCATGCGGAACCCTAGGAGCACGTGAAATTAGACAAAGCACAAAGGAAAAACAGGTTATACTTTATTTTATTGCCCAGATTCTCTTTTTATCTCCCAGGAATTTTTAATGAACGTTGCCAGAGACGAACACCTCCTCTGCTTTTTGTTCTGTTCCTCATTCTTGGGGTGTTGAGGGTGCAGATCCCTCTTTTGTAACTGCTTCATGCTGTGGTGGGAGCCCTGATACCTGGTGGAAGGGGCAAAACGTCTCCCCACCAGCCTCCAGGTGAGGTTGATTGTCCCAAGGCCTCCTGCCTCGCTTCTCGTCCGCCTGAGCACCAGCATTGGAAGTGTTATAGATTCTAATGACCTTTAAGGGTCCAGGAAAGAGATGCGCAGAGATGCTGAGGTGGCAGGTTTCACCACACCCCACATTTGTTCGGCGACTTTAGGCTGACGGTTTTTGCCAGCCTAGATGCTCTGACCAGTAGTCTGTGCTTTCTTTAATTATTTCCCTGAATTAATGTTCAAACAGCACCATGTGTCAGAACCCTGCCCGCACAACTCCCAGACAGTCCAGGGTCAGTGGTGATCCAGGACCATGACGTCCACTGAGTCAACGGCCTGTAGAAGTAGCCAGCAGTCCAGCCGGTCATATTGGCCACCATCACCGCGGTGTCTGTAGGGTTTTCTATGGTGAAAGCGTGATATACGTTTCCCCCGCCAAGCTTATTAGCTCCCCTCTGGGTGCAGTAAGTCCTGCAAGCAGTAGTCTGCTCTTTCGGGGCACAGTCTTCTTGTTTTCTGAGAGAAACTCCAGGTCAAGTGATGGTCACATGAGTCATCTTGGGGGCACGTTGCCCCCATTTGTCTCTCTGGAGTTTGGAGTTGGAAGGCCTCCTCACTCGAGGTCAGTGTGTCCACAGAGCGACCCCTGCAACATCAGGGCATGATGGGTGGTTAGGATCACGACGTGGGGTCCTTTTCCCTTAGGAGGGAGCTGGCCTTGTGGGCTGCTGATTTCTAGCTTTTTAGATACCCCAGTATCCTGGCCTGATGAGTCGGTGGGCAAAGCCCTTGGTGACCATAGTTTATCATACCTGAAGGGCATTCTTGTGTTGCTCCATTTCAAGTGGTCCCAGTTTTTGCACTAAGGCTCCAAGGGCAATTAACCGTTGACTGGGTATGTAAAGGTCAAAGGGTTTGGCTAAATTAGGGAGTACCTGGGCAAGGGTCTGAATTGACTGCTCTTTCCATTCTTGAAAGGCTGCTTCTGGATTCTATACAAAAGGATCATCATTTTTCGTGTCAGTGTTTCATGTAGAGGCCCAGCTATTAGACTGTAGTTAGGGATCCAGATGCAGAAAACCTTGGACTCCCCAGGAACCCCTAAGCTGTCTTCTAGTTTTAGAAGAGGTAAGGCTGCAAATGGCTTCTTCCCTATCCTGGGATGCGTTTCTCCGAATATCTGTTTGAATGAAGCCCAGGCATGTCACCTGAGCCTGGGATATTTGAGCTTTTTTCTTGGACACCTTCTATCCTTCCTTGGCTAGGTAGTTTAGAGACGTCTTTAGTAGGCCTGGTGATCAGAATGTCATCTGCATATTGAAGGAGGGTTCCCTTTTACAGAGGTAGAACGTTTAGGTCTTTAGAGGTCATTTCCCCAATGATGGTGTGGGGATTTTTGTACCATTGGGGCAGGACGGCCCAGCATTATTGCTTTTGTTGCATGTTGTGTCCTGCCACTCACAAGCCAAAAATTCTTGTGACTCTGAGATGAATGGAATACAGAAGAAGGCATCATTGAAGTGTAATACAGAATGCCATGGCCTGGTGGATGGTAGAATTTCCAGCAGGGTGTAGGAAATAGGAGCTACTGGTTGTATATCCTCGGTGGCTTCAATGACTGTCCTGATATCCTTTACCAGGTCTCCAGCAGCCCATGGGGCTCTCGTGGTCAGGCCAATCCCAGTATATGGAGCTCACCTGGGCTGCACCACCCATCCCCACAGCCCACGGGGCTCTCGTGTTCAAGTCCTTCCCAGGATATGGAGCTCACCTGTGCAGCTACCCAGCAGCCCATGGGGCTCTCATAGTCAGGCCCTTCCCAGGATACAGAGCTCCCATGGGCAGGTACCCCAGCAGGGCTGGACACACAGGAACAGTGCACATAGCCCACCTTGCAGAGAACCCCCAGCTCACCTGTCACTCACAGCTGACACAGAATACCTCAGAGCAGGACTTGAACTAACAAACAGCAGCTCTGACAGGTCTGTGACCCTGGCTATCACTCTGTGCAGCCTCTCTCTGCCTGGTCTTCCAGACACTTCCACTGCAGCCAGGGCACCAGGCCTCTGTCTCCACCCACCATCACTCCTCTCCCTGACTCCTGTGTTCCTCTCATTAGGATAGGGTCTTCTTGAAGTTGTTTTCCACTCATGGACCCGATAAAATGATAAGAAAACAAGCGGCAGCTGCAGCCCCTTGTCTAGCCTGACTCTCAAGGGCCCACACCTGTTCCTTGGGCCTGGCCCGTTTAGCAAGGTTCATTTTCTGCTACTGTGAGCCCATGAGGGGTGAGGATTGGCTGATTTGGGCAGCCTGACACTGCCTACCAGCCCTCCCCAGGTGTGCCTGGGTTGAGGTCAATATAAACACCTCTCCAGGCAGCTAGAGCCCCTTTAGCTGTGCCTGATGCCATATTCTCTGCCCCGTCAGCAGTGTCGGGGCTGGGGTGGTGGTAGGGAGTGAGGGGCCGTGGCTTTGTGGGTGGCCCAGTGTGAGTGGGGCTCTGCTGGACTTTCCACAGGAGTTGCTAGGCTGCCACCTGCTGAAGAAGAGGATGTGTCATCCATACCTGCCGCTTGAATTTCTCCCCAGGCAGAGGTGAGGAAGTAAAAAAGCAGTGGGGGCCGTGGCAGGAGGGGTATCTCAGGCAGGGAAATGGAAAGCTTCCAGAAGAGCATCTGGGGCCAGGACCATCCTGACTGGCCTGCAGGCACCAAGTCGGCCTGTGTGTTGTCGCTGGTGTGGCTCCACAGCCCTTCCTCTAGGCTTGCAAGTGCTTGTACATATTCAGGTGTTTTACCTGGAAAGGGTGGGAAGAGTTCAGCTGCAGCAGGACTGGGGCTCAGCTCACATTTACTCACAGACGCCTCAAAACAGTCCCCCCAGCTTTGCAATGAGGATGCTCCTTGTCGGGGGGAGCGCTGCTGACTCCATGGGAGACGATTTCCCACCCCTGACCAAATTAAGAATTTTTTACCACTGGAGCAAGTGCCCTTATACGATTTTCCTCTGTATAACTGGTGGGTTCTGTTTCTTTTTTTTTTTCTTTTTTTCTTTTTGCTTCAAGTTAGATTTTATTTATTCCTCTTTTTTTTTTAATTTGGAGATATAAACATGGAAATAATGCATTAATATAAAGACGTCTATGTGAAGGGAAATACTTTTTTTCTGTTTTCTTTTATTAAATGCTATTTATTTTTATTTTTTAAAATTTATTTCTTTTATACAGCAGGTTCTTATTGGATATCTATTTTATACATATAAGTGTGCACATGTGAATCCCAGTCTCCCAATTCATCCTACCACCACCCTCACATGGCGTTTCCACCTTGGTGTCCATATGTTTGTTCTCTACATCTGTGTGTCTGTCTCTGCCCTGCAAACCGGTTCATCTGTACCATTTTTCTAGGTTCCACATATATGCATTAATATACAATATTTGTTTTTCTCTTTCTGACTTACTTCACTCCGTATGACAGTCTCTAGATCCATTAACGTCTCTACAAATGACCCAATTTCATTCCTATGTATGGATGAGTAATATTCCATTGTATATATGTACCACATCTTTATCCATTCGTCTGTCTGTGGGCACTTAGGTTGCTTTCATTACCTGGCTATTGTAAATAGTGCTGCAATGAACATTGTGGTGAATGTGTCTTTTTGATTTATGGTTTTCTCTGGGTATATGCCCAGTAGTGGGATTGCTGGATTATATGGTAATTCTATTTTTACTTTGTTAAGGAACCTCCATACTGTTCCCCATAGAGACTGTATCAATTTACATTCCCAACAATAGTGGAAGAAGGTTCCTTTTCTCCATACCCTCTCCAGCATTTGTTGTTTGTAGATTCTCTGTTGATGCCCATTCTAACAGGTGTGACATGACACCTCATTGTAGTTTCCATTTCCATTTCTCTAATAATTAGTGATGTTGAGCAGATTTTCATGTGCGTACTGGCCACCTCTATGTCTTCTTGGAAGAAATGTCTATTTATATCTTCTTCCATTTTTGTATTGGGTTGTTTGTTTTATTAATATTGAGCTGCATGAGCTGTTTATATATATTGGAGATTAATCATTTGTCCATTGATTCGTCTGCAAATATTTTCTGCCATTCTGAGGGCTGTCTTTTCATCTTGTTTGTAGTTTCCTTTGCTTTGCAAAAGCTTTTACGTTCCCTTAGGTCCCATCTGTTTAGTTTTCTTTTTTATTTCATTACTATAAGAGGTGGATCAAAAAAGATCTTGCTGTGATTTACGTCAGAGTATCCTTCGTAAGTTTTCCTCTCAGAGTTTTATACTATCCGGTCTTACATTAAGGTCTCTAATCCATTTTGAATATATTTTTATGTATGGTGTTGGGGAGTGTTCTAATTTCATTCTTTTACATGTAGCTGTCCATATTTCCCAGCACCAATGATTGAAGAGACTGTCTTATCTCCATTGTATAGTCTTGCCTCCTTTGTCATAGATTAGGTGACCATAGATGTGTAGGTTTATCCCTGTGCTTTCTTTTTTTTTTCTTTTTACACATTTATTGGTGTGTAATTGCTTTACAATGGAGTGTTCGTTTCTGCTGTATAAAAAAGTGAATCAGCTATACATATACAAATATCACCAGATCCCCTCCCTCTTGCATCTCCCTCTCACACCCATATCCCACCCCTTTATGTGGTCACAAAGCACCAAGCTGATCTCCCTGTTCTATGTGGCTGCTTCCCAGTAGCTATTGGTATTACATATGGTAATGTATTTATGTCCATGCCACTCTCTCACTTCGTCCCAGCTTACCCATACCCCTTCCGGTGTCCTCAAGTCCTTTCTCTATGTCTGTGTCCTTAATCCTGTCCTGCCAATAGGTTCTTCAAAATCTTTTTTTTTCTTCATTAGATTCCGTATATCTCTGTTAACATACAGTATTTGTTTTTCCCTTTCTGACTTACTTCACTGTGTAGGATAGATTCTAAGTCCATCCACCTCAGTACAACTAACTCAGTTTTGCTCTTTTTATGGCTGAGTAATACTCCATTGTATATATGTGCCAGATCTTCTTTAAACATTCATCTCTCGATGGACACTTAGGTTGCTTCCATGTCCTGACTATTGTAAATAGAGCTGCAATGAACATTTTTCTACATAACTCTTTTTGAATTATGGTTTTCACAAGGCAAATGCCCAGTAGTTGGATTGTTGTGTCATATGGTACTTCTATTGTTATTTATTTAAAAGAACCTCCGTACTGTTCTCCCTAGGGCCCATATCAATTTACATTCCCACCCACAGTGCAAGTGTGTTCCCTTTTCTCCAATAAAGGCCTCTCCAGCGTTTATTGTTTTGTAGATTTTTTTGATGATTGCCACTCTGACTGCTTTGAGGTGATACCTCACGGTAGTTTTGATTTGCATTTCTCTAATGATTAGTAATGTTCAACATCCTTTCATGTGTTTCTTGGTAATCTGTATATCTTCTTTGGAGAAATGTCTATTTAGGTCTTCTGCCCGTTTTTGGATTGGGTTGTTTGTTTTTGTGATATTGAGCTACATGAGGTGCTTGTAAAGTTTGGAGATTAATCCTTTGTCAATTGCTTCATTTGAAAATATTTTCTCCCATTCTGAGGGTTGTTTTTGCATCTTGTTTATGTTTTCCTGTACTGTGTAAAAGCTTTTAAGTTTCATTAGGTCCCATTTGTTGATTTCTGTTTTTATTTCCATTTCTCTAGGAGGTGGGTCCAAAAGGATCTTGCTGTGATTTATGTCATAGAGTGTTCTGCCTATGGTTTCCTCTAAGTGTTTTATAGTGTCTGGTCTTATATTTAGATCTCTAATCAATTTAGAGTTTATTTTTGTGTATGGTGTTATGGAGTGTTCTAATTTCATTCTTTTATGTTTAGGGGTCCAGTTTATCCAGCACCAATTACTGAAGAGACTGTCTTTTCTCCATTGTATATCCTTAGCTCCTTTGTCATAGATGAGATAGCCATAGGTATGTAGGTTTATCTCTGGGCTTTCTGTCCTGTTCCATTGATCTGTGTTTATGCCAATCTACATACACTTGATTCCATTATGCAGATATATAAATACATAGGTTTCAAGTTTATTAACAGTCAGATATATTCCTCTTCAGTGAATAGGTTGTTTTGTGTCGAGTTCATTGAGAAAGGAGTAGGTCTTGTCTATTACATATTTGGTATATGGAATGGGATCTGTGCTAATTTCAAACTCTGCTTTTACACATCACCCCACATCACCTTTCCTCTTAAGGAGGAATAAGTGTGTTTTCTAAATGTGTAACTCTGTTCACATTTGAAATTCAGTTCATGTGTAGCCATGTTTACATTCCCTCTATAAGTGATATATTACAATAATTTTTTTTTCTTTGTGGCTCATTTCACTTAGCATTATCATAACTAAAGCCACTCATTATGCTGCTATTGGCCTGATGACATTGATTTTATGTCTGAGTGACATTCCATTGTATATAAGTACCACAACATCTATATCCATTTTTTTCCCTTTCCTTGGATATTTAAACTGTACCAAAGTCGAGGTTCTTGTAAACAGAGCAGCCCTAAAGTTTGGGCTGGCTGTGTGTTGTGGATTTTTAGTTTTCCCAAAATACACGTCCATGAGTGGAAGTGTGCTATGCTCTGTAGCTCTGTTTTAGAAAACAACATACAGTTCTCCAGAGAGGCTGTTGGCAATTTACATCCTGTCCATCGGCATAACCAGACTCCCTTTTCTCCATGGCCTGTCCTGCATTTGTGGTTTTTACACTATTTGTGGATGGCCCTTTTGACTGGAGGTAAGGGACACTTCTATGTAGTGTGGATTTGCAATGCCTGATGGCTTGCTTGCCCAAAAAGGGCATATGCATTTTTTCCCGAATATATTCAAGAAAATACACATACTCCCTTTTCAGCCAAGGGCAATATTGTCGAAGTTCTGTCACTTTTCATGTGCTTTAAAGACAACTCCAATCTACCTCTTGAAATCTGTTTCCTTCAATTCTGCCTTGCATTCAAATCCTCTTCACAGCCTTACCTCAATATATTTCTGGATGATAGTTGTCCTTTATAACTCTGCAAGTTTGTGAATTGCTGTGCCCCTGATTTCTATTTTTCAACTGGCCTCTTTGTGAGCTGGCTGCAATACCGCAGGATGGCTGTAGGCCCTAGTCTGGTTCTGGGGTGTCAGGCTGAGCCTTTGTTTAATTCTTCTTGCTGATGGGAACCTAGAGTGACATGTGCCCATCCAAACACCTACAGCTAATATCTCATTTGTTTCCCCTCTTCCTGTTCATCCTCTGCACAATTTGCAAACTGTGCATAACAGGAGGGTAAAGGCGCTGACACTCCAAGTGGGGGGATATTTAGTAATGCAGATGGAATGGCGAAGCCGAGCACGACAAAAGGAAAAATGAGGTACCTTTTAGAAAACTTTCCCAATTACACAGTGTACCATCCACTGGGTTTCCCATGCATGCTTTAAGTGTAGGAAGATTCCCTTAAACTTGGAGAGTTGGGACCACTAGAATGGGTAGTACACAGTATTGCTCTAAGTGGTGTTCTTTTGCTCACACAACCTCAACAATCTTGTCAGCCCCAAGTGTCCAGTTTTATGTCTCATCCAGCTGTGGGTGTAAAGGTGGACAATCCAGGTTGCATCACAGGCCCTGAACGTAATTCTTAAGGCTTTCCCTCTGTTTCGCTGTTTTTGCATTTTGCTTTTGAAATTTATTTTTATAAGGGTATTTAGCTGAATTTCAGTGCTGTGTTCATGCCGTTATACACACACATTACTCCTTTATGGAGACATGATAATACATATGTTTTAAAATTCTTGGAGTCAGATATATTCCTCTGCAATGAATAGGGGGTGTTGAGTCGAGTTCATGGTGCGGGGAGTAGGAGATGTCTATTACATACTTGGTTTATGTAACGGTATCTGTGCTAATTTAAAACTGTGTTTTTATGCATCAACTCACCTCGCCTTTCCCGTTAAGAAGGCAGAATATTGTTTTCTAAGTGTGTGACTGTGTTGTGTTTGTAATTCAGTTCATTCCTAGCCAAGTGTACATTCCCAAAATAGTGATATCTTATGATAAGATTTGGTACTCTGTTATCTTTCCTAACTCAGTTCATATGTAGCCATGTTTACAGGATCTTCATAAGTGATATCTTATGATAAGTTTCTTTTTCTGTGTGACTTATTTCACTTAGAATCATCGTACCTGAATGCATTCATTTTGCTGCTCCTGGCCTTATGACATTGATTTCATGGCTGAGGGGTATTCCATCGTATGTAAGTAACACAATTTTTTGAACCATTTTAATCTTTCCTGGGATATTTAAGTTGTACGCAAGTTGAGGTTCTTGTAAGCAGTGCAGCCCTAAACTTTGGGGTGGCTCTGTCTTATTGATTTTCAGTTTTCCCAAGGTATATTAGCTAGACTGGAAGTGCCCTTGGCTCTGTATCTCGGTTGTTTACTTGTTTATGGAACACAATGCACTCCTCCAGTGAGGCAGTTGGCAATTTATATCCCGCCCATCAGCATAACAAGGCTCCCTGTTCTCCAGGGCCTGTCTTGCCTTTCTGCTTTTTATCCATTTTGTGGATGTGCCTTTTGACTGGTGAGAAGTGATACTTCTTTGGAGTGCAGATTTGCATTGCCCTCTTGCTTGCTTGGCCAAAAAGGGCGTATGGGTTTTCTCTTGAATATATTCATGAAAAAACACATACGCCCTTTTTGGCCAAGTGCATCATTGTCGAAGTAGTGCCCCTCTTCCTGTGCTTTAAAGGCGATTCCAACGTACCTATTGAAATATGTTTCCTGCTATTCTGCCTCGCTTTCAAGTCAGCCTCGTTGCCTTCCCTCAGCAGATTTTTGGACGATAGTTGTCCTTTATTACTCTGCCTGTTTGTGAAGTGCTGTGCCCCTGAGCTCCATTTTTTAACTCGTTTTTTGTGAGCTGAACACAAGTCCAAAATTTTGGTTCAGGAACTCTACTGGTTCCCGGTGGGTGGCGAAGACTTTGGTTAATTCTTCTTCCAACCGGGATATAAGAGTGACATGTGCCCGCCCAAATGCCTAACAGCTACTCTCTCATTGGTTCTCCCTCTTCCCTTTTATCCTCTGCCAAATTGGCAACCTGTGTGAACCAGGAGGTTAAAGGGGCTGTCTCTCCAAAATGGGTGATTGATAGAAAAGCAGTTGGATATTCAAACTGGAGCACCAGGAGAGAGAGTATTAGGTGAGTTTTAGAAACCTTTCGTATTCACACTGTGTCCATTCTCTAGGTTTCCCGTACATATTATAACTGTAATAATATTCACTTCAACCTGGAGAGTTGGGACCCATGGAATGGGTGCCATGCATTATTGCTTTAAAGGGTCTACATTTGCTCACCCAATCTCACCAATCCTCTCAGTCCCATGTGTCCAGCCTTCTGCCACATCCAGCTGTCGTTGTAGTAAGGTCATTCCTGGTTTCATCAGATATCCTGAAGGAATTGTAAAGAATTTCCCTTTTTTTTCTTGTTTTTCAAATTCCTTTTTATAGTGGGTTTGAGCTGATTCTCGCTGCCATCTTTATGCCAGTCTAGACACACTTGATTCCCTACGGAGATATGTCAATACATAGATGTTAAGATTCTTACTACTCAGATATATTCCTCTGTGGGAAATATGGTGTTTTGAGTCCCTTTCTCTGAGGAAGGAGTAGGTCTTGTCTATTCCATAGTTGATTTTTGGAACGGTATCTGTGCTTATATCAAACTCTGGTTTTATGCATCACCCCAACTGTCCTACCCCCTTAAGCGGGCATAAGCGTGTTTCCTAAATGTGAGACTCTGTTCTCTTTCCTATCTCAGTTCATGTGCAGCCTTGTTACAGGATCTTCATAAGTGATATCTTATGATAAGTTTCTTTTTCTGTGTGACTTATTTCACTTAGAATCATCGTACCTGAATCCACGCATTTTGCTGCTACAGGTCTTATGACATTGATTTCATGGCTGAGGGATATTCCATCGTACGTAAGTACCACAATTTTTTGAACCATTTTTATATTTCCTGGGATATTTAGGGTGTAGACAAGTTGAGGTTCTTGTAAGCAGTGCAGCCCTAAATTTTGGTGTGGCTCTGTGTTATTGATTTTCAGTTTTCCCAAGGTATATTCCCTAGACTGGAAGTGCCCTTGGCTCTGTAGCTCTGTTGTTTACTTGTTTTAGGGAACACAATGCACTCCTCCAGTAAGGCACTTCGCAATTTACATGCCACCCATCAGCATAAAAAGGCTCCCTGTTCTCCAGGGCCTGTCTTGCCTTTCCGGTTTTTACCCATTTTGTGGATGTCCCTTTTGACCGCTGGGAAGTGATACTTTTTTCTAGTGCAGATTTGCATTGCCCGCTTGCTTGCTTGGCCAAAAAGGGCGTATGTGTTTTCTCCTGAATATATTCAGGAGAAAACCTATACGCCCTTTTTGGCCAAGTGCATCATTGTCGAAGTTGTGCCCCTCTTCCTGTGCTTTAAGGCAATTCCAACGTACCTCTTGAAATCTGTTTCCTGCTATTCTGCCTCACATTCAAGTTCGCCTAGTATCCTTCCCTCAACAGATTTTTGGACGATAGTTGCCCTTTATTACTCTGCCACTTTGTGAATTGCTGTGCCCCTGAGCTCTGTTTTATAACTGGTTTTTTTCTGAGTTGTACTCAAGTCCAATATTTTGGTTCAGGACCTATACTGGTTCCCGGTGGGTGGTTGAGACTTTGGTCAGTTCTTCTTCCTCCCGGGAAATAAGAGTGACATGTGCCCGTCCAAATGCCTAACAGCTACTCTCTCATTGGTTCTCCCTCTTCCCATTCATCCTCTGGTAAATTGGCAACCTGTGCGAAACAGGAGGTTTAAGGTGCTGTCTCTCCAGGTTGGGAGATTGATAGTAAAGCAGTTGGAAAGTCAAACTGGAGGACCAGGAGAGGGACTATTTGTTGAGTTTTAGAGACCTTTTGTATTCACTGTGTGTCCATTCTCTAGGTTTCCCGTACATGTTATAGCTATAGTAATATTCCCTGCAATCTGGAGAGTTGGGACCCATGGAATGCTTGCCATGCATTATTGCTTTAAACGGTCTGCATTTGCTCACCCAATCTCACCAATCCTCTCAGTCCCATGTGTCCAGCCTTATGCCACATCCAGCTCTCGTTGTAGATAGGGTCATTCCAGGTTTCATCAGAGACCCTGAAGGAATTGTAAAGAATTTCCCTTTTTTTTGTTTTTCAAATTCCTTTTTATATTGGGTTTGAGCTGATTCTCGCTGCCATGTTTATGCCAGTCTAGACACACTTGATTCCCAAAAAGAGACATATCAATACATAGGTTTTAAGATTCTCACTACTCAGATATATTCCTCGGTGGGAAATATGGTGTTTTGAGTCCCTTTCACTGAGGAAGGTGTAGGTCTTGTATATTCCATACTTGGTTCTTGGAACGGTACGTGTGCTTATATCAAACTCTGGTTTTATGCATCACCCCAGCTCTCCTTCCCCCTTAAGCAGGCATAAGAGTGTTTTCTAAATGTGAGACTCTGTTCTCTTTCCTAACTCAGTTCATGTGTTGCCATGTTTACAGGATCTTCATAAGTGATATCTTATGATAAGTTTCTTTTTCTGTATGACTTATTTCACTTAGAATCATCGTACCTGAATCCACTCATTTTGCTGCTACAGGTCTTATGACATTGATTTGATGGCTGAGGGATATTCCATCGTACGTAAGTACCACGATTTTTTGAACCATTTTTATCTTTCCTGGGATATTCAAGGTGTACCCAAGTTGATGTTCTTGTAAGCAGTGCAGGCCTAAATTTTGGGGTGGCACTGTCTTATTGATTTTCAGTTTCCCAAGGTATATTCCCTAGAATGGAAGTGCCCTTGGCTCTGTAGCTCTGTTGTTTACTTGATTAGGGAACACAAAACACTCCTCCAGAGAGGCAGTTGGCAACTTACAACCCGCCCATCAGCATAACAAGGCTCCCTGTTCTCCAGGGCCTGTCTTGGATTTCTGGTTTTTACCCTTATTTTGGATGTCCCTTTGGACCGGTGGGAAGTGATACTTCTTTGTAGTGCAGACTTACATTGTCTGCTTGCTTGCTTGGCGAAAATGGGCGTATGCGTTTTCTCCTGAATATACTCAGGAGAAAACGCATACGCCCTTTTTGGACAAGTGCATCATTGTCGAAGTTGTGCCCCTCTTCCTGTGCTTTAAAGGTGATTCCAACGTACCTCTTGAAATCTGTTTCCTGCTATTCTGCCTCGCTTTCAAATCCGCCTCGTTGCCTTCCCTCAACAGATTTTTGGATAATAGTTGTCCTTTATTACTCTGCCAGTTTGTGAATTGCTCTGCCCTATAGCTCCATTTTTTACCTCGTTTTTTGTGAGCTGAACGCAAGTCCCATATTTTGGTTTAGGACCTATACTGGTTCCCGGTGGGTGGCTGAGACTTTGGTTAATTCTTCTTCCTCCCGGGAAATAAGAGTGACATGTGCCCGTCCAAATGCCTAACAGCTACTCTCTCTTTGGTTCTCCCTCTTCCCTTTCATCCTTTGCCAAATTGGCAACCTGTGCGAACCAGGAGGTTAAAGGTGCTGTCTCTCCAAGTTGGGAGATTGATAGTAAAGCAGTTGGAAAGTCAAATGGGAGCACCAGGAGAGGGACTATTCGTTGACTTTTAGAAACCTTTCGTATTCACACTGTGTCCATTCTCTAGGGTTCCCGTACATATTATAGCTGTAGTAGTATGCCCTTAAACCTGGCCTGTTGGGACCGATGGAATGGGTGCCACACATTATTGCTTTAAAGGGTCTACATTTGCTCACCCAATCTCACCAATCTTCTCAGTCCCAAGTGTCCAGCCTTATGCCACATCCAGCTGTCGTTGTAGATAGGGTCATTCCAGGTTTCATCAGCGACCCTGAAGGTATTGTGTAAGAATTGTTCTGTTTTTATGTTTTGTTTTGAATTTCATTTTTCTATTGGGTTTGAGCTGATTCTCCCTGCCATGTTTATGTCATACTAGACACACTTAGTTACCTTACGGAGACATATCAATACATAGGTTTTAAAATTCTTACTAGTCAGATATATTTCTCTGCGGGGAATAGGGATGTTGAGTTCCGTTCACTGAGGAAGGAGTAGGGCTTGTCTCTTTTGTTTTTGGATTATGGAACGGTACCTTTGCTAATATCAATCTTTTGTTTTGTGCATCTCCCCACCTGTCTTTCCCCTTAAGCAATCGTTAGAGTGTTTTCTAAATCTGAGCCTCTGTTCTCTTCCCTAAATCAGTTCATATGTAGCCATATTTACATTCCCTTCATAAGTGATATTTTATGTCAGAATGCACCATGGCCCTTGTCATAATAATGCTTCATGACCCCTGTCATCACAATGATCCATGCCCTGGTTATCAAAATGCTCCATGTCCCTTGTCATCAAAATTCTCCACGTACTTGTCATCACAGTGCTACATGACACTTCTCATCAAAATGTTACATGCCCTTGTCATCACAATTCTCCATTCTCTTGACATTGCAATGCTCCATGCCCTTGTCATCACAATGCTCCATGCCTTTGTCATCACATTGCTCCATGACCCCTGTCATCACATTGCTCCCTGACAACTGTCATCACAATGCTTCATGCCCATTGTCATTACAGTGTTCCATGATGTTCGACATCACAATTACCCAAGGGCTTCTCATCACAGTGCTCCACGGTTTTGCCATCACCATGCTCCATGCCTTGTCATCTCAAATCTCAATGTCCCTTGTCCTCACAATTCTCCACGTCCTTGTCATTACAATGCTCCATGGCACTTCACATCACAATGTTATATGCTCTTGTCATCACAATACTCCATGCACTTGTCATCGCAATGCTCCATGACCCCTGTCATAGGAAGCTCCATGCGCTTTTCATCAAAATGTTTCACGACCAGGGCATTAAAATTCTCAATGGCCCTTGATATCACAATGCTCCATGCCCTTGTCATCACAATGCTCCTTTACTTTGTCACAAAAGTCCTCCATAACAATTGGCATCACAATGCTCCATGATATTGTCATCAAACTGGAACATGACATATTTCATCGCAATGCTCCCTGACACCTTTCTTCACAATAATCCATGACCTTGTCATCACAGTGCTCCATGACCTTGTCATCACAATGTGCCATGCCCATTCTTATCACAATACTCCAAGAAACTTGTCAGACCAATGCTCCATGACACTTTTCATCACAATGCTCCATGAACACTGTCATCAAAATGCACCATGCCCATCATCATAATGCTTCATGCTATTGTCATCACAATGAAATCAAAAAGCTCCATGACATCTGTCACCACAATGCTGCAAACCCTTGTGATCACAATGTCCCATAACACCTGTCATCACAATGCCCCATGACACTGGTCACCACAGTTATCCATGGGCTTCTCATCACAATGCACCATGAATTTTGTCAACACAATGTTCAATACCCTTGACAACACAATGCTCTCTGACTATTGACCTCAGTATGCACCGTGCACTCTTTCATGGGAAGGCTCCATGCCTATTTCATCACAATGATCCATGCCCTTTTCATCAAAATGTTCCAAGACACCTGTGATCACAATGCTCCTTGCACATGTCATCACAAAGCTCCATGACGAATGTCATCAGAATGCTCCATGGCCTTCTCATCATAATGTTCCATGCCGTAGTCATCACAATGCTCCAAGACCCCTGTAATCAAAATGATCCCTGCGCCTTTTCATCAGAATGCTCCATGAGACTTGTCATCACAAGGTTCCATGGTCTTCACATCACAGTGCTCCAGGACCTTGGCATCACAGTGCTCCATTCCCTTGTCATCACAATGCTCCATGAACCCTGTCATCACAATAATCCATGAATATTTTCAGCCCAATGCTCTACGAAATTCTCATCACAATGCTCCATAGCCCATATCACCACAATGCTCCATGACCACTGTCATCAAAACACTCCATGACACCTGACAACACAATGATCCGGGACACTTGTCATCACAATGCTACATTCCCTTGTCATCACAATGCTCCATGACCCCTGTCATCACAAAACTCCATGAACATTTTCAGCCCAGTGCTCCATGACCCTTGTCATCACAATGATCCATGTGCTTTTCATCCCAATGCTCCATGACCCCTGTATTCACAATGCTCAGTAATGCTTGTCCTCACAGTGCTCCATGACACTTATCATCACAATGCTCCATGCCTTTGTCATCAAAATGCTACATGACCTTGTCATTACAATACTCTATGCACTTGTCATCACAATACTCCATTTCCATTGTCATCACAATCCTCCATGAACCTTGGGATCACATTGCTTCCTGCCATAGTCATCACAATGCTCCATGCTCCTTGAAATCAAAATGATCCATGACCTCTATCATCACAATGCTCCAAAACATTGTGATCACAATGTTCCATAACACTTGTCATCCCAACGCTCCATGATGCCTGTCATCACAATAATCCATGCACTTTTCATCACAATGCTCCATGACCTTTGTCATCACAATTCTCAATAAACTTGCCATCAAAATGCTCCCTGACACTTGTCATCAGAATGCTCCTTGAAACCTGTCACGAAAAGGCTCCATGCCATTTTCATCACAATGCACCATGCCGTTTTCATCACAATGGTCCAGGCCATTTTCATCAAAATCCTCCAAAAGCTTGCCATCAGAATGCTCCATGACCCTTCTCATCACAATTCTCCATGCACTTGTCAGCACAATGCTCCAAGCCATTGTCATCACAATGCTCCATTACATTTGTCATCAGAATTCTCCATGACACTTGGCTTCACAATGCTCCATGCCATTGTCATCACAATGGGCCATTCCAAATGTCATTGCAATAATCCATGAAACATATTAGACGAATGTTCCATGCCCTTGTCATCACCATGCTCCATGCCCTTGTTATCACAATGCTCCATGACCCCTGTCATCACAATGCTCCGTGACTCCCCTCATCACAATGCTTCATGACATTTGTCATCACAATGGTCCATGCCCTCGTCACCAACATTCTCTGACCTTTTTAACCTCAATGCTCCATGAAATTTTCATCACAATGCTCTTTGACCCTTGTCATCACAATGCTCCATGTGCTTGTCAGCACAATGCTCCATGACACATGTCATCACAATGCACCATGAGCTTGTCATCACAGTGCTCCACAATCTTGTCATCACATTCTCCTTAAAATTTGTAATCACAATGTTCCATGCACTTCTCATCAAAATGCTCTCTCACCACTGATATCAAAATGCTACATCACTATTTGTCACAATACTACCTCACCCCTGTCATCACAATGTTCCATGACTCCTGTCATCACAATGCTACATGCACTTATCATCACAATGTTCGATGACCCCTGACATCACAATGTTCCATAACACCTGTCATCAAAATGTTCCATGACACTTTTCATCAAATTGCTCCATGAACCTGTTATCACAATGCTCCCTGCCCTTCTCATCACAATGCACAACGCCCTTGCTATCAAAATGCTCCATGACATTTTTCATCACAAAGATCCATGACCCTTGGCATCACAATGCTCCATATCATTGTCATCACAATGCTCCATGAACGCTCTCATCACATTGCTCCATGCCCTTGTCTTCACAAAGCTCCATGACACATGTCATCAGGAATGCTCCATGGCATTCTCATCACAATGCTCCACGCCCTTGCCATCAGAATGCTCCATTACATATGACATAACAATGCTCCATGACCCCTGCCATCACGATGTTCCATGTCTTAGTCATCACAAAGCTCCATGATCCTTCTCATCACAATGCTCCAGGAACCCAGTAATCACAATGCTCTATGCCCCTTTTCATCTCAATGATCCATGACCTCTGTCATCACAATGCTCCAAACCCTTGTGATCACAATGTTCCATAGCCCTTGTCATCACAACGCTCCATGATGCCTGTCATCACAATACTCCATGCCCTTTTCATCACAATGCTCCCTGACACTTGTCGTCAGAATGCTCCTTGAACCCTGTCACGAAAAGGCTCCATACCTTTTTCATCACAATGCCCCATGCCGTTTTCATCACAATGCTCCATGCCATTGTCATCAAAATACTCCACAAGCTTGTCATCAGAATGCTCCATGACCCTTGTCATCACAATTCTCCATGCACTTTTCAGCACAATGCTCCCTGACACTTGTCATCATAATGTTGCAAGCCATTGTCATCACAATGATCCATGACATTTGGCATCACAATGCTCCATGCCATTGTCATCACAATGGGCCATTACATATGTCATCACAATGCTCCCTGACACTTGTCTTCACAAAACTGCAACACCTGGTCATCACAATGCTCCATGCACTTGTTATCACAATGTTCCATGACCCCTATCATCACAATGCTCAGTGACTCCAGTCATCACAATGCTTCATGACCTTTTTCATCACAATGTTCCATGCGCTCATCATCAACAGTCTCTGTGACTTTTTAACCACAATGCTCCATTAACTTTTCATCACAATGCTCTTGGACACAT